>NW_020270503.1:0-10445 GCF_002803265.2 Melanaphis sacchari | reverse complement strand
AACGGTATTACTTCGTTCAGTTACCTTGCTCTTATTTGTTCACTAAGCATTTCTATATTTGAATCTTGAAGTCTGGTGGTGTTATGTTGGTGCGTGAGGGCGCAGTGCTATTACACCACAAATTACTTCAATTACTTATGACCATTAGGTTGGATTTTACGCAAATGATAGTATTTATCACATAATTATTGCATAAGACAGACCAAAATAGGTTGGTGCTTTCAGAAGCCAGACCAGTTAAGCTTAAAAAGTACTCGTAACTACATCATTTTTATTAAGATCAAACCCGGAACTAAAATAAAGTAATCAACGTGTAGATCAAGAATATAAAACGACAGACTGAATATTTTGGTGTTTTATACTTACCAGAACGCATTAAAATATAATATAATCATAGGTACAATGTTGGTATTACTCTCAACTTCGTCAAACGAATAAACGATAACTATATTAGTATGTATTTGGAATTCGGGAATGACAATGAGTTTATCTCTGTAAATATTTGTAAACATGTAATTTCAAGGTATTAATAGTACCATATTAGTTCGATAATATTTATATAACCAAACGTTCCGTGCTTATAAAAACAAATGGGTGCATTATTAGTTGTTCATTGACGACAATATTTCAGTTGTGCAGTACCTACTGTTGTGCAGCAGTGCAGCGTGTAATATTTATCACTATGTGCTGTGCGTTTAAACTAAATTTATAATGTCAATACAAAAAACGTGTTTAATTTGTTCAAATGGTGAAGAAGTGGAGAAAGTGGTTTTGTTTAACGATAATTCAAAAGAAAAATTTAATTCTTCATTGAAAATCCGACAAAAAAATAGTTTTAAATATTGTGACATTTTGGTACCGGAAGTTTTTAATTCGCATGATGACTATCATATAAAATGTTACAGAAAATTTACTGCATTGCCCTCAATATTACAAAATCAACTATCTAATGCTTCAACATCATCGAGCCCTGTATGTGAAATAAATACTCGGTCAAATCAATCAACAAAATTAATTGAAGGTAATGCGTCTATTTTTAAATCTGTATGTATATTTTGTGAAAAACCCGTAAAAAACATAATGGAAAGGCTCAAAGCTTACATGTGTGTGAAACTAAAAATTTTGAATTAAGTATAAAACATTATATGAATGAAATGAACGATGTCAGTATGCAAACAAAACTTTCTAACATAGATTTTGTAGCCAAAGAAGTTAAATATCATAATATTTGTCGAGTAGCTTACCAAAATAAATACAATCAATTTCATGACTCTAAAAAAAAAAATGAAGACCATCTTAATTTCCAAAAATCCCCTTGGCATATAAACCGTAATTTCCATAATATTGCGTATTTGTCTATTTGTGATGTAATTGAACAATCCATAATAAAATTTAAAAAAATTATTTTATTAAATGTTTTACATAACGAATATTTAAACTTATTATGTGAAATCAGTGATGGCTTGTTTGTAGACTCATCTTATACTTCACAACACCTCGAAGATAAATTAAAAAGAACATTTGAAAATAAAGTTAAGTTTGAAGTATTAAATAATAAAAAAATTATACTTCATATCGACGTTCCATTATCCAACGTGTCATTAAGTGATTTAAAAAATAATTCTGAATTATTGAATGTCGCTCAAATATTACGCCGGGAAATTTTAAACATTAAAAAGGAAAATCTGCCAGAAAATGTGAGCACTGAAGATTTAATTAAAGGAGAATGTTCGTTACCTGATAAATTAATTAATTTTATAACACATTTGGTGGGAGGCCCTGATATAAGACGTAGAAACAGTGATGAAACTCGCCGTAAAGTTGAATCACTGGCAAGTGACTTAGTATATGCTGTGATTAATGGACATAGGCGCAAATAGGGTGGGGCTTGGGGGGGCTAAGCCCCCCCTGATTCCATCCAAGCCCCCCCAATATTTACTCTAATAATAAAATTTAATGTCCCTATTAATAATCAAATGTTTTCGATTACTAACTATGACTGTAAAAGTGTAGAATATGGTCAATATAATTTTTTTTTTACATTTTAATTATAGATTAATTGATTTATGAAACATTGTCATTGAGAACATAAATATCGCGCGATATTTCGAAAACAGTCATGGGCCTAAGACTTATAAATATACAAGTTATAGTCAAATGGTAGGATACTATGAATTATGATATTAATATATTATATACATATGTGTACGAGTATATCATACGGGTTAGCTGGTAAACAGCTATTATATGTTATTATATGTTTGTACGGAGTGTACGCACTATTGTCTATTTCTATTAGGATTCAGTCTTCAGTGGACAGTTGACGGTTTGTCTAGTTTGTCAGTATAACACTATACTTATAGTAGTTATATTAATATAACATTGTTACTATAATAGCCAGTGTCATAGTTAATGTTAATTTTAAAAACGTTTGTTATAAACAAGTTACTTCATATTAAAAACATTAAAAATTATTTGAATCATGGATAAGAAATCAGTATTTAGCATTTTTAATATAAAAAAAAGTGTATCAAGTACTCCTACTGAAAAAGATATCAAAGAAGACAATGATGGCAGTTTACAGTCATCGTCCAGAGTTGTAAGTACCTAACATTCTTTAACATTTTTATTTTTTTTAATTTAAATTAACATTTCACATTTTGAAAGATTAATTCATTTGGATCTGGAAGCGTTACAACGTTACTAGAAGAAAATGAAAATCTGCTATCAAACTCACAGACCTGCACAGATCCACAAATTAATAGTTTTCAGTCAAATACCAGGATAAATGATTTAAATGATATCGATTCAGGTCCTGCTAAACCTATATTAGAAGTAAGTTTTACAATTTAATTATATACCTAGTTATTATTTTGATGCTAAATTGTGCAGTACAATAATTAGATATTTTAGTCTGTATTTATTTGTATTTTTATTTTATTTTAAAATATTAAAATAATAAATATAATAGTATATTACCTACCTATAAAATATACATTATAGTGTTTCTAATATATTTTTATCTTCTAACATAGAATTTGTAGCACAAGTTTTAAAACTAATAATTATTAAATAATAATCAATAATTTTATTTTTCTGTTTAGAAATACCCTCAGACACAATTTGGTTTGCAAAATAGAGGTTTTTCTCCTACAGTATATACTCGTTTTGATTTGATAGAGTATAGTGTGGTTGAGGACGCTATATTTTGCTATCCTTGTAGAATGTTTGGGTCTAGAACTGTTGCTAACATGGAATTTTCAACTAAAGGATTTAGAAATTGGAAAAAAGTAAGTGTTTAATGACTATTTTGATACATATATACATATATATATTCATTTTTGTAGATTATTTATTTATATAAACATACTAAATATTAATTTTGTAGATTTTTGGCTCTAGAGGAATAGGATTGAAATATACTAAATCAAAGTTGGAGTTGCATTCTAGTTGTCAGTACCATTTGACTTGTATGACAAAGTGGCATGCACATATCCAATCTAAAACTACTGGTTCTGTTCATACATTAGTTACAAATGCACACCGTGATAAAATATTAGAAAATAGAGAGTACATGCTAACATTAATTGATATCATATTATTTTTGGCACATCAAGGAGTAGCATTTAGAGGTCATATTGAAAATGAAACATCTTTGAATCAAGGTGATTGGGCGATTTTAGTACCATATATTTTTTTTATTTTTAAAAGTACCTACCTAACTAATGTTAATTAATTATATACCTATTTATATTATTTATCATGTTTACTGTAGGTAACTTAAAAGAAGCATGCAAACTAATGGCAAAGTATAATCCAACTTTTGCTTTAAATTATGCTAAACCAACAAATCATACAAGTTGGTTAATACAAAATGAAATCATTGAGATATGCGCTAAACATGTAAGGAATACTATTGTTGAAGATATAATAAGTGCTGGAATGTATAGCGTTTCGTGTGATGAAGCTCGGTAATGTCTTAATATTATATTGTTTATTTACTTAACTAGTCTTAAGCTACATTTTGATAATTGTTTTATAAAAAAAAAATTCTAGATGCCACAAGGAAGAACAGTTAGCTGTGTGTGTTCGTTACCCAAAAAACCTTAAAGTAGAGGAACGATTTGTTGGATTTGTTGATGTATCTCAAAGTCAAAATGCTGACAGTTTAATTGGTGTTCTATTACAGTTTTTAAATTCTTTGAACTTGGATAAAATTAATATAATAGGTCAATGATATGACGGTGCTAGCGTGATGTCGGGTCATACTGGTGGAGTTCAGGCTAAGCTTAAAGAAATACATCCTAAGGCTATTTATGTACACTGTATGGCACACAAATTAAACCTTGTGGTCATTGATATGTGTAAACATTTAAAGGTGAGATCAAATATTATGGAGTATTAAATTCTGTGCTTTAATAAAAATTATATGACATCAAGTATTTTAAAATTTAATTTTAGGACGCACGGAATTTATTTAATGGCTTGGAAGCGTTGTATGTTCATTTTAGTCAACCTACGAAAAATAAAAAAATGACTGACATTCAAAAAAATCTAGGAGTTAAAAAAACAAAAATCCCACAGTTATCAGATACTCGATGGGTCTGCCTTTATAAGAGTTGTAACTCAGTCATCGAAAATTTTAAACCTATTCTTTATATTCCTGATGAAGAAATAGAATTACAAAAAGATAAAGATGTTGCCCAAGCAATAGGTCTTCTGTCTACAATAAAAAATGGGAAATTTGTGGTATATTTGTTTGTTCTTAATGATGTTTTAAAAATTATTAATATTCTAAGTACTCAATTGCAATCAAAGTCTACAACTCTTGGAAAATCTAGTTCATTAGTATGTGGTGTGATTGATACTCTGAAAAATAACCGTTCAGATGTATATTTTGATAATCTGTGGAATTGTATTACTATATTTTGTGAAGAACATGATGTGTCATTGGATATTCCTTCACAAGGTGTGTTATTATAATAATACCTATTAAAATAAAATAAATTTATGATTCAAATTATTAATATAATTTTAATTAATTCAGGTGGCTCTAAACGTCGTAGAAGGGAACCTACATATTTACAACAGTATACTGTACTATCAAATACTTCGGCAGAAGAAGACCATGTTAATGATGTACTAATGGGTACTTCAATAATTAAAAATTATTGGAAAATGCATTGTTTTTATCCTATACTTGATACTATTATTGTCAATATGGAAAAACGGTTTTCACCAGAAAGTATGGAAATAGCCCAATCTGTAGACAACTTTTTAAAATTGAACTTTAATGAAAGTTTACAATTCATTAATCATTATAAGGTAATATGAGAATTATTAGAAGTATTTATTTTTATAAACACTAAATCTAATATTAATTTATAATGTATTTATATTAATAAATTGTGCTAAACAATGTTATTGAATGTTTGAATCTACTTTTTATTTACCGTATACTTTTGAAAATTAATTTGTAAATAATAACTTTTAGGATTTATTCGGTGTTTCCAAAGATTCTTTAAGATCAGAAATGATGGTTATCAAAAATGTCTTGAAAGTTAATGTTGATTTGGAAGTTCTGCAAAATCACTTAAACTCATTGAATAGCAAACAAATCTTTCCAAATTATTATAAATTATTTAATGTAGCAATAACTTTGCCAATCAATTCCGCTACTTGTGAAAGGTCATTTTCTGCAATGAGGAGATTGAAAACATGGATGCGATCAACGATGCTCCAAGAAAGATTTAGCAGTTTAGGGATAATTAATATTGAAAAAGACATCAATATTGATAGCGTCTCAGTTTTAAATGACTTTGCCAAATCCAACAGAAAAATAAATTTAATATTGTAACCAATTATCTAGTTAATAATAAATATAATATTATGTGCTTTAATAAGTAATAATTTTATACTCGTAGCTAATAAAAAAAAAAATAGTAATATTTTTATTTGGTGTGACGTGTGAAGGGGGGGGGGGGTTTGTTGAATATATTAAAGGGCTTGAGCCCCCGCCAATGTAATTCCCTATTTGCGCCTATGCTAATGGACGAGTTAAACCGTCAAAGCAAATAACACTTGGAATAACCTTAAAAAGTTTAACAAGTAGTAGAAAAGTAATTGATATTCTTAATAGATACAATCAATGTACCAGTTATAATGTTATTGAGGAACTAGAAACCGAACTCACATACTCATCAATGAATCAGTTAGGACTATGCCCGCCAGGTGTATTACTTTCCCCAAAATTATCCACTGGTGTTGCATTTGATAACTTTGATAGATTTGTTGAAACATCGAATGGGAAAGATACACTCCATGACACAGTAGGGATTCTTTATCAAAATGAGCTCGAAGAAAATTCTTATGAAACAATTTTTCAACAATTACCGTTGCCATCTATTCAAAATACATCCGATATAATAACTGATATAAATAGTATTAATATAGAAAAAAAAATCAAAAAAAAAGAAGAACGTTTGAGGCTATAACACCAGAAGTAACACCTTATAGGAAAAAACCAAAAATGATTGGGACATTGGTGAATAATGATAATGAATTACGACAAATTGTACCAAATACGCTTAAAATATGTAAAGAACGAGATTTGTTGTGGGTTTTGTCACATGCTTTAAAAATTAAAAATACTCCCATGTGGACTGGATATAATAGTTTAACAACGAATAACCATGGTAGTAAACAAAAAATATTCTATTTAACTCCAATTAATATGTCTCCTACAAATACTACAGTAATTTACGAAACAATGGTACAAGCGCAAAAGATTGCCAATGAATGCAATCAAAATTTTATGTCAGTTACATATGACTTAGCTATAGCCAAAGTCGCATTACAAATTCAAACGACAGAGCAACCTAAATTTGATAACCTATTTATTAATTTAGGAGCTTTCCATATTATGATGGCCTATTTTAAAACAATTGGAAAATTTATCGATGAGTGTGGTATAACATATATAATGGTTGAAAGTGAACTATTAGCAAGTGGGTCAGTCAACGGTTTTATAACAGGAAAACATTTTAATCGATGTAAACGACTTTATCCAGTTATTGCACTTGGTTTGCAAATATTGCATTTTGAATTATTTCTTGAAAAAGAATGTATTGACGTTTCCGAAGACATATTATTGGAACTAGAGGCATTGTTGACAAAAAGTACGAATTATAATTTAGATCTTACTGAAAATGAAAATTTAAAAAAACTTATTAATTTATACTCAAAATTCCAAGAGGATTCTCTGTCTGGATTACACGGTAAAACTGCTCAATATTATATGAATTTCATACAACTGGTTGACTTCTATTTGTTACTGTCTAAAAGTATACGAGTAGGAGATTTTAAATTATTCTGTTATATATTGCCGAAAATGACAAATTTATTTTTTATCTTTAACCAGCCCAATTATGCTCGATGGATGGTCAAATATCATGATAATATTTTAAAGCTAGATGAAACTCATCCCGATTTGAAAATTGATTTTGAAAGTGGTTCTTTTGGAATAAAACGAACTTCAAAAAGCTTTTCACGACAACCAATAGATCTCACATTAGAACAAACAATTAATGCAGACGCATCTAAGAGACTTACGGGAGTTATTCATTTTACCAATTCGATATCGGCCCGTCAGCGTTGGGCTAAAAGTCATAGTTTAAGATCAACAATTATTTCCCATGTCTTGGAAAATATTGGCTTAAAAAGTAGACAAGATATATCCAATGAATTAGAAAAAAGTAAAATAGAAAAGGCATCTTCAGCTGTTCAAAAATTTGTTGTGATCATTAAAAACTATATTAACCCTTTTGATCAAACTATTGACCCGAATGTTTTGTTTAACATTTTAACTGGAAAAGGAGCTTCCACAGAAACTACTAATTTTTTACTCAATGAGTTGCGTGAAAAATTTATTTCAAATTGTGCAATTGATTCAAGTCGATTTGAAAAACCAATAGAAAAACAAAAAATACTAAATTTTTCACAAGAAAACATTAAAAAAAAAATTAGCACTACTGTTGGGAAAGTACAGGAAATAAGAATGCAAAGGAATTTGTTTGGAAGAATGCTTGGAATTTCACTAGAAAAACAAATAGACGTATTAGAAACTTTAAAATATCCATTGACACCTATTCCGACCTCTATGTGTCATTTAGATGGAACCATGTACAAAACTGATAAGTCAGCATTAATGAAAATTTTAGAACAAAAAATTAGTCAACCAAATGTACCACCTGAATACCCAGATGTAGTCATAATAGACGGATTTTTTGTACTACATCTAATGAGAGAGTTTCCAAAAACTTTTGGTAGTATTTCTACGATGTTTTTAAAAAATATTACACGATATAAAGCCAATAGAATAGATATTGTTTTCGATCAATATTTTTCCCCATCGATTAAAGATAGTGAACACAAAAAAAGATCACCATCTATTCAAAACAATTCCAAATATGTTATATCTGGACCCGATCAAACTAGACCTGCTGATTTTATAAAAGAGTTGAGAAATGGCCATTTTAAAGAAGCATTTGTCGATTTTTTAATTGAACATTGGATTCAATTACCTGTTTTCATTGGAAATAAAATAATAAATTTAAGCCATAAAAGCTGTAACTACACATTCATAGTACATAATGGTAATGTCTTAAGAAGCATAAATGAATTATTATCATGTAACCACGAAGAAGCAGACACGAAAATTATTTATCATTTATATCATATATCAAAAGAACCAGAAAAACAAGTAATAATAAGGTGTAATGATACGGATGTTTTAATAATTATCTTGGGTAACATGTATAAATTTATCAACTCTGTCAATGTTTGGCTTGAAGTGGGTCTCATTTCAACAAATAATTTGCGTTACATTGATGTTTCAAAATTGTTCTTAAGTCTTGGTATTGAACTTTCTGCATCACTATTAGCTTTTCATGCATTGACAGGCTGTGATTTTACTCCAGCATTTTATAGAAAAGGAAAGCAGAAACCATTCAAAATATTAGAAAAAAATTCAAGTTTTCAAAAGTCATTAAGTGATTTAGGAAAATCAGAAAAAATATCCTCAGAAACATTTTCTGAAGTAGAAAAATTTGTATGTCAAATATATGGAATAAAAAATGTAATCACTGTTAATGAAGCAAGGTTTGAAATATTTTGTAATGCATATAAACCTAAAAAAGACAAAGAAACATTTAAAGCTAAATTAAAAAATTGTGATTCGTCAAACATTCCACCATGCCACCAAGAATTACAACAACAAATTCTTCGAGTTAATTATATATGCAGTATATGGAGAAATGCTATTTCTAAAACTCCAACTACCTTCATCCCTGTGGATAATGGTTGGATTGAAGAAGACAATTCGTACATTCCACTGTGGTTCAAGGGACCGCAATACCCAGCATTTGTTGAAGATGTCGTTATAAGAAATAGTTTCGAAGAAGAAAACATTAGTGATAACGGTGAGTACAATACATTCAGATCCCCATAATAAAAAAAACTATAATTAATTTTACAAAATTCATAATTTTTTTTTCAGAAAATGAAGCAAGTGATACTAGTGGTGACGAATCTGATTAATAATTGGCAACAAAAACACTTCTAAAAACACAAGGATTAATGATGTAAATTAAAATAATTTTTAACACTTTCTTTTATATATTCGAATACAAAATATAATTTTTAGTTATATGTATTAAAATATGTTATTTATATACCTACCTAATGTTTAAATAATGTTTTAATGAGTTCTAGTAAGTATAAAACACCAAAATATTCAGTCTGTCGTTTTATATTCTTGATCTACGTTGATTACTTTATTTTAGTTCCGGGTTTGATCTTAATAAAATGATGTAGTTACGAGCATTTTTAAGTTTACAGTTGGTTCTGCACACACCAACTATTTTCGGTCTGTCTATGCAATAATTTATGTTGATAAAATGTATTATCATTTGGTGTAATCACAAACCTAATGGTCATAACGTAACTTGAGTGCAATTTAAGTGGGGTGTAATTAAGCATTCGCCCTCACGCACCAACATACACCACCAGACTTCAAGATTCAAATATAGAAATGCTTAGTGAAATAAATAAGAATATCAAAACTTTTAATGAAAATGACGTTGAATTCGTGTTGTGAGCTCTTCGTCTATTATATTAAATTATTATTTCTAATAGATAAAGAAAAAGTTTTGTTAGAAACTTTAATTGATAATCAAAAATCAGACGTAGGTAATAGATATGAGACGACAATTGTTATGGGTCTAATGCTATTTTCGTGATACATTTAAACCTTTACTCGAACCATTGAATACATTGTCCAGAAAAATATTCGATTATTTCTAATAAAGATGAAAGTTTTAAATGCTAGTGATGATGATAACAAAAACTTATTGAATTCATCGTTTGATAAAGCAATACGTAACTGG
>NW_020270502.1:9801-13827 GCF_002803265.2 Melanaphis sacchari | reverse complement strand
ACGGTTCGAGAGTGTTTACTACTAGGTTAGTAACAAACTCGAAAAACGGTCTTACAGGGTCCGTAACGGTTCGAAACTAGCGAACAAAAATTTGCTATGTCGCAGGTGTGTAAGACAGATACGACACATGTGGGTGTGATGTCCTCTTAAATTTAATTTATTTTCATACATACAGTGTTGTTTTATTTATTTATTTATTATTTAATAACTTTTATAGTTTTTAAATATCTTAAACAATTATCAGGCACACATCAATTTTTTTTTTGTGAGTGACACATCAATTGTATATCATTTCTACATTCTTTATTTTCTAGATTTACAAACTTTTATTTTACCATGTTAATTCCCTTTATCACATTATTAATTTATTATCCAGAGTAAAAAAATATGTTGATTAAATAAAACAAATATAAATATAAATAAAAAGTCGTAATTAAGAGTCTATATTTGGTAAAAAATCAAAATATAAAAAAAATCTATATTTGATAAAAAAAATCTTTTTTAATTAAAAAAAATCTAAATAAAAATGATTAATGAATAGGTACAACTAAAAAATTCAATTAAAAAAATGAGTAAAAAAAATGAAAAAGACTCAAAAATGATTAAAATTGAATTAACGTTGATGTATTTTGTAATAATTAAAAAAAATTGTCCAAACATGAAATTTTTAGTCATTAATGAATCATCTTTATTTTTATTAATTTTTTTGACTGTACCTTTTTATCTATAATTTTTATAAATATGTATAATATTTTTTTCATGAAATTTAGATTTAATAAAATAATTAATAAAAAAATGCCTATTTTAAAAAAATAATCTAGATTTTTTTTTAAACATCTATTTTTAAAACAAACTTAGTTAAATACAAAAATATATATATATATACCTATATATCTGTTAAAATAAAATGACTATTTAAAATAAAAAAAGAACCTAGTTGAATAAGAAAATCGAAGTTGAATATTTTAATTACCTATATTTTAATTTAACTAAATTTAGATTTTTTAGTTTAACATATATTTTTATTAGAATTAAATTATTTATTTGAATTAGGTAAATTTTATTTATTGAACATTTTTTTAAACTTGTTTTGTTTATTAAATTAGAAAAGTAATGTTAATTAATAATTAATAAAACTTATTGAAAAATTATGAATTTAAACAATAATCAAAATAAAAATCCAGATTATATTTTTTAGATAAAATATTAAATTTTTGTATTCAAATTGGATTTTTTATTTTAATAATGGTATAATTTCATAATTTTTTTAAACTAGTTATAAATTATTAAATAAAATAACTTGGATTAAAAATTTTAATTTGAATAAAAAATCTAAATGTTGTTAAATTAATTTTTAGGTAATTAAAATATTAAATAAGATTTTTTTATTCATCTATGCTTTTTATTCTAATTAGATATTTTTATTAAAACTAGATTTTTTATATAAATAAACATTTTTTGTATTCAAATATTATTTGTTTTAATATAAGATTCAAAAGAAAAATATAAAATACAATTATTCATTTTGCAATTAGATCTGTATTTTTTTTTTAAATTATAAAAAAATCTATATTATATATTATATCTAGTGAATCTATATTTTTTTAAATCTGGTTAAAATAAGAAATTTATATTTAATAAATAAAAAAAAATATATTTAAAAAAAATTCCGAATAAAAGTGGTCTTAGGTATGAGAAAAAATCTTAAATGAAATAAACAAGTCAAGTTAAATAAAAAAGTTCGTACAAATTAGACAAATTAGATAGAAGCTCGTATAAATTTTAAAAACAGTCGCACAAATTCGTACAAATTACGTACTAAAAGATGGTATAGTTGTGTCCATTGTCTTATAATTTTTAACCTTAGGTGGGGCTGAAATCACATCACCCTAGCCCCACCCATTATTTTTGTTAATAACGGCTAAACCGAGACCGTACAAATTTTGAAACTTATCATACAAATTCATACAAATTACGAACTAAATAATGGTAAATTAAATTTTCAACAATTCCAAATGGGTGGTGCCTGGGTGATGTACAACATTTCCTGGTGTGCTATAATATTATCATCCGTGTTTATTAAAGTCACATCTATGTTTTCTTCAATATTAATACTTCGTTCTTGGTCACCAGTAGCATCTTCTTCTAACCCCTTAAAAAATATATTTTATGATAGAATATTTTTATTGAATTCAAATATTGTTTATACTTATTAATTCATTAAACAGTATAGACTACCTGCTAAATAATACGTGACCAAATTACAACAGCTAAATAAATAAATAGCTAGTACTTAACCATCCGTAATTATGGTGTAGTACCTATAATATAATAATAATATAATAATATCAGTGGCGCCGAACTCATATATCAAGTGAAGCGGCCGCTTCACTTCTTAAATGGGTGGGTGGGTGGGTGGGTGGGTAGGTAATAGGTATAGGTGAGTTCTAGGGAGTAACGGTTAATAGGCTAACAAAGTTAAATCAGGTGTTCTATACTTCTATGCATAAATAATGCACGATAGCATGAAACATAGAAATAATTATTCCACACTCCACGTCACTGCACGCTGCGTTATTTATTATCTTTTATCATGACGTAATATGGTATCATTATACTATATCATTATTATCATATAATATCATATGTTTATTGTGTACAATATCACTAGATTCTATAAATAGTTTATAGTTGTCAGTGGTAATCCCATGTTTTCCTTCTACCAGCAAACAGCAATGGTCAGTCGCTTGATCGCTTCATTTACAAAATTCCAAATTATGTTTAATTTATTTTCTCGTGTTTTGTGGAGTGATTGATTGTCAATTTTGTCATTAAAAAAGTTCAAAATGGAGAAAGAAAATCGTAAGTGCATGTGTGGGAAAAGACGTGCTAATATAAATAATACAAATTGGTCGCGGCACTTGGCGTCTTGTAAAAAAGTTAAATTGAGTTTAACATCTCAAAGTGTATCGTCATTTTTTAAAAAATCAAGACCAACTACTGATACAGCCGATACAGGTATTTGAGGTATTTATGAAATCATATTTATTCATATTTAATCATTATTCATTGTTAAAACTAATGATTTATAATTGTTCATTGTTCTACTGTTCTGTGTTATTACTTAATTTCGCCAATAAAAGGTTTTCCTCAGT
This sequence comes from Melanaphis sacchari, assembly GCF_002803265.2. Taxonomy (NCBI): domain Eukaryota; kingdom Metazoa; phylum Arthropoda; class Insecta; order Hemiptera; family Aphididae; genus Melanaphis; species Melanaphis sacchari. The sequence continues at coordinate 10,672 of NW_020270502.1, read as the reverse complement.
GGTTATTTTCCCACTTTCGGCCATTACATTTTATATTTTTGTTATTACTGTATTGTCTGTATTAAATGTAGGTAATTACACATGGTCACAAAAATAAAATAAAATAAAAATAAAAATGATATTTTGTTAGTGTTTGACATTTGTTGAAAATATTTTTTGTTGTGCTTCTTTAACTATTGATTAAATATTTTAATATATTTTATATAGACTATCCTGACTTAGGTAGAAAGGAAATAGAAAACAAAGTTCCAGTGTTATTCAATAATAAATGTTTGGTTTTACAACCAATTAATGATGATGCTGGTATGTAATTTTAAATTTGATCTTAATAAGCAATTCATTTTCAAGAAATTAGTTAATGAATAATTTTTTTTATAATAGAACTACAATCAATTAACTCGGATATTGAGAGTTGTACTGCAATTAAAACTATTGGTGCATCCCCCAGTAAAGATTTAACTCTGATACCATCAGGTAAAATTAAAAAAATTACAATTCTTCAAATGCTTGTACCAATATAAATAAACATATAACCAATACCTAAATTTAATTATATCTGTTTTTAAGATTTTAATGTTTTTGTATGATATAACATAGGTGTATCATCCCATAAATTAAATATTATATATGATCTAATATAATCAGTATAAAAAGTTATACTTGTATAAGTTTAATTTCTTATCCCGTGAGAGTTAAATGTAGTAAGGTATGGAATACAAATTTGAAAGTATGCTACCTATGTTAAATGATATAAATCATTTATTTTTGTGTATTTATGTATGGACATATTGTATACTTTAATATAATTTAATATAAATATAATATAATTATAATTTAATATAAATATAATATAATTATAATTTAATATAAA
>NW_020270502.1:0-9791 GCF_002803265.2 Melanaphis sacchari | reverse complement strand
TATAATTTAATATAAATATAATATAATTATAATTTAATATAAATATAATATAATTATAATTTAATATAAAATTAATATCATACATTAGTAGACAGTAGTTAATTTACATTTGTTTTTAGTATATAAAGAACTCAACGAACTTAGCAACGATCCTGCAATTTTGAGTCAAATTGAAAATATTGATCCAGGATTGATAAGCTATTTTTTGAAGATTGGTGCTGCTCAACCATTGCCTAATGAATTGCCTGGCAAACAATTTCCCAAGGACCATAATGGCAGATCTTTTCATGAATCCTGGTACTGGCATAAACGGTCTACTGGTGAAGTATCACAAAGAAAATGGCTATCTTATTCTATTAAAAATCATAAAATATATTGTTTGTACTGTGCATTATTCGCAAGAAATAATAAGCAAAACTGGACAAAATATGGATTTTCTAACTGGAACAAAGGTACCATTAGTATAATAATACATGAAACATCAGAAGCTCATATTATGGCTTCGATAAAAGCAGCATATAGGCAAGCTGAATATCCTCTTATCCAGTCTATGAAAGAATCCGCCAATACTAATATTGTTTTTAATAAAGAAATTGTTAAACACTTAATTGATTTAACATTGTATCTTGGCAGACACTCTTTACCTTTTCGAGGTCATAGAGAAGGATGGCAAGAAAACATTCGGGGTAATTATAAAGATTTGGTCTTAGTTCTTGCAAAATATTCGCCTGCTCTAGCTTCTTACGTTACAAGTGTTGAGTTAAAAGGAAAAAAAACTTACAATTTTATATCTTGGCAGAGACAGAACCAACTAATTGAAGCTATTTATAGAAATATACGTGATGTTATTAAAAAAGAAATCTTAACTGCTGTATTTTTTAGTATTTCATTAGACACGACATTTGATGTATCACGGAAAGAACAACTATCTTTAGTCATTCGTTATATCAATAAAGAAGATGGCACTGTTTGTGAAAGACTTATTGCTCTACGTGAGACTGTCCAGACTACTGGAATACATTTATTAACAATGTTAGATTCAATTTGTTCAGAGATGAGTTTAGATTGGAGAACAAATCTTGTTGGCCAATCGTATGATGGTGCCGCGTCCATGAGAGGTTCCTATAATGGACTTCAATCTCTTGTCAAAAAAGAAAATCCATGTGCAGTGTATATTTGGTGTTGGGCTCATCGGTTTAATCTAGTTGTTATTGATGCTGTTGGCTGTTGTATAGAGGCTCGAGATTTATTTGGATATTTAGAAACATTATATGATTTTATAGGAAGTAGTAAGAAGCGTGTACATGTTTATAGTACTAATCAGAAAACAAGGTATCCAAATAAATTACTTCGAAGACTCAAGAGAGTTGAAACCACTCGATGGTCATCTCATTCGTTTTCTCTTCAAACCGTTCTTGATACTTATGATGCTATTATTGACACATTATTCGATATTAAAGATGACCCTATGACAGATAGAGTTTCAAGTGTTAAATCTGGAAGCTTACTTGATTACTTATTGCAAGAACGATTTTTATTAACAGCACTTATTTTCAAAAAAATATTTGATAAAACTAGTACTCTTAGTAAATGTCTGCAAAGTGTTGATATCGATTTATGTGCTGCTATTAGCCATGTTCAACAAACACTTAATACTATCAAAACATTTAGAAGTGATGATGAATTTAAAAATCTTATACAAGAAAAAGACGATTTTATACAATCAAAAAATAATGAATTTTCTTTTGCACCATTACCTATTAATAGAATTCGTCGTACTAAAAAAATGCCAGGCGAAGTCTCTTCTGATCAACGTATTATTGACCAAATGGAAAATTTTAAAGTCAATACTTTCTATACAATTCTCGATATTACCACTACTCAAATAACTAAAAGGTTCAATGAAGAAACAATGCCATTTTTTAAAGACTTAAGCCTATTTTCACATAAACGGTTGAAAGAAGTGGCCGAGACCAATATTATACCAAAAGATGCTTTTAAAGGGTTTTCTGAGGTATATGGTAAATTTGTTAATGATGAAAGTTTAAAACAAGAATATGTTCAGTTCTCCAAGTCTTACTTTGATTTTGAAAAAATAATGATTCTTCCAGAAAAATTTTCTGATACCAACAAAGATTCTTGGATACAATGTGATTCAGACGGTGATGATGATGATGATGATGATGATATTCAATATAATAAGATAGATAAAAATAGTAAAAAAAATAATAGTGGAACTATTAATACAATTTTTAAAGTTTGTCATTTATCAGGATTAAAAGATATATTTCCAACCATGTACACAGCACTCAGTATTGCTGTTACCCTACCAGTATCCAGTGCTTCCCCTGAACGAACGTTTTCAAAATTAAAATTAGTGAAAACCCGTTTAAGAAGTACTATGTCAGAAGATCGATTGGAAGCACTTATGATAATGGCGTGCGAATTAGATGTACAAATTGACACAGAATGTGTGATCAAATACTTTGCTTCCAATAGTTCATTTCTAGCTAAGCTGCTTACTTAATTGTTTAATTATTTATATATTAGTAATACATTGTATTTTATGTAATAAACAAAATAAATTATAAAGCTAATTAGCTTTACTATTGTCTTGCAATTATAATATCTTATAATAATAATTTTATAACCCGTGTGTAATCATGTAAAAACTCATTAAATAATCTTAATAAAAAAAATATTGTGTATTTTTTATCATATTAGATGACTGAAAAGTTTGGGTGGGTGGGTAAAAATTCTAGATTTCGCTTCACAAAAAAATTCCGAGTTCGGCACCACTGAATAATATACTTACCTACAGTGAAACCCTAATTCCGGACATTCCTAGTCACTGAAATGTTGTCCGTTATTCGGAGTGTCCGCTATTCAGAGAGTTTAAATTGTAAAAGTTTGTAGTTGCTTCACAAGAAAACGTCCGCTATCGGAGGTTTTCAATATTGGATATGTCACATTGCATATGCGCTAGATGCTACCGTATTCCTGCAGGTCTAGGCGAATGGTGAAAACATGAGTGTTCCCATGGCTGGTGTACTTGTCAAGTATATTGGCGTTCCTTTGACTTGTGACACGTTTACCGACAATCCTCGGGAAATGTACCAGTGACAAATAATTGTACAAGTATACCGTTCCCACTACATGGCAAGTATACACAAGTGACGAATATTTGGCAAGTACCTACACCAGTTGTGGGAATCCGGCTTAAAGCTATATTTAAAATAACTATTTTATTTCATTTTATTGTTGTTGCTTGAATAAATACCAAACGGACATATTTGATGGAGACGTGCGGAGATCTAAATTGTTATCATGTTTATTTACTTTTGGGAAAAACCCATGTTATTGCCAGATGTTTTTGTTACACTCACACACTTGCATAATATAATATAGTTTACGTGTGTCATTCATTACGAATATTAACAAGCATAGACGTTTGTTGCTGATTGCGTATTATCATTCATTAAAATGGCTGGAAGAACTCCAAATGTCGATTCAAAACATTTAGATGCCGCAATATTATTACATAAAGATGATATCATAACCGACGGTGGTCGAGGTAAGTAATTATAATTTATATATCATTTTATTTAGTTCTGTGGTTGTAGTGTTCAATTTTTTTTGAAACCATTAAAAAAAGTTATCGGGGGAAGTCAGATCTGCTCTACCTACTGTATTATAGTAATTTGTAGATTTTGTCACTGTAATGGATGTGCTAAATTTGAATTCAATGATAGAAAATCAATAATCATTGTATTAATTTGGAATTTATTATAGGTACCTATTTTAGGTAAATTTTTTTTAATACGATAAATAAGTATATAATATGTCTTATACCTAGACTGACGTACCGTCTCCGCTCAGAATCGTTTTTCTTATACAATGATATTATATATCATTGAATTCAAACTTAATATCATCCATTATACAGTGACCCACTTGTAACCTACTGTACAGCAGAGCACCTTTTTTTTTTATTAAATATAGATATTTTATTGGACCATAGTTGTTTGGGCTAACATCACTTTCGTGGTGGTGAGTTTCCTTAATATTACCGTAAATGTACCATTTGAATGTGCTGACTGCACAATGTTATATCAGTAGGCACCTACTAGACATATATAACTAAAACTGGTTGTATATTTATTTATAATATACATTTTTCTTAAATACAATTACAGATTAATATTACTTAATAATACAATTATCAATTTCAATAATAGGAACTTAATAATAAAATTATCAATTTCAATAATAGGAATTGTTGGTACAACTGATGTTGTGTGGCAAAATATTGCTAAGCAGGTTCAAGGCATCAGTAAAACAGGTAAAGTAACGCCAGCATCTGTGCGACTGCGTGTGGCACTCAATAGAGGTGGATTATTGGAAAAATTGGGTGTGAAGCCGTCAACTTCTAGTTCATCGCACAAAAATGATAACTGTTCTATAACAATAGATGAAATAGAAGGTAATTTAAGTAAATAAATTGTAATCTTTTCTCTCTGGATTTAAATTAGGGTTATCGTGTTTTCGACAGTAGTTATTAAAAATAATTAAATGTTTATCGATAGTTGTTACACATTGAATTTCAAAATCGTACATGAATTAATTTTATTCTTAGACGGTCTTCATTCTGAAACGGATGATAGCAGTGAAGCCAGTGAATCCGAGGAACGTTACAATGAACTAAAATTCTCTATAACGTTTTCTGTTGAAGAGTGGAATGCTATAAAACCGCAAAAAAAAGCATACAAGGAAAAACGTGGCATACGATATTATGATATATTAACACCTTATGTTTGGAGCAATGTTGTTCAGGAACATTTTTATTTACATTCTAAATTGCCATGTGCAATATCATTTAAAAAGGCACAAGTGACAGTCATGGGAAAAGTGTTTATAAATATACGTGGTAGGTGCACAGATTGCCATTCATTATTTGAGGGTGTTGTGGAAGATATACCCGCTGTTAATGCAAGGTAAAATTTTTATAATTTTTTTTTTTTTAAGTATCTAAATGAAAATGATTGTATAATTTAGAGTTGTGATGAACTGCACATACTATGGTGACTATAAAGAGAAACATATAAAAAGGCGCCGATTGATGGGATCGGAATTACATCGAGCTGTATCGTCGATGGTAGAAATGAAAGTGGTTCCATCTGTGTATAGAAAAGATGAAGCAAATCGTCTTATGAGTGAAGGTGAGCTATGTTGATTAATTTCCATACTTCGATATGTTCAGGGTAGAATTATAATGACCAGTGCCGAAATCACCTTCCGTGGGGCGAACGGCGAACACCCAGCCAAATGGATATTATACAATACATTTAGGGGCACAACTCAAACTTACTGCACCTACTTGAATTGATTTTAAAATGTAATATCTTTTTCCCTGGGGCATAAAAATCCTTATAACTGCGGTATCTACTGACGTGGTATAGCACATTTATTTTACACACAAAACCACCTCCTAAAACAACTCAACTTTGAAGAACAATATCTCATCAACGGATTAACGAAAAATGAAAATTTAAACGTGATAATTCATAAAAAAAATAGCCTTATCAATTTATGAAATTTTAAGTATAGGTTACCATTCGAAAATCAAAAGTTGATGGTAGTTTACAAATAAACTATTCAGGGCTTGAAACCGATTTTCGATACCGATTTTGAATACCGGTTTACACCGTTAAAAACCGAAACCAAAACCGGAAAATTTTTTTTCGGTTTCAAGCCCTGAAACTATGTCTAATTGACTTTACCTAATAAAATTAAAATTTAATATTTCAGTGTATAATTATATAAGGGCGCCATGAGCAAACTTCAGTTCTAGAAGGGGCTCCACGAGTAGAAAAAGTTTGGGAACCTCTGAGTTAGGTAATAGTTGGTAATTAATGTGACCCACATAAAATACATAAAATATGATTGGCCCAATCATATTGCATTCAAAGAGACAAATTATTGTTTATAATTTAGGTAGGTATAATTTTTAATTTTTTTATTAATTTAGGAATTTTAGTAAATTTGACATTTTTTATTTGACTTCACTTTTTTTTTTTTGATCTAGTCAGATATTTTTATTAATTTTGGCTTTTGTTATTAAATTTGGACTTTTTATTTAACTTATGTTATTAAACAATTAAGAATATTTTTTATGTTATTTGGAATTTTTTATTGTAATTAGATAAAAATATGTTCGATAAAAAGTCTAATTAGGACAAAAAAGTTCCAATAGTATAAAAAATATTCTCAATTGAATAAAAAAATACTGGTCGAATAAAAAATGTAAAATAAATAAAAATATTCTTTATTGTGTAACAATAAAAGTTAAATAAAAAAAATCAGTTTTAATAAATTCAATGAAAAATTATATTATGTAATTATAGGTGATTTAATTCCAGCACAAGTGCCTAATTTAAATAGCTTACAAAAAGCTAAAAGCAGAGCGATCGCAGCTGAAAGGCTACACGCAGATCCAGTGTTAGCGTTATGTATAATGAAAGAAAATGGAGGATATGGTTCTGCTATACGTAACATTGGTATTAATAAGTTTTTTGTTCATTTTTGGAGTGATCTTCAACTTAAAGTGTATAAAGAATCTTATTCTAAGATTGATACACCAACTATGTGTTTCGATGCAACTGGCAGTTGTGTTAGAAAATTAAAACGACAAAATAATACATATAGTGGGTCAATATTTTTGTATGATGGTGTAATGAAAGTTAATGATCAAACATTTACTGCCTTATCAATGTTATCTGAAGAGCATGACAATATTTCAATCAGAGTGTGGATTCAACGGTGGCTTCGCTGTGGTGTTCGGTCTCCTAAAGTGGTAATAAGTGATCAATCTCTAGCTCTTATGTCAGCTCTGGTTCAAAGTTTTACGCAGTATACTTCACTTGAGATGTATTTAGATGTTTGTTTAAAACTTACACAAGGACAACGTTATACAGAAATTCCATCTTGTTATATACGGAATGATGTTAACCATTTCATGCATCTCGTAACACAATGGCCATGTCTAAAGAACAAGAAGTTTATACGAACCAAACAGTTATATGTACGAGCAATGGGCCTTTTAGTACTATGTACCGAGTTAACTGAAGCTAAAACTATCTTGGAGGCGATTTTTACTATTGCATATAGCGAAACTGATGGGCTAGATGAAAACGGCGAGCTAACGCCATGTGCTGAATCAAAAATTTATCTCAAGAATCGCATAACTGCTACTGTCATTGATTTTGTCGACCCACTGATTGATATAAATCAGCAGGACAATATTTCACCTCAAAATGAAAATGAAGTAGATAACGATGAATCTATATCTCTTAATAGTTCATCATTCAAAGAATGGACCAAGTCAATTGCAAACGTATGTCAGTTAAAAGTGGAATTAGGAATAAAAGGTACCTAAATTGAATAATTGCCCTATGCTTCAAAATATCTAATTTAATTTTTGTTTTTGTTTATAATAGGTATAGAAGATAATGTCCAGTATGAGTTGGAAATAGTACCTCATATAATAAATGCGATGAAATTATTTCCTTGCTGGTCAGGAATAATGAGAACAATATTTGGATATGGAAGTGAAACAGCATCGAGCAGCCGAATCGAAAGCAACTTCAATAACTTAAAACACCGAGTCTTCAAAAACGATGTATTACCATTAAGGGTAGATACATTTTTGGAAAAATTAATTAAATATTACAGAGGCGATAATCTACTATTACAAGGTTCTACACCAAATGTCAATGAAATACAGATATGTGATAATATAGTTGACGAAGATACGGAGAACGATAAAGAACTTTACTTAGATCACGTAGCAGAAACAGAAATTGAAGGTATTATAGACTATGAATATGACATAGCTCATAAGAGAAATTGTGAAATGGACGGTAATTTAGTGGTACAAAGTTCGTCTAACTCGTGTTTGGCATGCAGGAATGGTGACTTTCCTACTGATCTTCATAAATGCAGAACATGTCGGAAAAATGTTCATTTATTTGGCTGTTCTATTCCAGCCTCGAACACTGAAGAAGGATGTGGAGAAGAAAGGATTTGCCTGAGTTGCGCAGATATTATTGTTGAAAACAATGCAACAGAAAAATGGGGGAAAAGACATTCAAGCGAAAGCTCCAAAAAATCAAGATCTGCTTCATCATATCTTTCTAAACAGCCAGGATTTGATGAATTGAATTTTAATGAAAAAGGATCATCGGCTTCAGTTTATTTTCTAAAAAACGGAAATTTATTTAAAAACCGAACTGTACAAATTAAGGAATTGTCTGGGTCCAACGATAAATTTATATTGAGTAACACATGTGCTTTTGATTCGTTGATGACTGTTTTGGCATGTTCAGCATCTGACAGTAAAATATTCAAAAACTTTTTACTCAGTTTAGTTGGTGAAAATAAAATAATTGAATTTATATTAAATATGTTAAGTCCAAAAGGAAAAAAAATGTATAAGAAAAGAGTTGAATTAATATATCCACATTTTAAATGTTCGACTTTGGTTGGAGGTATAGAACTTATTGACGTGACAGATACAGCAACCAGTATAACAAAGAAGCTTTTAAAAGGATTACCGTCTATAACACGTCATATAAACTGTCCTAATGAACGTTGTGAAAAATATATGACAAAAACAATTTTATCATCCACAGTAATATCAATAAACATATATGATGAAGAAATTGATGTAAAAAATGAAATTGAAAATATAATTGATTCAGATGAAATATGCGATACTTGTGAGGAAAAGAAAAATTCAATTATGACACTAGGAGAATATTTAATTATTGAACTTAACTCCATGCCAGCAGGTAAAATATTATAAATAAACTTTAACATTAAAATAATAAATTATGAATAATATACCTACTTCTTTTTAATCTTAAATGATTACAGGGTTGTACGCTGATACAAGCAAAGATATTGAAAGTGCACCACTAGATACAATCAATCAAAATTATGTCAAGCCTTTCAAAATGCTTCTTGAAAATGTTCCCAAAAACGTCGTAATTAACAAAAAAAAATATACGATGAGGGGAATTATTGCATTCAGTTCACCAACAAGAGGAAACCTTAGGTTTAAAACAGCTGGCCATTATACAACATATGCATATAGGTCTAATGAAAGATGGGAGTTATATGATGACTGTAAAGAAAAGGTTTTAAATGTAAACAAGAAATGTGAAGTTAATGTTGAATTAATTATATTTACAATTTGATTACACTAAATTTTATTTTATTTTAAGGGTAACGTATAAATAATTTTAAATATTATTAAATTAAAATAAATGAATTAAAAAAGAAGTATTAATAATAAAACAATTGTAAATTTGATTTCATTTATTATTAGTTATTAGGTGGTAATAAACCTACCACGGTCATTATATTTTAATACTTTGTAGTACACAAATAATTTGGTTTTGGGCACCCGCAAATGGAAATTGGATTTTGGGCGGTAGTACTTAGGTTACAAATTCCAAATTCGTGGTTACGAATTATTACGAATTGGTTACTAACCTCTCGAACGTTACGGACCCGTAAGTCGATTTTTCGAGTAGCGGGTGCTGATCCACTCATTACACACAAATGGAATAGTTTTTGGGCAGTATACTTAGGTTACAAATTCAAATTCGTGGTTACGGGTATTACAGGTGAGTTACTATTTGTGAAACTATTTTGTATCAAATGTTAAATTGCGGATTGCCAGGGTCAGTGACCTCTATAATGTATGATTATATAATGATTTGATATGA
>NW_020270501.1:0-18997 GCF_002803265.2 Melanaphis sacchari | reverse complement strand
TCAACATTTCCCGTCATTTGTCAATTTTTGTTTTCCATACCCCTTGACCTTACCTAACGATTTACTTATCGATACGGATTCAGTTTCTAACATGTTCCTGAAGTCAATTCGAATATTAAATTCCTATTTCCAAAATATGACATAGTTCGAAACAATAGAAATAGTTAAAAATAATGCTCTAAATGGTCAACAATTTAATTCAACATTCAAAATTAAAGGCCAAGTTTATCACAAAGTGGACTCATTGCTATCAATGCCAAACGAACCACTTAATTTTTTACAAATTTACTGTATGGGCGGAGAGGACTCCGAAAGTGCACTAGCCAAACGCGTGGATACATGTTGTAGCTACAATAACCTTAATTCACCTTTTGCCAGATGCATCGTCGGTGATCTGAACGCTTTATTGAATGAGCACAATGAATTATTATAATTAGCAATTACAATAAATAAGTCTCTAGGCCAAATTATGTCTGTTTGTGACTTAAATTTGACACGCCGTGTTTTTCACACGGACAATTATACGTATGTGGCATATTCTTGCGTGAGTAAACCTCCAGTTTGTTTGTGTTAGCTAAAGACGGACTTACCAAAAATAGCATATACACCATTACACTAATAGACTAATAATCTTTTTTATTTAATTTTCATAAGTAGTGCTTGATATTTGAAGTTTATTAGATTAGATAATAAAAGTAAAATTAATTCAAAAAATGAATATTTGATGTATTGTTATTTTTATAGGCCGTCATCGTTCCCAGTGCTCCATTCCTCTTTCAGTCATATTCCAGTTAACAATAACCTCATATACTTACAAGAGCTTAAATATTTTAAAACGGATTGCCAAAATATTGATTAGAAATAATTTATATGGCAGAACAAGGTTTGCTGAGTCAGCTAATATTATAATATGTTTATATTATCTTTCTTTTATAAATTTAATAACGCTTTTTGTGAACCCGTTGTAAGGTTTTTATTCTTCTTTATTATATAACAGAAATCGTCTCCCCTTACGAGTTAAGTAATTATTTATTTTATAAGTATTACATATTATATTATTAAATTATTATTATAATCATTGACATAGTTTATTTGTGAGAACCTATTATTATTAATTTTATTTAATTATTGACAAATTTGTAAAAAATTGATCTTCAAACTAGTGTAGGTTTAAAAGTTGTATATGCAATTTCTTTGTGATTAATACACCGTCAATTAAACCAAGAATAAACGGTTCATAATTCTATCGAAGAACCGTAAATTAATTTTTTTGCAACTTTTATGAACTCAACCATATTGTGTCTAATTTACTCAACGATTAGGTCCAAACATGAAATATGTTTGCATCGCTAATAACTAAATAAACCATCTACGAATTTAATTATTACTTGGATAGAGTCAACCAGTTTTTGAAGAATATGTCTTACAAGTCAATAATAATAATAGTCGTACCGTGTGTTTCAATTCCTTATTGAAGTAACCCATTCAAAAGTATGATGATATTTATAAAAGTTATTAAACACAGATCACAAAAATTGAATTATTAAGTTTCATATATTAAATTAAATACAAAATGCACTTACATATATTATCTATAAATAAAAAAATTATCATAATAATCAGTAAATATTGTTATACATTATAAAAATATCTCATAATATTATTATAAGAATAGCGATAATTTAATATTGTCTTTATACAAAAAACATATCTATATGTTTGTTTTTATAAAGATTTTCCGATAGGAGTTTATCTTTACGAGATGCTATTGTTAATTACATTTTAGATTCTGAATAAAGCAATGTAAGTTTCCCAACTTAACATAATCATTTGAAAAGTCTGTTTTGCATGAGATTACTTTCTTAAAGAAAGATAATTTGCATGGACAGTTCTATTAGTTAACGATAATAATTTAAAAGAAATGAGAACTGAAGATCTCGTGTTGTTGGCGATCTATTTTTAATATATGCATAAAAATGTAAACTGAATGTATATTTCAACATACAAATATTTTGTACCGTTTTAAGGCACGGTATACAGATTTAATTGGTGTGTTTAATTTATATTGAGCACAAATTCGTATAATAAATCTAAAAATTAAGCAGAGTTGTGTGGTAAGGGTACCCCAAAATGGCGGATCCAGCGTTTCTTACACTTTTTATCCGTGGAATCTTTATTTTTTTTAGTTTTTTAGCAATTTTTAGGATTATTTGCGATACAAATTATAATTACTCATGTAATAAAACAATGTGTTGAAGGCTTTTAATTCAATAATAATGTTAAAATAAAAATAATTTTAATGGGTCTTTAAATTACTTTAACCTACATTTTAATTTTAATGAAATATGTGAAATTGCTTTTTATAAATATAAATATTCTAGATAATGGGCTTTATTGATGAAAGTTGTACAATCCTTTTTTATTTCTTATTAGTCGGTAATAATCTTTAATTAGATATTTTAAAGTAGTTTTTTTGAAAATTTTGAAAAAATTTCTTAAGTTCCACGGAACCCTGAAGTGATCTCCGTGGAACACAGTTTAAGAAATGCTTTTCTATACTATAGAATTTATAGGGTTGCCATTTTTAAAAAAAAATTTAAAAACGAGACTAACAGTTTTAGTTTGACTCTAAAAAAGGACCTCCACTTTTCTAAAATTTTTTATGTTTACAATAAAAATGAAAATTATTTTTAATCAGTTAAATACTTTAAAAAGGACATAAGATTAATCTTCTTTGTTAACTTATTAGTTACTTAAAAAAAACCTCTAACATGTAAAAATACGAGTTATTAAACGATATGCAATCGATGAACACTATTAACAATACTATTATACTAAATATAACTTATAACTTTAAACCATTTGTATTAGATACATGGATCCGGCATTCCATCATCTCTAAGCTCTTTGACAAAATTGATGGAAAGAAAAACGATGATTCACACTCTTGTGGAAGCATCCAAGCAATAAAAATACTAATATTTTATAAGGTTTTTCATATTAGTGATGTATGTAAACTGACAGATTTTTATACAATGTCCAACCATAAGTTTAGTATATAACTACAAACTCGAGTTTAATTAATAATTATTATACATGAAAGTCCATCAGCTTAACAGATATTTTATATTTTGTATTTTATTTAACGATATTAAATATCATTAGGATTGTGATAGATATAAAATGTATAATTTACTAGTTTATGGTCAATAATTAAAAAATATTATCATTGGGAAATCCATACATTTCTCACTTCAACTTCACACAATGTAATAACGTGTTAAAATTAAGACCAAAATATCGTACAACTTCTGATACCATTTACTCTTACAAAATAAAACTTATTACATACCTCTGCTCACTGTTTCATAGTAATTTAAAAAAGTAATTAATAATTATTGTAAAATATTTGTAATTGTCTTACTAAAGAATAAGCGATCATATCAATATTAATAAAAAAAGTTCTAGGTCTATTATTATGAATAAAAATAAAATTAATCTAAAATACCATTATCTATAAAATTATTAATTATTAAAATTATAATTACGTACGTTTATAACAAGCTATAAAAAAGTAATAGATAGTTAATTTATAAAAGTATTATTTTTATAAAAATATTTAATCTGTAGACATATATGATATTATAAAGGTTACATTGAATTGGCGGAAATAACATAATATGTGGATATAATGTCCATCGACGGAATACCAACTGACGGGTTATAAAAATATAAATTATTATATTAATTAAAATCATACTAAGTGGTACCAATTTCTTTTTCGATGGCGGGATGAGTTTTCAGGGAGTTTATCAGAAACTAGATTTGCAATAAGATATGATTGGTATGTTCGTGAAGACGCTTACGGCACTTTCATAATGAAGTTTGGATGCTTTGTTAACTTTAAGGATACCCAAGTTTTTATGAAGTGTATTGTTGGAAACTTATAGAGCTGCAGCAAGAATAGTTTAAAATTCACTAAATTGGATTCTTGAATTTTGTTGGTATTAGTTATTTTTGCAGAACTTCGTAGTATAAATCGGCTTGTGTAAAATTTTGAACATTTTAGTTTGCTTTTGGTATTAATGTTTTTCAATGTATTTAATAAATTATGAAAAAGCTGTAAACCTTAATTGTTATCCTTTTTACATGTAAATGATGACAACATGTAAGACGTTTATCAATTACTAGGGTAAAGTATTTTGTTTTGATTTTATTTGGAATCCGATCAATTTGAGAGTCCTACATAAATATGTTAAAAAGGAGTTTGGAAGAGAAAGACCTTGAGTCTGTCTACGTTTATATTTTTCAGATTTGAGAAATATTAGTTTCTACTTTATTTCCGGTGATACAAATAAGATTTAAAAAGTAGGTAGTACGATGGCGAAGTTTGAGATTAAAGCTCGGTAAAACGTCTAAGCGATATCTGTTGAGCAATATTGTTTTTTTTTCTAGGCTAAGGGAGATACGATTAACTAGGCGATGTACCTAGTGGGATTATTGAGTGACATTACCGGAATCCAAATTGGTGACAAATATTATGTTCTCTTCTTTTGTGATTAAGTTTTTACGCTTTAAAATAAGATGTTTGCAGATTTTTGAAAAAAAAGTGCTCTGTCAAGCCTATGGGTTTATATAAGGTTAAATGATTAGCTGATTTATTTGGTTTCGGTATTAAGATGATTTTTGAAAAATTCTATTGCATTAGAAAATACTACAGCCACAATTAACTATGTAATACGTGTATTAAGAAAACAATCTCTTTACTTGGTAATTGTCGGACTTTTTCTGATGTTATAAGATCATATCGAGGGGATTTTTTGATGGAAAAGAAGTATATGAAATTTAATAATTTTCCAAGGTTAGATCAGTGTTTAGAATAAGATGTCATAAATTTAATTATCATATGGTGATTTTAGATTTATATTAAAATTAGTATTATTGTTTAAAGAATATCTAAACTTTACCTAATTCATTTTCCTATTTGTAAAAGTTATTTACACGATAAGTAGAGATGGGATTTTAATGCCCTAAAAAATCTCAAAAAATTCTAAAATGACTTAAAAAACCTAAAAAATACATTTAAGATTGATTTAGTCAAAAGATACAGAATGATGTAAAAAAAAAAATCACACAAAGCACATTTTTTTCTAACGAACCAACGTTTCAAAACATTAGAAAAAAGATATCTTTGTATCAAAATTCCAGCCCAAATGATTCGTCATTGAAATATTTACTAAAGATTGATCCAAGCTATGCTTAAGCAGATTTTTTATTAAGTGATGAATATAATTATTAGGGGTTTTCGAAAGAAATATTTCAGTTCCATCAGAAAGTTTATTTCTGGAAAAAATCTAGAGTTGACATTTGTGGTGGGATGATTCAGGTGGATAGTTATATTTTTTACTCCTTGAAGTAGCTGGGTTATCAAATGATATCCCTACATAATGTTTTAAGCATTAAGGTCTTTAGTTTACACCTACATTGAAACAGTAACTCAGGATAAAGAGATTATTTTCATAATTTGTAGAAGAGACATTTATTTCATGAACATTTTTAAATTTTATAAAAAATTAAATAAAATAGTTACTTATAATATTTACTTACGCCTCCATGTTACTATAAATTATTAATAATAAATATTGAGGTGAATTATCAGAATTTAAAATTATTTAATAATTAAATAGTAGAGCTACTTTAACGCAAAACTGTAATTTCTTATTTTAAATAAAATAAAATATATCAGTTTGAAATCAAATAGTTTTAAAGTAGAACTTTTTGGTTTTTAACGTTTTTTTTTTTTTTTTGTATAGTCAGGACTTTTCGGTCTGTATGAGATGCATACGAGTATTTCCAAGGGAAAAAAATATTAGTATTACAACTATTAATTATATTAAACTATAAATATAGAATATAATTAAATTATTTAATCAAAAATGATCAGATAATATTACTATTTGGTTATCTATCTCTAATTTATTTTATCATGTAGATAGAATCTATTTATCTTAACTGCAGTTTCGAATAGTTAACAATAAAACATTGGCTGTATTGAATAATAATTAAGCATAAATTGTTTACTAATTTAATATTAATTTAAAACTATAATAATTACGTACTTATATTTACTACAAAAAAAAAAAAAAAAAAAAATAATAATAATAAATAAATAAAATTACCTTAACTGTTATACAAATATGGCAATAAAAAATTAATAATAAATTGGGTGTTTTTTTTTTTTTTTTTTATTTAAATAAGGCTTTAACTCCTGAGGTTATTAGCCTGTAATAGTTATAAAATAGGAGTCATAGAGTATTGATCTTGAAACTATGGGGGCACATTATGTTTAACAATAAAGGGAGTTCATAAAATATATGTACATTCAATTATTTTACTAAATTAATTTTGCTAAGCCTATGTTTTTGAAAAAATTGTATATGTTTTTGGAGTTATCTTCGCCAAGTGCTTGTTGCATAGTTGATGGGTTTCCAAGAATTTGTCTGGAGTTGGTGAACTTGGGACATTCTAGTGTGATGTGCTTGATTGTCAGCGCTTTGTCACAGAGTTCGCAGGTCGGGCTGTCTTCTTTTGTTATGAGGTGCAGGTGTGTTAGGCGAGAGTGTCCAATCCGGGTTCTTGTGGTAACTACTTCTTCGTGCCTGGACGAGGATGGGGGAGTTTTCCATGGGTCGATTAAAGGTTTAATTTCTTTTAATTTATTTGTGTGTGGAGTCTTCTCCCACGAGTCTTGCCAGTGACTTTTTGTTAGTTTATTTATTTTTGTGAGTGCGTCTTGAAATGTTATTTTATTTATTAGTACCGAGCTGGGTGATGCTATTGCTTCGTTGGCTGCCTTATCAGCTAGTTCATTGCCACTTATGCCAGTGTGGGAGGGGACCCATAGAAATTCGATTTTTTTTGTTGTGTTTGATAACTTTTCTTGGATGGATTGAATTATTTCATTTTTGGGGTAAGGATTTTCGAGGGCTAGTAGTGCACTAAGGGAGTCACTAATTATAAGAATTTCTTCAGACACTAAGGTCGTCGCGTGTGAGATTGCATTTTGGATGACTTGACTTTCAGCGGAAAAAATGCTGGTTTCGTGAGGAGATTTGAACATTGAAGTTTTGTTATTTTCTATGAATGCGAAACCGGTTCCATTGGGGGATTTTGAGGCGTCCGTAAAGATTTTTATGTGGTGGGGGAATTTTACTTCAATTATTTCTGAAAAGTTATTTATTATGGTTGAGGTTGAGGAAATTTTTTTGTCGAATTCGAGAAGTTGGGTATTGAGCTTAATATTCCACATCCACGGAGGGGAAGACGGGAAGATAATTTTGTTAAACATAATTGGTTTGAACTTCATTATATCTGCTATGGTCTTATACGTGTCGTCGATAGTGCGAGGTATGTTTGGACTGTTACGTATATTCAGAGGTCTTCTGGTTGGAACTTGAGTTTTGTTATTTGAGAATTTAGTTACAAATTTTAGTGTTTCTTTTATCCTTCTAAATTCAAGTGGGAGTTCTCCAGCGTTGCACATAATACTTGCAGTTGGGCTTGTGCGGAAGGCACCTGTGGCTAGTCTAATGCCTTGATTGTGTATAGGATTTAGTATATCAAGAATTTCGCTTCTGGCAGTATTATAAATGACTGCACCGTATTCCATTTTTGCTAGTATAATTGCTTTATATATAGTAATGAGGCTATTTTTATCAGAGCCCCAAGAGTGGTGAGATAAGGTTTTCATAATTTTCATGTTGTTGTTTGCATTTATTTTGAGGTTTTTTAGGTGTGGGTTCCAATTTAATTTGTGATCGAAAGTCATACCTAGTATTTTTATTTTATCTGTATATGATATAGTGATGTTATTTAAATTGATGTGGAATAATTTTTCATTACGTTTTTTGTGGAAGATGATACTTTGTGTTTTGGATGGTGAGAAATTGAAACCTGTTGTGGTTGACCACTTGAGGAGTTCATTTAGGGCTTGCTGAATGAGTTCGACTGTTGTTTTTATGTTCGCGCCACTACAAAAAATGTTACAATCATCCGCAAAGATGGAATACTTTATAGGGGGAAGAATATTGTCAAATATATTATTTATTGCGATTAAGAACAGGGTGACACTGATGACTGAGCCCTGGGGGACTCCATTTTCAGTGGTATGAGTTGTTGATAGTGTTTCACCAATTTTTGTTTGGAATGATCTGTCCTGTAAGAAATTAGTGATGAATGTAATCATGTTTCCTGAGATGTTCCATTCACGTAGGATAAGGGTAACTCTTTGTCTCCAAACCATATCATATGCTTTTGTTAAGTCAAGCGCTACTAGGATTGTGTGTTGGTTTACTTTGGCTGCGTTACATATATGGGAGTGAATATTGGATAAAGTGTTGAGTGTGGAGTGATTTTTCCGGAATCCACATTGCTCTTTATTGAATTTTTCAGAGACTTCTAAGTGCCATATGAGTCTTGAGTTAATTATTTTTTCGAGTACTTTACATAGTGTGCTAATTAGAGAGATGGGACGGTAGTTTTCTGCGTGGAATTTGTTTTTATCTGGTTTGGGTATTGGGATAATGATTGCTTTGCGCCATTGGTTGGGGAAGAATCCGTATTCCCATATTGTGTTGTAGACTAGAAGAAGTTTATTTCTATTTATAGGATATCTAGCAACCTCCAAGTATCGCGAATAAAATTATAATTTATTCTCGACTATTCAAACACAAAACAGTTCAAATACCTTGATAAAGGATTCACTATCAACTAACTTTGATCATAGTTATCACTAAATGGTTACCTTTTGATTATATATTTAATGTTATAGGGTGTGTGAAATATACTTTAAAAGCTAAATATAAATCTAAAATCATGGATCATATTTCATATACTATACAAAAATAAATAAATAATACTTACAGGGCACAACTATAATGAACAATATTTTTAATTCATTTTTAAATAAGCATACATTATAATAAATATAAAATATATATTTAAATCTAGCAAAAAATCTAGAAATAGTCCATGACTATACTGTTGTATATGCAGACGTGTGTAATGGATATGTGTTTATGTTTTTATATATATTATATATGCGTGCGTATGTATAGGGGTACATAGTATATACGGGGGGTTCGCATATGTAATGCCCAAATATGTTTTTCAGGACATGAAAACGAGTGTGTAACCGTTTCAGTTCTCAAGATGGTCTACGTGATTAAAAGGGTTAGGTTAGCACTTTTCCTAGGCCTCGGACGGACCGTGGAGACGGGCCCTGCCCCGGCTGGTGGTCAATCAGTCGTGTATGGTCGAAGGAGCGAGCAACACCTGCGTTATTCTGCAGAGCATCTCTTAAATATTATATCAGAGCATCATATAGTTTTAATCTAAGTTTTCATTATTCATTTTATTCAGTGGTTAGTTAAATAAATAGGTAGTTGTTAGGTTAGGTTATAAAAATTGAAATTCGTATTATTTCATTTTTCTGTATTACCTGAGTTCTGAAAGTCATACGACAGCCAACCACACTTTAATACCTTGGTAGAAGTGTTTTTATATATTTCATGTTTTACTTTCTTTATTTTATCACTTCTACAAATTTTGATGTAAGTAAATTTTTTACGTTTTTAGTATATCAAATATCAATACATTTGTTTAACTCATATTTTAACTTTTAAGAATCACAGATTAGCGGACAATGGTAAACGATATACAATGGAAACACATATCAACTACAGGCATACACTTATTTTATGACTTTAAAAATATTATTTAAAAGCTAATATTCATACATTTTTAATGATCATATTTATTATTAATTTAAATAATTATATATATATATTGATAACAGATATTCTTGAAGCATTTTGTATAGACAAAAATTCGTATAGGAAAACTTGGGCGAAATGCATATGTCGCATATCGCAAGTTTTATATCGGTGGATACGCAATTCGTATACAACTATTTATTTTAGTCATATTTAAAATTAACAATATCATTCTCCAATAGAAATACAAGCTTTAGCTTCATAACCAATGTAAAAAGTTGAAGTCTTTAAGTCTAGACACATATTTTAGTATGCAATTCTTAAATGAAAATGTTATCAGCTTAATGTATTAAAAAAACATTTTCTTTTTCCCAATATTGAATTTTGAGTTTATAATATCGTAGATTAACTGTCAGTAAACAAATCTAGTCAATATTGATCATTGAAACGACGTGTAACAAGAAAATGATTTCAATTAATATCATTATACTTAAGTTGTAAAGCATAAGTTCAGTATAATTAATTAAAAGTTTCCAATGGTTAAATATTTTTTACCATTAAAATTCATTTATATCATAATGATCAGTGGCGTATTAAAGCCAAGAACCTCAAGGCATATCCAATTTCAGGGGCTTTAGGGCTTAAATTATTAAATTAATAATAAAAAAATGAATATTATTAAGTTTAAATTATATTTATGCTGAAAATTATTTGATAATGATAATATTATTCAATTTATTGTATAACGTATACGTCATTGGTTTTTCAAACGGATGGTTAGTTAAAATAATAAATTATCATAGCTTGGAAGTAGTAACTGCAGCATGCATTTATAAATATATTATTTCAAAGACAGAGACTATCATGTAGGATTCACAGTAATATCAATTTATTGAAGAGAACATTGTGGTTTATCATATCATTGTCGTCAGGTCAGGTGGTTAGGTATTTTCGTCGCATGTAATTTCAACTCGTGCTGCATTTGATCGCGCATCGTTTCATCGTATGTACTTATCTAATATATTTTAAATAATAATAATAATTTACATTTCAGTTATTTAATTTTATTATTATATACATTTTATTTTCCCCTAGGAGATTCACTACTTTTTGCTACGAATTTGGCGTACCCAGGGACCCGAGCTTTAAACTAAACTGACCTTAATTGATTGATTCAAACTGGTCTTCCAGGTTGGAGGTTAAATGCAGGATTTACAACCCTGTTTAGTAAAATAACCTTGTTATGAAACCAACTACACCTAAGCCTCGGACAAGATTGCATGGATTCAAGACTGGTTTTTTGAAACCGAATACTGTTTTTAAGATTACGACATGGTATGTGACAGGCTTGTATAAAACAGGTGCAAGCAAAATTTAGCTGATTTTCTTAACACTTACGACATTAAAGTAGTAGCCATACAAGAAATAAGATGATTGAGAGTAGGACAAATAACGATTGGAGAGTATACAATTTTTTTTACCTTGAATGGAAAATACGCATTACTTCAAGTGATTTTGCAGTTCATAGGACATTTGTACTGTACATTAAAGAGTTAAATTCAGTGTCTGAACGGATATCAATATTAATAATAACCTAATTAATATCTGTATAATTAATGAACGTGTACCAACAAACGTAAAATATGACAATGTTAAAGATGTCTTCTACGACGAATTTACTGAAATATACAAGAGCATCACTAGGAACGTGATAAAGATTGTACCAGGTGATTTCAATGCGAAATACGGACGGGAACTACAATACTTTCCTTGCATAGGGAAGGAAAGTTTACATGGTAACAGTAATGTCAATGGTCAGTGATTGATAGCGTTCCCAACATCAAACGGGTTGTCTGTTAGTAGTACTACGTTCCCACACAAAAATATTTACAGAGACATGTGAAGGTCACTAAATGGCAAATTTCTGAACCAAATTTACCACGTTTTCATACAAACTACATACCGTAGTATCATTTATGATGTAAGAAGCCATAGAAGCGCCGAATTTAACATGGATTACTACTTGGTGATTGCAAAAATTAGATCAAAATTAAAACAAGAAAAAAGGATTAAAATTAATCTAGAGTTACTCAAAGATGAAATTGTGAGGAGAAATTATGAGAGCGAAGTCATGAAGAATCTTAAACAGAATAATGTACAAATGGATGTAGTTTTGGATTGGGAAAAAGTGAATCATGCTGTTAATAAAGCAGCGTCCACTTGTATTGGTGAGCTAAAAAGGACAAGAAATACTTGGTATAATAATGTTTGTAGAATTGCTGTAGATAAACTCTGCAAAGCAAGAGATCACTTTATGAAGAACAACACGCAAATGACTAAAGAAGTTTTCTTACGGGAACGTAAAATCTACAAAAGTACCCTTCTAAGTGAAAAAAGAAAATTTTTTAGCGACATACTTCAAACTGCAGAGAATAGCCGAACATAAGGGAGAACTAGAAATTTTTTTAGAGTCATTAAAAATATTTAGCAATTCAACTCTATATAGAATGCAATCAGTGACCAAGACGGATAAGTGTTAATGAAGCCAGAGTTAAGAGCTGAGAGATGGAAAGAATATTTTAAAAAAAAGCTAACTAGTAGGATGCCAGTCCAGCTTATAGTACATGTCGAATATAAAAGTGCAGAGCCATATGTAGAGGATGTTAGTCTAAAAAAAGTAAAAATTGCAATTTTTGACTTGAAAAATTAGAAAGCACAAGGTGTCAAGGATATTCCAGCAGAACTAATAAAATACGGAGGTGGGGAGTTACATGTAGTAATTTACTGGCTGTGCCAGCTAATATGGATGGAAAAATAAATACCGGATAGCTGGAATGAGGTAATCATCATATCGTTGCATAAAAAAGGAGACAAGACAAGATGTGACAATTACACAGGGGTATCGCTCCTGAACTTTGTATATAAGGTCTTCTCTAGCATATTACTAAATCGCATTGTCCCTTATGTGGAAGACTATCTAGGTAAATACCAATGCAGTTTCTGGAAAGGCTGTTAAACTACTGAACAATTACCTATAATAAGTCAAATAATCGAAGAGAGGTACGAATATCAGCAGAATATATTGTAACTATTCGTAGATTTTAAAAAGACCTATAATAGTATCAACAAAGAGAATCTAAAATATAATATAGGTACGAGTTTGATTTTCCAATAATATTATTTTTTTAAATTTTTAATTAACTAAAATCTATATGAAAAACACGAAATAGAGAGTAAGAACACAAAACGTAACATCAGGAACCATTATAGTGGAAACCGGACTAAAACAGGGGGATGTCCTGTCCACAGTACTTTTCAATTTTACCATATAGAAGGTAGTAGGGATACTCAGGACAATGAAGGTAGTTTATTAATAGGCTAGAATAAAATACGGTTCCTCGGTTTCGCTGACGATTTAGATATAATAAGTGATTTGCTTGCAGACACAGCTAACGCAGCCAGATTGTTAGAAGAAGCAGCGAAGAAAATAAGTCTTGAAATTAATAGTGAGAAAACAAAGATAATAGAACCAATTGAGATTGGAGAGGATCCAGTGAGATGGAGAATATAACCTAACCAACCTATGGGAGCAACGTTAAGTACAAAGAATGGTTGGTCAAAGGAAATAAGTATTCGGATAAATAAAGCTCAAAGAATGTTCTACGCACTGATAAAATTCTTTACATTCAAAATACTATCTAGGAAAACGAAAGCAAGACTGAACGCGGCTATTATCTAGCGAATCCACAGCCTGGTTTTGCTAGTCCCCAGTGGTGGTTCTCGGGCCTGGTACTGCCGGGGCGGAACGTCCGCTACCAACACCGGTCGACAGCGTGGCGTGCGGGGTTGGGCTCAGTACGCGTTCGCTATATGCCGGAGTGTTTGCCTGATCCGGGGGCGGCGGAAACTCCGTTCCACGGGCGTGAAGGCCTAGGTCATCCCGTGGCACGCGGCCTTTCACCGGGTAGGTTAGGTTAGGTATACTCGATGTGAGCTCGCCTAGCGACGCGGCCGTTGTGGTTGAAAAGACGGACGGAAATGCGGCGCGCGCCGGATCGCGAAACCGGGCTCGGCGCCACAAACAAAGAGCTCGACAGAGAAGGCGAAAAGCCCGTAACCACGTGGTCAAAGCTAGGGACAGTGAGCCCAGCGACTGCGCACAAGAATCGACTCTAGGCGAATTGGTAGTCGCCGATAATATGCGTAACCCGGAAGGCCTTTTCGTACACACGCTCGTCCACCACGAGCCAGAGCTAGTACAAGGAGCAGACGGCCCCCCCCCCCCACGGAAGCGCCAACGGGCTGGATACGAACCCCACCCCGGCGGAGGTCTACAGGACCGAGGATAAAATGATAAATTTCATTCAAATTAACGCGGGCCGAGGAAAGGCGGCCATGAACCAGATAGACAAACAACTGGTTGAGTTGGATTTGATAAGTAAAAAGGGCCTGTCCGTGTTGAATCAGCCGGACCAAACTAGAACGTTCATGAACAGAGGGTCAGCCAACTTGGACGTCACACTCGCGTCGCTCTCGGTGGCGCGTAGGGTGACGGACTGGAGGGTCACACCCGGACTAACGTCAAGCGATCACAACGTGATTAGCTTTACATTTGCGTGTAGCTAAAACGCCCTTCTGTCCACGGGTAATGCCGCATGGAAACCATATTAATGGAAAAATACCGATTGGAAAACGTTCCGTAAGACCTTAAAAAGTTTAACGATAGCGTGATCAGTCGAGCTCGGTTGCCCCGTCGTAGACCCCTTTGTGAACGCACTCTCGAAAGTGCTGCAAACGGCTAGGTTACATAAAACAGGCCGTGATCGGACGGCTGAAACAGCCTCTCATTTGGAGCTCGGGCCTCGGTGGCGAACTCGCCCGATTGGGACGATGGAGGCGCAAACTACGCGCAGAATGCAATGCGTTGAAAAAGAGAGCCTTAAGGAGGAAGTAGGCAGATCTCAAGCGGAGATATAACCGCGCCTGCTTCAGAGCACGGCGGAAGGCCTAGCGCTCCTTCGTTACCGGCACCGGGAACGAGGAACCCTGGGGACCCGTCTATAAATGGCTAAAATCCAGGGGAACACGGCACTCGTAGAAATTACCAGCGTCCATCAGAAAAATGGATGGAAAATTTACGTGTTCGCTTAGGGAGACTGGCGAGAGACTTCTCGAGCAACTGGTCCCTGAGGATAGCGACGCTACGGAAACCGCAGGACAGGCGGAAATCCGTAGAGAGTCGGCATTACCTGGGCTTAGTCCGACGTTCGACCCAGTTGAACCGTGCACGGTCGATGAGGTAAGAGATGCCATATGGCGAATGAAAACATGCAAGGCCCCGGGCCTGAACGGGATCACGGCAGGAATCTTGCGGCAAGCGTGGCCCGTCCTTAAAAACCAAATTACTTTTGCGTTCAATACCTCACTGGCTACGAGGACATTCCCGAGCCGGTGGAAGAACGCGGCGCTGGTCGTCATTAGGAAATCGCCCGATAAGGACCCGACGGAGGCTAGGTCATATCGACCCATTAGCTTACTCCCAGTTCTAGCTAAGGCACTGGAACACCTAACCTAACCTATGGCGAGAATCCGTAAAGATACGGACATCCATATGTCGGCCAGACAATTTGGTTTTACCAAGAACCTATCGACCGTAGAGGCAATGACACATGCCTTCGGCTGGTCAGATGAAAGGCGGGAGAAATACGTCGTAGGCGTATTCCTGGATATATCGGGGGCATTTGACTGCCTCTGGTGGGCAATCTAGGTGCGCCTGGGGCGCGTGGTTTTGATGCACGGTCTTCGGGCCTGTAGACGCTAGGCGGAGCGTGGTGAATAGAGTACTCACTCTATTTTAAAATAAAATGAGGGGCCACGACCACCGTGTAACCCGCGAGCGCGGCGTTATGGGCCAACCACTAGCCCTCGAGTATCTGTAAAAGTAAATAGTAGGGAGGTAAAACAACCTAGCTTCAGGCCATGATGGAAGTCTAACCGAAACGTCGCATTTTAGACGCCTAATTTAAATTAGGAATAAGTACTACGGGAACGACGTCTGGAACCAAGCATCGGGGAAACCTGGTGTGGACGTCTGGGATCGGATTCGTAGTGGCTGTCATGTAAATGACAAAAGTGGTTATTGATCGCATGCTGATCAGGCGAAGGTTAACGGTGAGTATTCTCCCGGGAACACAGCCACTCTGCCGGTGGGAGTATACCACCTGGCGGTTGCTTAAACCATATTAAGTAGCGGGTTGGATAGTTCCGCGGCCCTACCAGTGGTCAGTAGAGAGATTTGATACATCTCGATACCAAACTGGTAGTCATTTGAAAACCCACGTTTAAGGCGAGGGGCGTAAGAACTCCTTTCCTGAGACTGGTGGACGGCCTTACAACTGTCCTCATATGACGATGCCTGATACTTTTCCCGAAAAGTATCTGGTGCCTCTGCCTGAAAGGGGACGAGTCTAGGCTCATATACCTTTCTTGCGGAGTGAAGGACTTTGTCCAAATTTGGAACTTCATGCCTCTGGTGGGCGCAATTAATAAAAGATCTTGAAAAGGTTAAATGCGGCTCTGGGTTGATCGCCCTGACAAAGAGCTACCTAGACGGCCGAAAGACCCACTTGGCGATTGGAGACATGACACTCTCGACGACCCTAACAAAGGGTTGCTCGCAGGGCTCGGAGTTCGGGCCCGACTTCTGAAAGTACGCGGTCAACCCGCTCTTGTCCGGCGATCTTCCCCCCGGGATAGAGATAGTCGCATACGCGGACGATCTCGCGCTACTCATCTCCGGGAAACACCGTCTGGAGCTCACGGAACGCGCTGCTAGAAATAGCGTCGAGGTGGGCCACTGACAGGAAACTCAACTTCTCGGCGGTCAAGTTCCTTAACTTGCGACTTGGGGGGACTAAGGTAAAAATGACTCCGGAGGCGAAATACCTCGGGGTCACGTTTGACCCGCAAAGGAAATTTAGCTCTTATCTGGCGGAAAAAGCCGCGTCCTCGGTAGCGCTATTCAGTCGATTAATATCTGTGGCTAAGACAAACTGGGGCTTTAAAGAAAAGACGACAAGAATCCTGTATGTTCTTACCGCGTATGGAATATGCGGCCTCGGTATGGGCTGAGCTCTGCATGGCCCAGTACTGGCACAGATTACGGGCAATCACCGCCCAAAGACGCCCGTTACTTGCAATGACGGGCGCGTTAGGTTAGGTTATATTTATATTTTCAATTATTATTTATTATTACTATTTTGTTTATTTTGGCTAAACGTGTTTACTGTACATTTGAGTGGAAATTAAAAAAAAATAATAAAAAACAATAATGATTATAAAGTGTCGTTTAAATTGCATTTAGATCAATAATTACAATAATGTTGATATTTGATTGTAATATTATCTGTATTTTATATGTAGTGCTTATGCTTATTGTTCAATGATTTTTTTTTATATAGTAAAATATTGGAAAATATAAATGTGTTTAGTTAATTTAGTAACCTAGTTGTATGTGTATGTATTGTACATCATAGTATCGACATACAGTCAATAATATTTTAAACGTAATGTCATACAGACGTCAGAGAATTTTTTTTAGTAAATAATGATATTATTACTTCTTCAACTAGTATCTCTATAAGTATTACTATAGAAAATAGAAAATTAAGCGTTAGATGCGATTATTCTAAATTCGCCTGAAGTAATAATATATTAAACTGATGTTCACAAAATCATTGATAAAGATAGGCAACACGAAATACACGGACGCATAATGGTTCCAAAATATTTTAGAAATTCCGTAAAAGACAAATAAATTGTCAATTGCGGCTTGACAACTCCGTAATTACGAATTATGTATACTATGTATAGTTTTAGTAATAAAATTCACGAAACGTTTCATACGTTATGTAAATAGTTAATCAAATAAAAAAAAATTGTCTTCATTTTCCGTTTTAAGCTTTTTTAAGTTCTTATTTTAAATTATTAATAATAAAAACGGTAAAATAATAATGAGTTAGTAAATGGTTTGGCAGTTGAAGAAAAATCAAATTTCTTAATTTGTAAAGATCAAAGAATGTTATATAAAATATATAATATTGTGTTTACTAAATTAATATGAAAAATTATGATCTAACCCATTCCCCCCACACCAAAAAAAAAAAATCTGCCACTGATAGCAACCCATTAATTACAGTGGACAGATTATTCAATATTTTAGTTTATCATTTTTTTGTCATAAAATCTATGAAATTAGTTTTAGCAGTACTAAATATACTTTAAATTTGACGTTCTTCATATTAAATAAACTTGTCGTTAATTAATTTAAAAATGTTATCTTTGTATTAATTCTTATAAATAAATATTAACTATCCTAACAACGTGCAAGTACACATCAGTAGAAAAAAAATATTAAAAATAATAAAATATTATCACAATTAACATGAAAAATACTCACTAATGTTACCTGAAAAAAAAATATTTAGATAATATCGTAGGACAATCATAATATTATAAAATATTAAATTTAAATAACGTTGAACATGAAGACCTTTTTTGTTTTCTCCACTTTATTGTATAAATTCTGATGTATTTGTATTAATAATAGAGATTATATAATTATGATATGCATAATTGAGAATATTATTAAAAATTCCACTCTTTTTATTTCGCGTATTTTAATTTTGACACGTTTATGCTTCTCATTTTTATTTTTATTTTTTATTATGATGAAAACATTTAAATAAGAGTGATTTATGTTTGAAGTTTAAACGTGTAAAGATTGTGGACTTTTTGAAAAATATAAGATTTTATACTTATTGAAAAATATGTTCTCTATTTTTTTTTTTTTTTTTAAATTCAATGTTAATTTTAAATACTAGCTAAAATTAGATACAAGGACGAAGAAATTTTTGTTAAAAATAAAATTGAAATCTCAAACAGAATAGAATAATACATTCAATAAAATTAAAATATACATACAAAGTGCTTCTGGAAAATTTATAAAAGTATATAACTGATTAAAAGATTCATATTTCAATTTTAAAATATTTATAAATTTTTTTTCATTTTTGTAAAGTAAATAGTAGCTTTAAAACATAAAGTATAAATATTACAATATTACAATATTTAAAACAAGTTGCTCGGTTATAATTATATATTGTATTTATGTCATAGGCATATAGTCAAATCAGACATTTTTCTAAATCCCTATGCAAATAGTT
>NW_020270500.1:0-48447 GCF_002803265.2 Melanaphis sacchari | reverse complement strand
ATAACTTAAAATCAGTTAATCAAAAATTATACATTTGTAATTGTTTAAAATATGATTTAAAATGTTTAAACATGTTTGTCAATATTTAAAAAAAATTCTCCTGACATAATTTTTTATCGTTTAAGTATATTATTCAATAATATTACACAGTTATTATTGCCGAATTAAATATAATATTCCATTCCAATTCATTTATTTAAAATTGTATAATTTTTAAAAATTTCATACTACATGCATTTTTATTTTCATAAATTACAATGTTTATGATTTTAATTAACTTATTATGAAATTTTTATTTTGTTTATTAATTATCTCAATCGATAAAGCAATATCCAACTAGAACTTTTACTAGTCACAGATGAACAATTATTTGGTATTCACCGTTATTTTTTTAATAAGTAAAAAACCTGAGTGACCGACTTTAAAGTGTATGCATTATTATAATATAATCGCTGAATTAAATACAATATTCCAATTTTAGTAATTTTACAGTTCATTTATTTAGAATTGTATAATTTATAAAAATTCCGTACTACATAAATGTTTTTGCTGTGTAAAACTATTTTATTTGTGATTTATTTGAATTATTTCTTCACATTCAAACATTTACAGAGTATTTTTTTTTATATAGTTTAACTTTGACATTTTTGAACATTGTGTTTTATTATTAAGTTGATATTTATGCAGCAAATCTAAGTAATTATTTATATTTATTTAATCAAATATTTGATAAAAAAATAATATTTAAACGAATAATAATAATTTTTATTTTAATTACTTTGATAGCAATATTCAAGTATCATAGATTTTACTTAGTGATACATTGGCTAATCCTAATGCACATGGTTGTATTAGATTCTAGGTTAAAACATATGTTCATAGACAAGGGAAACTCAAAACATGATATAGTACAGCAGATTAATATTTACTTTCCTCATTTTGTTACTGATAAGTATTTTGAATTAAATGCAATTTTTATAAAAAAATTATATCTATGTATGACATTTTTTTTTAAATCAAGCTAAGAATTTTATGTTACTTTTTATGCAACAGTAATGTGCAATTTAATAATATAAAATGTGCAGCTGGAATTTAAAAATTATTGTTTTCTGTTCTTTTCTTATTACTATCTATTTTTAATCAACTTTATTTATTAATTAGTGTGAAATACGGTCTAGAAAATACACCAATCTTATAGTTATCTTGGATACCTATTTCAAAACATAATGATTTAGCTGAGTCGATTTCAATTAGAAATTGATTCATCAGATTCATTCTCAGATGTAACTGTCTATTTTTCATTAATTATCAACAATAATATAGTAATCGTGGCTTGTACCACAGTTTTTTGTCTTTACCAAACCATAGTAACCACAATTTAAAACAAATTTTTATTTCGTCTTTTTTACTCAGATGGATTAACTAATATCAAAATTTCAAATCTAATACCATTTATTCTTTTATTGTCCATGTTTAACACATATTTCTTACTATCAGCAGCTGCTGGCTGCACTGCTGTAGCTATATCATATTATCTTATGAATCATTAGATTTCAACAAGTGAAAATAATTGTTCTATCTGCAACATGCTTTTTTAGTTATATCAGATTTCTCAGTTTGTTCATAGGTATCTTGTCAAGAGTCAATAAATTATTTGAATTTAAGTAAGTAGTTTCTATATTTTTCATTCGTAATGTTTTGAAAATGAGATAAAACATATATTTCTTATTTCATTTTTCCTAAATATATTTAACACGTTTTGTATTTTAAACAAAAGAAAATAATTATTTTAATGTACAAATAATATAATGAAATATTTATTTGATTAATATGTTTTAAAATGTATATCAGTATTAAGTTTTTAAACTAAAAGTGTCTAATATCTACCACTTGTCACTTTATCCTCTTAAAGAATGTAATTGCAACTATTAAAGATTTATTAAGTAGTCTTGTAGATTATTCAAATTTAAATATTTGCATATTAATAAAAATTGTATTGCAATCTGTTGAGGTAAAATATAATTATTAACCAGCTTATTTTTTTATATATATATATTATATATTATTAATAAACTTAAAACTGGTTCCATTTTAGAATATAATTTTTGTTTGACTGACAAACAAAGAAAATCACATATGCCAAATTTAATTCGGTGAATTTGTTATGATTTTATAATTTATAATTGTATATATACATAAACATGATTTTGTATTTTGATTTAATTTTTATTAGATTTGTTGAGTATTTCCAGAGGAATATTTTAAAATAAAATGAGTTAGAAAACTGAATTAGATAATCTTATTATTAAATTATGAATATTATACATGAATAAATTACAAAGTTATTTGAGAATTAGGCATTATGTTAGTCATAAGTTAAACCTAACCAAACTAGAATACAAAAATTATAATACTAAAAAAATTCATATTTAGCGCTTTAATATGCATTTACCAAAACACCATACCAAACTCATAATATAGCATTAAGAATAGGTAACTATACTAAACAAAATCGTAAACAAAATTTTTTTTATAATACAAATTTTTTATTGAATATGGTAGTAACTAGTAGGTGATTAGGAATTATAATAATTAAATGGTCCGACTCAAAAATATGACAAATCCCATAATAGCAGTACAATACATTTGAACATTTTTTTAAATATAATCAAATTATTGGAAATGGATGGAATAAACTTAAGATGTTATTGGCAAAAACAATCAATAATGTATCCACTATTGTAAAATCCAAAATCTTTTTTTCGTTTGTATATTTGTTAACTATATTGAGGTTGTATTACTTCTTATTTCTTTTATTTTATAAAAATTTGCTTTTAAATAGTGCTTAAAATAGAATTATCAAAAAAGCTCTAGAAATCTTAAATATTTATAAGTTATCAAAATAAAACTTCTTCGTATCAGAATTTAGTTAAACAAATTTGGTTCTTATTTTTAATGTTCTATGATTTTCCAAAAAAATATTATTTATTTATAAATATATTTGATGATGGTTTTATTTATCGCACAGGTCTTAATTCTTAAAAAAATATTTTAAAGTGTGCTTATATGTATATAATATTGAAGTGTTTAGTTTTATTTAGAAATTTAGGGTTATTACAAAATTAATATTTTTTAATTTATTTTTCAGTTATTGAAAAATGTCTACACCAGATATAAAATCAGTCCTTAATAGGCATTTTCCATTTGCTAAGAAAACACCAAATATACTTTCTAAATTATCAGATAAAGTTGATACAAAAATAAATGAACAAAAATTAATTGAAGAAAAAAGTTTTCTTATTGTTAAGAATTCAGAGTCTAGTCGATGTGATGTTTTAACAGATAATAATGAAAAAGCAAAACCTATTCAAGAAAAAACATGCGGTAATGACATTTCTAAAAATACTATATCATCAACATTTAAAACAATTAAATCACAAGATAATGAGCCGGAAATTATATCTATAAAAAAGCGTGATCAACGTTGGAATATTCCTTACTCAAGCAAATTTGATAAAACATTATTGACTATGCAAGATCTTTTACACTATAATCCAGTCACCAATCCTATAACCAAAGAACACAAAGAAGACGATCCAGATGATGATTTGTTGTCTTTAGATCCAGTAAGGAAAATTGCAAATTGTAAATATAATTAAAAATATATAAGTGATCTTATTATTATGTTGAAGTAAACTTTTCAAATGTATAACACTATTTACATTTATTTTCATATAATTTTTTATGACATCATTTTTACTTTACTAGTAATAAATTAATGAATCATTAACGGGATTTAGATGTTATACCACTAACATTGTAAATATGCAAAATAAAATTGTCAATCAAATTTTAGATTTTTATTTATTTTAAAAATTTAAATTTTTTTGGTAAAATATGGTAGTGGGTATTTAGGATCTATAAATATTTGGTCTGATTCTAGAACGTAAATAAGATAAATCTGATAATTTTGGTACGCTGCATCTGAAGTTACTTTAAAAATGACCTAATTATTAGAATAAATTGAATAAATTGATCAAAGTCATCTGTTATAACAACCGATAACGTACCTATAATTTGAAAATCAAAATACATATTTTTGTTCCTATATTTGTACACTTTATTGAACTTATATTGTTTATTTACTTAATTATATAAAAATATGCCTATAAATAGCACTTATAACTCTTAATTGACAAAATAGCTTTAGAAACTGTTAACATGAATAAATTAACAAATTGAAATTTGTCTCATACCAAAATAGTTTGAAATACATTTATAACTTACTTTTGATGTTTTATAACTCACAAAAAAAATATACCTAGTTACTAAGACTTCTGAACTCTGATTATAAGTTTAAGTTAATACAAATGTATACTCAATTTTTAAGTTAATTTTTATATTTTTCAGGAGCAAAAACCAACAGTTATTAATAATTGCATTACTCCACGTATCAAAGTAAATATTGATGGTAAAATTATCATTGATCAAGAAACATTAAGTTTAGATGAGACTGGTTTTGAAGAAAAACGAGAAGAATTGGCTAAATCTAAAGTTATTGAAGAATCTGCATACCATTCAAGAAGTTATTCTTATAAACGTAAAAAAGAAGCTTCCACAAAATGGTCTAAAGATGAAACAATTAAGCTTTACAAATGTTTAATGAATTTTGGTACTGACTTTTCTATGATTCAGCAATATTGTCCTAATCGAACTCGAGCTCAAATCAAACGAAAATATAAAGCGGAAGAGAAAAAAAATCCTCAACTTATAAATAGTGTCCTAACTAACACAACACATTTTGATAGTGCTAGCATTGAAGACATGCTTGAAAATGATAAGATTGAAGTAGAAGTAAAAAAACTTGATACAAATGCAGACTCAGAAGTTTGTACAAAAAACACTAATCAGAGACGTCATAAAAAAGTAATACGCTCAGATTGTAGTAAATTAAGTATATGTGCATACATGTTGGAAGAAGAAATTGTATTGAAAAATAAAAGAAAACATCCAACTAAAATATTTACAGCACAGGATTTGAAAAAAGAACTAGCCAATATGCCAAATACAAAGAACAAGAAAAAACACGATATTGATGAAAATGAAGACGAGTCACCTTAAGTTTAAACATAACAAGATTCTCATGAAGAAAATCAGGAAAGTATCACTAAATACAAAAATTCAAATATTGAATGAAAACAATAACATTATTGATTTATAAATATTATGTAAATTAAGTTGTTCACTAAAATTTATTGATACAGGGCTTATTATAATATTATTTTTAATATAATAAAAGTTTTTATTTTAAATTCTTAGTATATAATTTTAAATTTTAATGCATGGTAATCAATGTATTAATTTATAAATAGCATCTACTGATTTTTGTAGACTGTTTACAAATCATGTTACACCATAAAAAACAATTATTCTTGCATTTACTTAGCAGTGGTAGATATGAGATAATTTTAGAAATAATGACTTATAACACTGAAATACTTCTATGCATTCATTATCAAAGACCCGTAAGTAAAGTACTATGCTATAATAAGTTACTTTAAAATTAAAACGTAAAAATATCTATATGGGACATTTAAGTCTGCTGTTTCACAAAAGATTA
This sequence comes from Melanaphis sacchari, assembly GCF_002803265.2. NCBI lineage: Eukaryota > Metazoa > Arthropoda > Insecta > Hemiptera > Aphididae > Melanaphis > Melanaphis sacchari. The sequence goes on along the minus strand of NW_020270500.1, from coordinate 42,827 downwards.
TAGATAATAATATGCTTCCTTAAAATTTGATAAGTTATGCAGGCCAGGTAATATAAAAGTCTGATATTGGCATGAATCGTTTTCATCTTGTTCACACATAACATGGAAAATTTATGTAGAATTTATTTTAATAGCAGGCATCTACTTTTTTACAAAATATAACATTTTATTAATTATGATAAAATATGTAAAGTTCTTAAAGACTAATAAATAATAACAAAAGTTGTGATTGTTATACAAAATTGAATATAATATAACAAGTAATAGAACTGGTACACAAACAAAAATGGATAAATTTCATAAGGAAAAAGCAATTTAATCAGAATAAAATATTAAGTATAAAAAAAATAAAGCTGACATTATATAATGTAGGTAATAATAATTGTATAATATTACAAATTAAATACATTTTTTTGTTCTTTGCTTTTCATTCCATCTTTCTTCTTAATCGTTATTCTAATTTATTTTATTATTTCTTTATCATTATCTCCAGCGGAGAATCGGTGTAAACTGCATCTAAACTAAAACTTCACAATCTGCAATTATAACATTATATTTTACCAAGACAGCTATTATAATCTAATTAAGACATAAAAATAAACAATTAACACTATTATTAATACATTTTTACCAAGAAAATAACTTAATAAATTATTATTGAAAACAATTTATCATAAAACTACCTTCATAAATTATTTTTAAATACAATTTTTCATAACGTCATAAAGAAAAAAAAAATTTAATGCACTCAATTTGTAACTAAGCTGACCAATAGACTGACTAATAAAAAATTCAATAACATTTTGAATAAAATTGATTTATTTATTGTGTTAATAAAAATAACGAGACTAATTTATAATACATAATAAAATGCATATACTATATCATATTTAGTATAACTTATTTTATATGGATAACCAATAAACTGTATTATTAAAAAAAAAAAAAAAAAATATTGAATAATTTTAAACACAAATGATGAGTAGGTATATAAATTTAATTTGTTTTCATGATATTAATAACTAATATGTAAGAAAGTATAAATTATGGACATGAACAATTTATGATCATTATTTAATAAACTTAATATTTATTTTAACAAGTTAATAGAACAAAAAAATTAATTCTATAATACTACATAATTTCGATGATATAACCAGGGTTCAAAACAATAGAGCTGACTAAATAAATGAAAAATTTTTTGTTTAAAATAATTAAATAATTATTTTTTTCAACTATATTAATTAATAAATATGTCTATAACATTATTTAATATAAATTTTACATTTGGATAACCCTCTGAACATAATATTCTATGCAGCTTATTATATTCTCGATAAATAATTAACAATTTGTATTTTTTAATTATAATAATGGTTATTTGTGGTAATTTTATTATTATTTTAGTAAATTGTTTGTATTCACTACAGAATTATGTATCTATAAAAATGTCATGAAAAATTATTGAATTTTAATATTAATGTACTTATCTAATAGAATAAATAAGTCTTTTCTCTTGGAACTATTCAACTATTCTTAGTATGTTATTTTCTTTTTCTTTTTCCTTTTTTTTTTTTTTTTTGACTTGAGTATACTTTCAACTGACCAGTTTTTATGTTCTGAAAGATAATTAACTGAAATTAGTATCATAATAAAAGAAGTTCCGAAATATATTTTACTTTGATGCTTCCATTAGCAACTAGTATTTCATACTAATTCAATGAGGAGGTCTGATTGATCGACAAATGAAACAAAGGACGTTCATTGATCAACAAAACCACGTACATAAAATCAAATATACAGTGACGTCATGCGGTGAACATCATAGCATTTATTGTTTGATTTCAGTACCATATACTACAATCCTGTAGTAAACTTGACAATCCACAATGCTATTTTTTACTAAAAAATTGTTAGTAGTTTAGTACTAGTTGTTTTTTTTTTCTATAGTGAAATGCAATTGTACATCAGCATGAAGGAACTCGAGCGACTAGAATCGCATAGAATTTAGTGAACAATAATTGATGACTGCAAAAACCACGAGAAAAAGAAAATTTTTAATAATTAATGTCCAATTTAATCGATACCTAAATCTACAAAACTTACACGTGATAGAACGAATTGAGAGCATTGGACAGCTTTGAAGTGAACTACAGCCAAGGTTTATTGTGATTGTTGAATATTCTATAACCTTTCGAGACTTTTAAACCCAAACTAGACCAGTATCGAGAGCGTGGCTAACGTTTAGACAGTTTTCCTGAAAATCATTATAAATATCGCCGGCATAATCTTTATCAGTTATCAGTGTTATCAAATAAAATATTTTATAAATTATAATATATTATAAATAAGTAGGAATCTCAAACACTTCACGGACATATACAAATTATCTGAGAAATTCAAATATATTTTCAGAATTTTTTATCGATTAATAAATCCGATAGCAAATAGTTCGATATTATTGACTAAAAAAATAAAATAATTCGTGACCGTATTCTCGTAGTACGATATTGTCATGTTGACATGACGAGCCTAGACATGCGGGACACTAGACGACTATACCTACTATTTTCACACACTGCGATTAATAATCTTTTACTACCTATGTATACAGGCGGATATTAAATAGATTTTCATTTATGAGAGTCTATATTGATCCCTTTGAGTGACTTGCACGTGAACTACTTTTGTGTAAAAGAATACTATATAAGGTTTTCAGGAAAAACTTCCACGAAGAATGATCTGATATATATATATATATATTATATCAAATACGGATTAAAATCACTATAGACGTGTATAGGGATATATTATATTACGTTTAGATAAACAAATGATGCGAAAAAAATAATATTTAGCGTGTTTATCAAATTTTTAGGTGTAGCGCGTAGGTAGTGCATGTGCCACACTGTCATTGTCACACACTCGTACACACAAATCATATAAACATCCGTCGCCAGAAAAAGAAACTACATGTGCATAGTCGACGAATATTATCCAGCGTTCGAGTGAAGTATGTAAAATATATCGACGACGCCGTCATAAGTTCACAAAAACGAGAGCATTGCTGTTAGGTTTTTGTATAATAGGTACATTTATAAAGTTTATTTTAACTACGTTGCAGTGGACGATCGACGCTTACATTTTGTTGATGAATGATTCAACAATCTTATTCGTGTCTAGAATCTACATCAAGTGTAAAATACTGTTATTAGCATCATAAGTATCTAGCAGAATTTTCCAAAATTTTAACAATGTGGTACATTAAATTATGTGCTTAATTTGAGCGTAATGAAAATGTACAATTGTTTTTGTTGGCTTTTAACCTTCTGGGTTAGATTTTGATAAGTTTTAAGTTAATAAATAACTGCATATAGAATAATTTTAAACTCCAATAATTTTTTGCATTAACTTTTAATCACTTTTAAATCATTTATTAACATTAGGTTATGTCTATTAAATTTAAATGTATTTTACAAGAATGTATTTTTTAGGTTTTTCTTTTATTATTAGTATTCAAATTAATAATTAGGAACATATCATTCAAGTGCTGTATTTTGTTGAATAACTATCCATACTCGTAAACATTTATTACAGAATCATATTTTGTAGATTTTATAAAAATGCAATTAAATTTGTCATTATTATTTTAATCGTTGTAAACATAAAACATAAAATAAACGAAAACAACTACAATCAAATACTAAGTTTTTATTAGAAATAAGACCAGCTAATGGAATTTAAAATAATATATATATTACTCACATATTTCACTGATGACCTTCATTATTAAATTATACATATATGTATATATTTTTATTTTTAATATAAAAATATGAGTTTTGGAATAACCAAATTTATTTCACATCTGCTAGAATTTTTTTTATTTTAATTTGTAATTTTTTTAAACGTTTGAATGTAAAGAAATAACTTTGTTTATTTAACAAATTTCTCTAATAACTTATTAAGGATCTTGTATTAAACTTTGAAGCCATTCACCTCCTCAATAGTATTTTGCTAAGTACTTTGTAATGATTTCTATGTATTAAGTATATTATTTAATACTATGACTAACATATAATATGTTATACACGATTAAAAGAAAAAAGTAAATAAATAACACTAAACCAATAAACTATACCCTGGCTCTTATATTCATTGAATTTTTAAATTTGATTAATTTATATATATATATATATATATATTTATTTATTTAAACTTTAAAAGTAGGTTACTCAGGTTTTTTACTAATGTTTTTAAAAAGATAACAGTGAGTACCAAATAATTGCCCATCTGTGACTAGTAAAAGTTCTAGTTGGATATTACTTTATCGATTGAGATAATTAATAAACAAAATAAAAATTTCATAATAAGTTAACTAAAATCATCAACATTGTAATTTATATAAATAAAAATGTATGTACATAGTATGAAATTTTTATAAATTATACAATTTTAAATAAATAAACTAGAATATTATATTTAATTTGGCAATAATAACTATGTAATATTATTGAATAATATACTTAAACAATAAAAAATTATATCAGGAGTATTTTTTAAAATATTGACAAACATGTTTAAACATTTCAAATCATATTATAAACAATTACAAATGTATAATTTTTGATTAACTGATTTTAAGTTATACTATAACATATAAAAAAAACATGAAATGTAAAAGCAGTTCGTAAAATCGGTTAATTAAATATTATATTTAAATTAATCACAAATATTAAGCACTAATATAATATACAAACAACAAACATTAATAAATAATAAACAAAAAATGTTTTGTACAAGGTTATTTTACAATTTAATCTACCATTTCTGCCCAATGATTGAGGTTGATGTTTGGAATTATTTGAGATTTACACAGTTGCAAATCGGTAACTGAAGGTTTCAAAAAAGCTTGTTTCTGCATCTTTGTGACATTATTACTATTATCACAAAAGATTCTGGCAAGCGATACTTTCCTAATTTCTCTCAGTTGATCTTAAATTAAAAAGAGTTGGTTAAAATAAAGTTTATTTATTAAATATCGTTTTGTTACCATTCACCTTTATTAAATACATCCGGCAAGTCGTAAAAATATCTATCAGCAATTCTTGTTCTTACAAATTGTTCTCTAACTATACATCTCATTGTTGGACCAACCATCGCGTCGTCCACGTGCTTCTCAAACAACGCACCTATCAATAGATCTATGTCGTTCCAAGTTTTATATAGCTTTAATAATCTATCAACTGACTAAATATGATATACAAATAAAAAGTAATTAGTACAATTTTAAACAGTATAATATTTCCACTTTTTTTTAAACTTACACCTGGCACCATGGTTTGAGACAAGTCTTGTAAACTTTCTATACCTTTTAGTCCACAAAATTTTCTATACTCCGTGTAACTTGGAATACCGTGATCTCGACTGCGCTGGATATCTAAGCTGACAATATCCATTCCAAACAAATTATTCGGGTGAACACTGTATAAGTAATTTGTAATCTAAAAAAATAATTAAGAGTGGATTAATGATAATCATTTAAACTATAAGTAAGAAAACTTATGAAGAACATTGTATATAGTTCTCAAGCATTAGTATATGATAGTGTTGACCGAGTATAACTCACTATAAATTTATTATCTGGCCCATCAAAGTAATTAAAATTAACAAAAATATATAAATATTCTAAACATGTAACGTTTGTAAAATTTAATAAAATATTTTTATTCAAATAAATAATTGTCATAATTCATTTATACTTAATATTTATAAGAATCGATGTATAATAAACAGTGTTAGGAAATATCTAGATAAATTATCTAGGTACAATTGATTTTTCTTTTACCTTATCTAAATAATTCTCAACTCATTTATATTTAGATAAAATTGTAAATATCTATAAGTACCTATCTAGATAATTGATTTTTATGAACTAAAAAAAAAAAAAATTAAAATTAAAAATATTATTTTTTCAAGTGTAAATTGTTCTTGTTTTATTAATAAAAATTAATCATTTTTATTTTTTCAAATTTAAGCTTTTTTTGTATTGTTATCTATTCCCAATACTGATAAGCATCAGTATATCTATAATAGGATGTGCATAAATAAAATTTGACATTATATTTAAAGAAAAAATTTAATTCTTGGCCGTAGAGAAATTTCTTTATGACTCTTGGTAATTAAATCTTAAAGTTTTACAAATTGCTTAAAATGAGCAATGTTTTTAAACATATTATATCAAATTCGGTTAATAATAATAAAGATATAGACTTCATAAGTATTGATGATGTTAAGACACAAAGTTTGTAATTTGTTTTTATTGTGTTTCATATCCTACCGTCTGTGTAAACAGCATATCCACTTTTTGAGTATTTTGCGTTGATAGTCCTCTTACAAGTAGATCCATGTAATTCATTAGTAAATTAGTTGGTCGGTTGTAATGTTCCTTTAGCGAAAGGCTACCGTAGACTGCTCGGTTTTCTAAGTATAAACTAAATACAAACGAGTAAATAAATATTTAAAATATGACTTTATAAATAACTAAATCTAAATATTCTCTTTACGTACATGCAAGTGTATCAAATTTTATATAATAAATTTCTATGTTTTTTATAATATAATTTTTAGTAAAGCACCAACTGTATCTTCAAACAAAACTAAATTTTTAAAAATATTTAATAAAAAATATTTTTATTAAGTAGGTGTGCACTTATTTACTTAATGCAATTAAAACAAATATAATTTTTTAAATTGGTCAGCAAGATCATAAACTTGAAATATTTGAAAATAAAATAACAAATTTTTACTAACTGTTAATTTTTATACCAAAGAGTAATGGCTTATTCGAATAATAAAAATATGATATTCGGTATGTACGAACCTGATTGTATCACTGAGCATGGAATTGGCGAATGGTAGTATTGCGGTCGCAAAGCTGTTGCTTACAGACGGGTCGGCGGACTCGTTGTACGCGTTGCTGTACCCGTCTGTCAGCAGTTGCAGCCCGTTCCGCATGGTGTAGTCTTTGCCTAGTAGAGTCGGAAGCCACTCAGCGTATGTGATGTGTTGAATAGACGCTATCACTATTTTCCTGGCCTCCTGGAAAATGCGATCATCGTCCCAGTGCGGGTTTAGGTAGGACAGTGTTTTGGCCAATCGATTATGTTCCCTCATCCACAATGTGTGCATGACCGTCAGTTGAGGAAGCCCGTTTACACGGTCATCTCCAGATCTGTAACACGTTCCAGTTCCATACTGACACTTGTTATAATCGATGTCTTCTAGTGGCATATATTGCGGCTGTAGCGGGTTTCCTTTGGTTTTATGAACACAGCCTTCGTCACTCAACAGTTGGCCCCCCGTTTTGGACCTCAACGACCAAGTATGTTTAGCCGAAGTACCATATATCATTGATCCGTCTAAATAATGAGTAGCTTGGTTCATCTGTGAAACATAAACGTGTCAAATAGTTAAAACTCTTAATTTAAAGTTTTTGAGTGAATTTAAAAAGATTGTTAGCTAGAATAAAAGAACTATTTTGCTGTTTGATTATTATCATATATCACAAACGTAAAAAAAAAGGGTAATATATTCAACCGGTCAGAATATTTAACAATTAATTTTCATAATATTATATAAGTTCATCTTTTTATAAATTATAATATTAATATTTTATATCGCTGTTACTTGATCCTTGGGTCCAAATGTACAATCGGGACGCACCGCTGGCACCGATCGCACATAGTTCATGCACCTGTGCATTGAATTACTAAAAAACGTATCATTATCAGGTATCCTTATTTGCATGCACAAGTCATATGTGTCACGAGGAGATAGCTCCCTTTCCTCATCATTACAACATTTTACCGGTACTTTCGTTTTTCCTATCGATTTAACATACATAAACATGAATTAACTACGATCTATCAGTTTTAACGGTTATGTTTGATCTTACTCATGCTGGAAATGACAGTGTGTGATAAATCGTGTCTTATAAAAATTGTCCAGTACGCCATCACCATCGTTTTTAAGGGGTCAGGTGAATCCTCGTCTACGACGAGTTCATTTCTTAGTATTCTTGGATTGGGTAGTTTTTGAGTAACACGGTAAACACCTACATGAAATTACAGAATTATATCCCCTTATGCATGAAATATAATTCTTAGTATAGATAAATATCACATGTGCTTTAAGCAAATGTACTATGACTATTATATTCATAAAAACGTTTATACATATTATATGTATGTTTTACTGAAAAATGTTTGTTATAACAAGAATTAAAAAATATTACCGTCTAAATAAGCCGGAAACAGCAAACGTGTATACGGCATGGTTGCTCTTCCTAAATAAAAATGCTTCAAGTTGTTACAATAACCGTCAAGACTACGGTACTTCAAATTCATTCCGTTACACCCAGCTCTGTTGTAATTGTCGGACAAACACACATCACCTAATGATGAATTATCTAGTTTTATTTTCGATACTTTTTTGGCACATTCAATCCCGTTACTGCAATAAAAATGTATTTTATGCATATTAAAGTTACATTTTTTTTATTTTTTTTTGTTATTAAAAATTAAGATACAAATTTATTATTTTTATACATTCTACTACTGCACATAAAAAACGATGAATGAGTTATAACTTCAGCATTCCAATATGCTAAATATCCGTCTTCGGAAAGCTGAGATTCAATTAATTGTCCATGAGTAGGACTTCCAATTTTAATTTGAACATCTGTAGTATTTAATTTTTTAGACTCTATATCGTCAATATAAAATTCAATCGAATGAAAACCATATTTTATTGCCTCTTCAATGTCATCGGTATTAATAGTGTGGTATCTGTTTGTTATGTTTGCTATTACACCGTCTACATAAATCGTTAGGTTAGGTTAATATTTTAAATCAATTTATATAAAATGATGTCACAACAAAATTTAAAATTATGATATATTTACTTTTACAAATGTTATCTCCGAAAGGTTTATTTGATGGCTTGCATGGCCCTTCGAATCCTTTGCAACAAGGATTTAATAACACCGACATACAAATCAACAAAGTTATGGACATTGTAGTACTCATCGTGATTATTAAAACCTGTGAAAACATTATAAAATGTATAATTATTAACTGTGAATGTAAGTTTATACATATTTTTTTGTTTTTATAATTTTGAATTAATTGCTTTATAATATATTTAGGAATTTTATCCTAAGAAATTTATCACAATATATTTTTAAGTATATTTAATTAAGAGCTAATAATAGATTTATTATCTAATTCATTAGTCTAAATTGTAAACAAGGAGTTATTTTAGCTAAAAACTTTCAGTTCATGAGTGAAGCAATATATCACATTTATTTCTAATATAAACTTATAATTTATTAGTTATCTTATAGTTAGGAAATGATATGTGTGTGTACGTATTTAAAAGCTATAATTACAATATAGTATATGAAGACTCTAAACGAATGTATTTTAATGAGATCTATAAGGAGCTGAGGAACAGTGTATATTATAACACCAAACGTACCTACCAGTGTAATTTAAAATTTGTTCAAAAAACCAGTTCTTTTATAATATTATTGTTTTAAAACGATATTAGTATTTTGTGTTTTGTCCTATGGATGACAAACCCATCATTTATGTATTATATATCAAAAGTCTACAAAGGGGTAAAATATAACAAACACGTATAATTTTAAAGATAAATAAAAAAAAAAAAACCATTAAATCGCTAAAAACCATTTCTATTACTAATACGGTCATACATAATACTAAAAACAGTCATGTTAATGTATATAATTAAAAAAACAACATGTTTGTTTTTAAATAATAATTTGATAGATACTCACCAAAATCTGTATTGTACTGAGTAGATAAATAGCTGTTAGAACTATCGTGTGATTTTTTTCGAATGAATGTGTCGTTAAACGCCGAAATTACTTATCCAATGATTGTAATTACTTGATTAATTCCGTTAATTATGTTATGCAGCCTTGATGGAGAGGATAACTTTGTGTTCTTTTCTTAGTTAATAGTTCTATCGTCTTACGAGTAGTACAGTCGCAGAATACCAACGTCAGCGATCACGAAGAAAACTCAATACTGACGAATTAGAAGAACCCCCATCCTTTTTATTGAACTCCAGGTGGCTATCCCCACCAAAAACCAGTCAAACAAACTTGCGTACATTTAACACAACATCACCGCCATACCATCTAAAATTTATTTTTCATTTTTTCAATTTCTATTATTTTATCGAGATTGTTTTCATGAGACTTAAGTTTTTTAAAATAATTAATATTAATTTTATTCGGTAAATATAAAACTTAATTACATTCTTTTTAATCAATAAATTGATATACTTTTAATTTCATTTTCCATATTATAATATTACAATAATTTAAAACCTTTTTGATCAAATTAAGACTTAGTACAGTTTTTAGGGACTTAATCTATTATCATACTGATTATAATATGCCATAATTAATAATTTATTTTTATATTTTTATATTTTCATTCTATGTAAAAGAAAACGAATCTTTATAACTGAGTTATTACGTAAAATTCCGAGCTTTTCATATAGAAAAGAATATTATTTTACCAACCACATACACTAAGGAATTTTTAGAGTGTTGATCTTTTCGGATTTCTACAATATTTTATAAATATGTGTATGTAGAATGTATTTACATGTTTTGTGATCGGAATTTTACGTTGACCAGGTGGCAACCAGTTTTTTTTTTGTGTTGAGGGATGAGCGCCGGCTAGATGTTAATTATATAGTGTTGTTGTCTTAAACCATGGGTACACAAAATGTTTCATGTTATTTATTTTTCACATGCAGCATTGAGCTCACCAAGAGCTGAATAATAAACACATTAGCATAGGATTTTTTTAACAAGAATCATATTAAAAATAATAACTTATTATTAATTATTTTCAAAAAAATAACAAATTTACACAATATGCCAATATTAGATGCAAGTAAAATCACATTAATTAATTTACTGGTTTTAACATAAATAACATAATGATACTAGTACAAGTCAATATGTAATAAAAACTAAGAATTTTAAGTCGGATATACGCTCATTGAAGTAATTTAAATATTCTTCACTATGCAGATTGAATGATAACAAACACAACTGTGGAAAAAATGCATAAAAATCTTCATTTATTTTCTATACTCATTAAAACACGTCATTACGAAAACCTATGAGTCTATTTTATATTTTAAAAATTGTTTCAATATTTTACTCGAGTTTTGAAAGTTTTTAAATACTATTTAACAAATTTTGATTCTAATAGTTACTTGGGTAAGGAAATGTCACTTTAAAGAATATTATTCTCATCATAATAGATATATTTGCAATATTTTATACTACGTTAAGCATTTTATTTTTAATGATTAAAGATAAAGTGATAAAACTCATAAGCCTAACATGTATCATTAAAATCTTAGATTAACATACACTGTTTAAAAAAAAAAAAATAAGAAATAATTTAAAGAATACAATGGAAGGATTTAACTAATTTGAATTTTACTTGGATCTATATATTTGTGAAAAACTTATTAAATAAATATTACTGATCATTTGTATACCATAGGTACTCAATAGATTTGATTATCTATGCTACAAATTTTTAGACATGACAATACATTATTAATGTTAATAACTAAAAATTTTATTTAATGGACTAATTATTTATACTGTAGAAATTAGTTTGATGGTATTATACTTAATCTTATAACTTCTGTATATTATGTATGTTAATTCATTGATTGAAAAACACCTGAATCATTTATTTTATTTAAAAGTCAAAACATTAATAACTAATTAATATTATATTTTATCTTGACAGCTATTATCATGTAATTAAGATATTACAAATTTACGAGTATATTATATTCTCGTAAATATATGAGCACTATTATTAATATTTTTTCCAAGAACTACCTTTATAAATTATTATTGAAAACAATTTACTAAGAAACTCTTATCATAAATTATTTTAAACACAATTTAGATATTTTCATGAGAAAAAAAACTGTATTGCACTCAATTTGTAACCATTTTTTACTGCCTGACTAACTATTCAAAAGTTCAATCATATTTAAAAAAAAAAAGATTTATTCATAAATAATTATAAAAAAAAATGATGAAACTAATTTATAGTACTTATTAAATTATATATATTACATCATTATTCAGTACACCATATTGTACATAGATATCTAATTAACTTTATATTATTAAAAAAATAAAGCATGATTTTAAACAAAAATATTAGTATTCAATTTTTTTTCGTATTTGATTTTTTTTTTGTCCTCTCCAATCAACTTAAATTTATTTTTAAATACTCCCCTAGTTTATGCCTGTCAACTGTTTAAACATAATTTTGTATTTTAATTTATTTGTCAATTCTGGTCAGACTTGTATATTATATACAATTAAATCTAGAAATTAATTATAAAAATACAACGGTCGAAACAACCTTTGTTCAATATTCAAATCAATTATTTATGGTGCGCAATAGTGTAGTATTTGTGGTATGTACAAAACCAGATTGAGATGGCTGCCCTAGAACAATACATATATTGATACTCCTTATTAATAAAAAACTATTATAACAACATATATTTCATTTATATAATACTACAGTAGTCACTCATTAATTCGAACCTCGATTATTCGATAAACTCCATAAATTGAACTAAACGCCGAGTCCCCCGAGAAAACCTCTATAAAATTAGAAGAAAATACAAATATTTCGGTCTCCTTGATAATTCGAAATGTCTATCGGTGAGACATACTCTACAATTCGAATTTTCATTCCACGAACCTCTAAAATTCGAATATCCTTAAACGCGATTATATGTAAGTTCATATGTATGTACAATCTATTTGACGTACTCGTAATGAAACTAATAACGATGGTGGTTAAATATTGTCGTGGTTTATAAACGTTATCGTACCTTACTTACCTAACCTAATCTTTTGTCAGGATAACGTCAATTTTTTGAGCAATTTGAAATGGACGAAAAAAGATGAGATACAATTGTCAATGCTATCAGCAAGTTACACAACGCTATGGACCAAATTGTGGCCAGTAATTTATCACAAAAAACAAAACCGATTTCTTTAATATGTAAAATATAATGTTATAATAAATAAATGTCAATTAATAATTGTAAAATATAATAATAAGTATGTATGTATGATAAATAAATGTAATATGTACATACAAACAATAATTTTTCACCTCTCTTTAATTCGAATTAATTTTTTTTCTCTCGATTATTCGAACACTCATTAAATCGAAAACCTCTATAAATCGAATTTTTAACTCGATCTTCTGAAACTTGAATTATTGAGTGGCTACTGTATTTATAACTGTGATAATTGCATAAGTCGAATTCCATCGCCCTGTCGCTAATCACTGCACCCCTCCCCTCTCCTCCAACCAGTCAAATGCATGAAGTATAGGTCGCGAATCTCTACAGACCGCGGTATTATGATACGATGTTCGATCGATATAATATTATATTCGTTGTACATCATTATATTATGATAGAGGTGGCAAACGTACCTAAGTATGTTCGCGAGCCACTTGGAAAAAATATGTAATGATATCAGTAGCCAAAATAGTTACAAACATATTTTGTAGAATTTGGTAGATTTTTATAAACGTATACTGAAAAAATTAATATTATTAATCCAACTATTTAAAAACTAATAAAATATTTGTTTTGAAATAAAAATAAAATAAATATTTAGTACTTTTTATACATATGTAATGTGTTTAAAATACGAAAGCGATACACATATGTATTATCCAAGTCTCCTTAAGTGGTTTATACTATTTTCATACAATTATTTATATAAATAATAATAAACTCAAGTCTTATAAACATTAATTTATAATATAAACACGAAATATACATATCAATTGTATAATAATATGCATATTTCATATTGTTTATCATACGAGTAGTTGTATTGACAACTATGTCGTGATATTGAAGTAATAAACTTTAAAATAACGTGTGTAAACTACCTATTCCGTCATTAATTTTTTTTTTATAAAATTACGGCATGGTAGATTTATATTTGTATTATAGCTAGTGCTATTCTATAGGAAAATTTGTAATAGTAATTTATGCCAACTATATAAAATATTTTTGGATTCCAATCGTATTGAATTTTTATTGATTATAAAAATAATGTAAAAAATATGCAATCATATACACTATATTTTTTTAAGCTAAAGTAGTTAAAAATGTGTAATTGTAGTATTGCAGCTTTTAACCTAATGGATATTATTTCCCATTTCCTTTCTCCGAAAAATGACAGTCACCAATTTTAAATTATTCGTACGTAGTGTTCAATTATGATATCTATTCGTTAATTATGATCATTTATGGGTAATCCAAACTTAATATAAAATTAATAAACGTTTTAATATCGATTTAATACAAGATTCCATATATTTTTCTATGCACTCGTTTTAAAAATTTTTAAATAATTAAGTTGCATCTTAAACTTCCCGACCTATACAGTAATATTAGTTTGCCAAGTATATTCGAACTATTTTCAATACAAAGAATATTCAGCATATCCGTGTGAAACTAAATAAACGTCTTTCTCGAGCTAATCGTAAATCACACAATTAAACGTCATACGATAAACTTGTGTATAGAGCATTTACAAATACAAGTTGTATCATAATTATTATACAGCTGGTAATGTGGATTGCGTAGAAAATAAAAATATCAAAACGATTAGTGTTGCTATTTAAATGAATCACCTCGTGTGCTATATTTGGATCTTAAATCATGTTTTATTTTTTATTTAATACGTGAAGGTTTGAGGCGAAAAGCATGCAAGTGTGCAGATCAGCGCTGTCGGCGTACGTCATGAAAAATTTACCAAACATCGAATATTACATGCATCTGGACCGGAATAGACTGGAAGAATGCCGGAAAAACATCACGAGAAACTATCTACCCACTAATAACAATGAGTCAGAACGTTCGATTGTCAATGAATTTGTCAACGCGGTCGCCACTCAAGTAAATAATAATCGAAACCCCGAGGAAAACGATGACGATGTGATGTTGGTCGATATCATCAGAGCCGTGGTGTTATGATTCGGCATTATAATATATCATTATCACAGATAACCAGTGACAATGACCGTGCGACGTTTAGTTTTTTTTTTTTATAATATATATATATAGTCCTACAAGTACTGAGAAATCAAATGTATGTTAAAACATTAATATTGATGATTTAAAAATCAACTGAATCATAGAAAAGTTTACGGTTTCCATTATATCTATTTGTATAGACGCATATTTTAGTCAATTAATGATTTTTATGTATTTTATATATTTATATATGTATATACAAAATATATTTATTATAAAACGTAAAATGTAGTATTAAAATTTCTATAATATACAATTGCGAACAATTCTAAGCAAAATTCTTCCCTACTTAAAGCGTTGAGCTTTTTGTTTACAATGACAGTTTTATATGAATGATAATTTCCTATTTATTTTTATATCGATTAAATATTGTCAATCTGTAGAAGATAGTTAATATATAAAATAAATTAATTAAAAACACGTCGAAATCTAGTTTCATTTGAATTTTTTTTATATTCAATTGTGTATAGAAAAAATAACAGAAAAAAAACATTAAATAGCATATGATAAATATGTTCATTAGAATATATAAAAATTATAATTTTTACATTTTTACATTTTTATTTATGAACTGACATTACTTGGAATGTGAACTGTTCGTTCGTATCAAATATATGAATAAACTTTAGACCTAAGACTTAAAAGCTTTTATTCTAATATTAAGATCCACGGTTTTCTACTCAGATTGTAGAACTATACGTATGATGTGGATTAACATACAATATATACAGTGGAAACGATAAAACAATGAAAGTATGAACTATTACTATTATAAAGCACTAACTGCAGTGTATAGTAGCTATACAAGTCCGATTTCAATATTACAAAATACGATAGATTTTATAATTTTTGTACGTTGTAGAGTTTTGACCAAGTTTATAAAAAATACATATTGGCTAGTTATAATAAATAAATATATACAAGGGTGGACTGGGTCAATATTTCAAGTCGAGATGATTTTTTTTTTGCCAGGTCAAAAATTAATAGAAGAAAAATAATCTGGTCATAAATATATGAAAAATATAATAATTATGAAAAAAAATTTATTATTTAAAAAAAATTTGTTCAACAACATTTAATACAGATATTTATATTTACACATTACACATGTACTTACACATGTATTAGATGTCAACCTATATTAAAACTTAGTTTTACTTTTATACACTATTACATTATTTGTTTTTTTTTTTTTTTCGTAACATCACTATAGTTTCCCCGATTTTGCATATAATATTGTAGTCTCATATTTAACGTAAGCAAATAAAATAAAACATAGGACTACGTTACATTACAATATTGTTTTTGCCTGTCTACAATAAGTGCGAACGAATTATTAGTTATTACGAGTACAAAAAATAATAATTACGGTTTACAAATAAATCCCTATATGGGCTATTCGTCTGTATATATATTCTGTATGTACGTATATTTCGTACATCGTTTAAATTTTCTGAACGAAACGTAAGATAGCTTATCGAGAATATACTTGATCACTTCAATTATCGATTATTAATTATTATATGATACTTAAAATCACACGAGCAAATAATTTACACATTTATTTAAGCATTTAATATATTATACTCTAGTGTTATTTTATTCATTATATTTTTAATTCCTAAAACAACGGTTCTTAACCACCGGTCTGTGTTAACGTGAAAAAAATTATATTTCCAAAGTATATATATATATTTTTTTATATTTAATACACCATCACACCGGTATTATTATATTTTATTTATATTCATATGTACTTTTAACTTTTTAATAAATCTAATACACTAATCTGCAAGCAAAAGTAAAAAAATAAAACACAACTTTTTTATTTTTTAAACTAAAACCCATATTAGTTCCTAGTCCTACTTAGAAGCCATCTGGGTGGTCCGTAACAACAAAGGATTGAGAACCACTGTCCTAAAATATTATAAGGCCGTTTAATCTGTTATTATAACGAACCACCGGGCCCTGAGGTTTGTGCAGGTGTCCCGCCTTGCCAGTCCGCCTCTGAAAATATGTATACTATATATACACAATGTATTATGTACACTATATAATGGTCGTCTTTGTATACGGATAAATCATTATAGAACGTTACTTTAGTGACTTCTACAGTGCTCAAACGTGTAACTAAAGAATTTTCATTATATTTATCTTCGAAGGACAACTGGTTTGTAAATTCAAATAAGAATAATAAATTATAATTCAATACAATAGTAAAACAAATATAAAGTATTTTACAATCGCTATAGTTAAATCTATACCAAGCAGTTCGACGGTCCTACGACACATGTATACATGAAGATTTTTCCTGTGTTAGATCACCATAAAAATTGTTAGACATTTTATTTTATAGATATACATAGTGGAAATCCTACACTAAGAAATCAATATTGATTAGTCGTACGACTTAAAAAGCAAATATTCCAGTTTTGTATTCCAAAAATAATAGCTATATATATTTATATTATAAAATACATACATAGTAGTTAACATATCTACCGTAGTATAGTATAGCCAATAGGTGTCAAGTGTTTTTCGTTATTGAGATAAGTACCTACTATCTACATTCATCGCATATACAAAAAATGAATCTGGACAATAACGATCATTCAACATTATTACTAAGTATATTTAATATTATACCTATTCAAATTATATTTAAAATACAATTTTTTTTAAGTCAAAATAAACAATATACAATCATCAAATCATATTATATACTGATTATGTCTACACTCTACTGATATAATACTATAAAAGTCAGGAATGGAGAACTTATGTCAAACATATCACCAGATGACACGCATATATTAATTCAATGAAACGTCAATTTAAATAAAATTCATAATTTTTACTTCGCTTTCCGAAGAAATATTTATAAACCCAGCATTGATTCGTTAGCTAGAAAAATGCAGCAATAAATTTCTCATTATAAACTAGTTTTTGTTATTATCAATGATTATAACATATTATATCTTAAAAATGTTGTTATTTCATTATTTAAAATTATGTGTTTATATTAATGTGTGTTTTAATGGAAATTATTGGATAATAAAACGATTTTCTACAGTTAAAAAATCATTGATTGAACATTTATGACCCATTATACATCAATTTGTAATTAAATTATGTAAATTAAATGAGGGATATCAATTTTAATAAGATAAAATGAAAATTAAATGTTTTATAAGTATTTGACATTGGTTGTATTGTATGTAAAAGGCAATAGTTGTATAAAAAATAGTTTTACACATTTAAAAGGTCATTAACTGAACATTATTCAACTTACATACATCAATATGTACTTGAATAACATAGATAAAGCTATATTGGTTTCAAAAAGTTCAAATAAAAATTAAAAGTTTTATAAGCGTTTAAATATTTCAATTTTTACATGAATTTGATTTGTTTTATTTCTAAACAATTCTAAACATCTAAAAAAAATCATTAATTGAAAATTATTCACCTTTTATTAATCAATTTGCACTTAAATTGTATAGATAAAGCTAGTGATTATAGTTTCATAAAAAATTGAATGTTTTATAAGTAATTGAGTTTTGTAGAATTAAATGTCAAAGGCTTAGTTTAAGACAAAACTGTTTTATACTAAAAATAAATCACCTTTTGTTCATCAATTTCTACTTAATTTATGTAGGTAAAACCAGCGATATCAGTTTCAATGGCTGCATACGAACTGAGTCCGAGTATAACCTTTTTTGACGAATTGAGTCCCGGGTTGTTTAAGGGTATATATCAATTGAGTCCAGTGAAATTTTAGGTATAATACTAATTGAGTCCATGTTTTAATACTAACTGAGTCCCGTCAAACTAAAAAAAAAAACATTTTTATAGACTTAGGACTATCTGTAGCAAAAAATTCTACAGGTATGGTTAAAAATGTTTTTTTTTTTTTTAAATATTTTATAATATAAATATATAATAATGTAGGGGTATAATACATTATGAATAATTAATTGTGTGTAATTTAATGAATATAGATAATGATAAAATAAAATTTTTAGTCAAAAATGGTTTTTTTTTTTTTAAATATTTTACAATATAAATATATAATAATGTAGGGGTATAATACAGTATGAATAATTAATTGTGTATAATTTAATAAATATAGATAATGATAATTTATAATTCTTTATATTGGTAAAAATTTATGGGACAAGCATTGTACATATTCAAATCTATTTATTTTGTTTGATTGCAATAGCTGTATTTGATGTTGAATTTCTTTTTCTTTATCTTTTATAGAATTTCTTGTATTAATTATATGAATACTTCTAATTTTTATATACGTTTCGCATTGTACATTCAACAAAATGTTTATAAATTGGTAAATGTTTGGATGGGCTGAATACAACATAGCATTAATTTTTGAATGAAAGGATTCACAACTGTTAGTGGTCCTCGCCAATGAATATGTAAATGAAGCCCACATTTCCGGAGGATATTGTGAGCTTTCAGTTATGTAATTTTCTAATATGTAGTCAGTAAAACATTCCACTCGATAGTCTTGAGGTAAAATAGAAATTAAGTCATCGGTGAAGCAATCATTGACATCTAATGGGTTTAAAAAACGAAAGGCCAAAAAAAATAAATATTAAAATAATTAAATAAATAAAATAATTAAATATTTACCAATTTCGGAGTTTTTATTTTTATATTCATCAACTAGACCCAATGATTGGATTTTTCTAAACCATGCTTGTCCCAAATGAAATCGACAACCCCTAAGTCGTGTTGATGGCCAAACTTTATTTACGGCAACATGAATTGCCTTTTCAAAATCAGAAAATACAGTTTTAGGATTAAAACATAAATTAAGTTTTTGACATTCTGAAATTATTAATTGAAAAGAAGCCTCATACGTCGTTGAAGCTTTGTCCAAAAGTAAACAAAATACTAAAGGTATGTAGTTATTATTTTTCATTCCGTGGATAGTAAACAGTTGAGTAAACTGTATTGGACAGCTTTTAAAAGTTCCGTCGATATAAATCGTATCACACATAATTAAAAATTTTAAATTAGTAACACATGAAAATATTATTATACTTTTAGTATCGTCATTAATTAATATAAATGACTCGTCTTTGTTTGTCTTCGGGTTAAAATCTATGAGAGCTGCATGTAATTCTGATAAGGTTTTAGGTAATTTAGGCATTATTGATGTTCTAACATGATGTATATTTTTTCGAATTAATTGTAAGTCATAGGTATTTAAAGTATCTGTATCATTCTCTCTGAGTTCTCTATGAATAATTTTTGAAGGTCTCTCAACTGGATCATCTAAAGCTTTACGTTTTAATTTATTGCTAATTTTCTGTCTATTTATTAAATTTTCACTCGGTTGTTCATGATTATGACTAAAAGATTTCTCAACTATAGTATTAAATTCATTTAATTTAAAAAATGACTTACAGTTATTTTTGCAACAAGTCCAGCGTTGGTGATTATTGGCTAAATTTTTGTGAAAACGAAATTTGTATCCGTCGATTACAAATATAGTTTTATTTCTTTCACTTAGTATAACTTCATCCATGATGCTTGGTGTACCTCGTAAACTAGAGTGTGTAATATAATAAAAAAAATTCCAAGTTGATATGAACTATATCAATAGATATCGGTAATTATTATACTAGTGACGATAGAAATAAAATCTAAAATTCCCGGCCTATAGTATAATAATATGTTACTATATTATCTGATGAAAGTCATAAAAATGATATGAACGAAATGTATATATAGTATTATATACGTATATTGACATATTGTACATCAGTACATCCATTTTGACGCCCGGCACGGCTGTGCGGCATAATTTTCGCTTTGTCTGGACTCGGACGGTTGATTTTATATTTTACTCAAAATAATCCTCGGACTCAATTCGTATACTATTAGTTTCCTAACCCCGGACTCAATTAGTATATATCTCGTTAGTACCCAGGACTCAATTAGTATATAATTTTTTTTCCCTTCAGGTATAGGGACTCAATTGGTATACAGCGGTTTCAATAAGTCCAAATAAAAATTAAATTTTTATAAGTAGGTACTTAAATAATTGAAATTAAAACATACATATCATTTGTATGAAAAACAGCTTATAACAATTAGAAGGTAATTTACTGAACATTGTTCAAGTTTTATAAATCAATTTGTATTTAAATTATTTAGGTGAAACTACATTAATGATATCAGTTTCATTAAGATCAAATAAAAATACAATATTTTTTAAATAATAAAATGTTAAATTCAAAAATTTAAGTACGTTTAACTAAAAAGAAAAATGGTTGTCTAATGTTTATACAAAACATTCAAACGAAAATAATGTGTAATTCACTTTATTTATATAATCATTTAAACAGCTACAGAATAATCTTGATCCATATTTACGATTCAATCATTAAATACTGTTTCATGTTTCATCCAAATATAAGATATTGTTCAACTTGAAATGAAAAAAAATAACTATAAAAACAAATAAAACATTTGTATGTAACAATCCTTACAGCTTAAGAAATAAAAATTATATTTATTTGAAATAATACCATAAGCTCTGCAGTTTTATCAACATTTAACACCTCCATTAACTGCATTGGAACAAATAAAAGACCTAAAAATTAAAATAATGATGAATGTAATGTGAATCATACAAATATATAAATTTAAGAGAAAATTACATTTAAATAGTCAACTATTAAAAGCTCAAATCATTATTTTAAATCAAAATTCTGTTAATATATGTCCATTATTTATTATTAACTTAAACAGAAAAGCAGAATATCATACAATGATATGATTTTCATAATATTATAGGTAAATAACATTTGTTGTTTGACAATACGGTTTTATACATTTAAAAGGTCAATAATTAAATAAAACTTCACAAAATCTGGTGCTGTGAAATAATATGTGTGGATTATAAAGTTTATACGTCGAAGACATTAAGTGTGGCTGTAGCTTTATGTAAAATGTAAAAAGTAAAATTATTGAATTAACCATGAAATTCAATGTACAAGAGTTTTCAAATAAGAATATACTGAAAAATAATAACTTATAACTAGAGAGCAGATTTCTATGCAATTGCATATATTTTTCCTTTTTACTTTTTTGGATTTTTGTCAGTTATCTTCGTGAATCCGGAATCATAACAATTTTGAATCTAATGGTGATTTTTTTTTTCGTATTTCTGAATATTTAATGGTTATTAGTTATTACATATTTTTGCATATTTTTACATAATTTGAAATGTATTGCATACTAAAGCAAAAATTTAAAAACAATTGTGTAAAATAACATTTTGTCAAGTAGACAATATATTAAAAATAATTTTGTTGGCATTTATTGATCGTGAATTTATATGCAATCGTTTATTATTTTCTTTTTCATATTTTTAAATCTTTTTCAGTTATCTTCATGTATCATGATAATTTGAATCTAATGATGAAATTTTATTTGTATATTTCTGTATATTTTTATAAAATTCGATATATATTAAAACGAAAATTTTTTATGTATTTAATTTATTTAAGTGATTAATTATTGTTGAATTGTTTAATTTGTGAATTTTTTTATAAATAAAGAAAATTTTCTTGCATATTTTTATGATTTTTACTACATATTATATGGTATATGTTTTGATAATTTTTAATGCATAAAAATCCGTGCTCTACTTATAACATAAAATGGGCAGTAATTGTTTAAATTATCAATTATCATAACATTGAATACAGTATAACCAACAATAACAAAAATGAAGAAAAATAAATATTTTTTGTGTGTACAAATTGAACTTAAACTCAAACATGCATTGTATTTTTAAAAAATGACATAATTCTAACGATTTTGTCATCATATTAACCAAAATTAAAATAAAATTATTAATAGGTAGCTTTATACATCAATTATTTTAAATATCACCTATACAAATACCACGTACTCATGGAATGACAAAAATGTTTCTAACTTTTTAAATACTTTGATTTAAATTTTAAACATTCAGAGCATTATTTTTTTTATTATATACATAAAAGAAAACTTTGAATCTAGTGGATTAAACATCAATAAAATTGAATGCTTTTTAAACATTTGACTTTCGTATCAGTTAAATATTTATCTTAAACTTTCACTGCTAAAGCTTATCGCAAACAAAACTACAGCCAAAATCTATAGCTAATAGAATAGGTTATGATAATAATAAAATTAATATGAATAAAATATTAATTCAACAATCTTAATTAAATTTTATTTAAATAGAATGAACAATAGATTACATATTTTTTTATACTTAAGCCCGGCAACGGCGGGTAATTCAGTTAGTATAATTGTATAATGTTATTTATTATGTTATTGATAATTTTCTAACAAAAATAATGTTAGTTTATCTTATTAATGTACAGAGTATATATTGCTTGGATGTGTAATAAGTAATGACAATAAATGTTTACTTTTTTTTATAGACCATAGTACATAAGTACATTCTATGTGCATATTTTTACATACTGTTTATTACATTTTTATTTTGCTACTTATTTGTCGACGACAAAATTATTATTTATTATTACTACTGCTAATTATTATTTATTAGTATAACAAATCGTTATTCCAAGAATAGCAATACAGAGTGCTCGTTTATCATAATAAGTTTCATAGAAATAAATACGATTACCTTTATAGAGTAAACAACATTTTTTTATTTCTAGATTTTTTTTGATAATTTTGTAGGATAATTAGTTAATACATCATTATTACCTTATTTCATACAAAATGAAGAATAATCCAAGTCCATTAGGAATACCAAAATCATCTTTAATAAAAAAAAAATAGAGTTGCAATAAATTATTGGTTACCCTTAAAACAAATATGAAATAACCTTGATAATATAATATACTTTTGTAAGGAAATTTTCCATTTGAAAATAATGAATTTAACAATATTTGTATAATGTTGTATAACAATTTTACGGTACGAAGAACCGATAACAACACAATATAGTCAACCGTCGTTGTTGCGGCTCAATTTTATTTTAGTGCGAAAACTTACTACTTACACATCATTAAGACAATGGCACTCGGCGTGTTAATATTGTATCTACCTAACGCTCAATCGTTAGGATAAAACAATATAAATGTATAATTCTGTAATGATAATTTGATAATTATGTATTTATGTAGATAGGATAGATACTTAGGTACTTTATATTTTTATTCATAGTTTTTATCATTGATTACAGAATTTAAAATTCTATAATCAATCGTTTCTATGACATTGTGCATGTTATATTTTAGTACTGATTTTCTTGTTTTTTACAAATTATATCGACACAATGTTTATTTTTTAACATAATATTTACATAATTAATAAGAACAAAACAACATTTTTGTTTAAATAATAGAATAATATTTTATTCCTTGCAATAATAGGCAATAGGCAGTTATACATTATTAATTTTCTAGTTGTTGAACGTATTTAAAATGAGTGTTGATGAAAATGTATTATTACTCCAATCCAAAGTTAATTTGGTGCAATTTGAAAAACCAATATTGATAGCAAATATTAACCAAACTAAACAGGTACTTAAATATTATTCTTTTTTAATTATTAGTTTTAGATAGGTAACTTTAATATTTCCCATAAGGCCCTAAGCCCATTTCACCTGCGTATCATATGCGTTCATGTGAAACGAGCCTAAGATCGTAAACACTTGTAGTAATATTCTAGGAACTGCTAGTATCAGACGTCTTTAACTTACTTATTATTCAAATATACATAAATATAGACAATATAGTCCTATTTATAAATTTAAAAATTATAACAAAACTGCTCGGATAATTTGTAAATAATTTAAGGTTTTTAGTAATTAAAAAAATACATTTAGCTATAAAATTAAATAATCGGACGCTGTTAAAATATTTTATAAAGAAGATTCATTTATCGCTCATATTAAACATGACTATTTCAAACGTATTTATAAATAATAAATAGTACATCGAAATTGTCCGATTGTAAAAAGGCCCTTACTACACACTAGGCGAATAGCTCGCGCGCGGATGCGTTTTTAAACCGCTACGAATGAACGACCAAAATTAAGCATGTACGATCGATCGTGGATTTTATTTGTTCGCTTTATATAGTGTGTATGGTTTAATTTAATACAAGCTGTTTTTTAATTTTAAGCGAACGTTTGCGGCGATTTGAAATCGCATCCGCGCTCGAACTATTCGCCTAGTGCCTTAACTGTAACTATTACACTTTTTGGGTTGATTTAATACCGCTTAATTAATATTAATATAATATATATTATATTATTATATACGTATATTATATTGATCGGCAATGTTTGAGTAGTAAATAATTATCACACACGAGTCGTGCGCTAATAATAAATATTTGATCGAAAAACATGTTTGTTCGTTATTGAAAACGTAGATAAAAAAAAAAAAAAGAAGAAATAAGAAATCCAAACGATGTCTGCAGTTGGAAGATGGAGTATTCATTCTCAGGTGGCTATATAATATTATCGTTCAGCGTTCTAGAACATTCTTTAAAAACACCCTACAGTGAATTTGTGCGACAGCTGCAGGGGGCCTGTTTATACATATGTATTTTTGTCGGAATTCAGCTGTTCGTTCGTCTATACACAATAACCTTCTTAAGTATACCCAAGGGTGCAGCAATTTACGAGCAGATGTTATAATGTATCGGACGGGTGGTTTTTTGTGAACAATATTCTTCACTGGCATTGTACCGCCATGAGATGTGAAAGCGATAGGGAAAAATGGGAGATAGGGAGATATTGTGTGTAAATGTATTATACGTCGGTATTATTTCGAATGGAATTTAGTGTTTACCTAATTCCAGCTTAATATTCCTTCTAGAATATTCTTTACAATGTAGTTGAATGTACAGCAGATGGTCGGCTATTGTCGACCGAATATTTAATATTATTATACAGTGAAAACTGTCTAAAGCGGAATCGCATGGGACCAACAAAAAATTACGCTTTAAGCATTTTTCCGCTTTATTCAATAAAACGAAAAAATTCCAGATTATTCAATTCAAATGAATAAGAAATATCAAAGAATATTTCTCAATTTATTGTTTTAAATACATAATATAATTCATTAAAATTCATTAAATTTGATCAGTTGATATTTTTCATTTAATGAAATACACTTATATTTTGGCATTTTAATATTTAATGCGATGAACGGAAGATAAAATAAAATTAAAAGTGTACGTACGACTGCTGGTGTAAGACTGTTTCACAGTTACAAAGAAGAAATTTCGTATCGTTTAAGATGCGATAATATGCATTATATGTACAATACTACAATGTACATATTATATTTTACGAATATGTACCTATAGAACAATTTTATCTTCTTTATCACTATTTAACTATGTACATTGTACATTGGCATATCTATATTTAATACCTTATTTTTGGTTTAGATTTGATACACTCATGTTATTTTTTCTGGTTTATGCAAGGTTTTTACTAGCAAGGGACTTACAAAATCGTTCCGTTTCCGCGTTATGAAGGTTCCGTTTTATTGAAGTTGAGCGTCTATATAAAACTATAGGAACGTGCCGGGACCATAGAAAAATTCCGTATTGGATAGTTTTCCATTTTATTCAGGGTCCGCTTTAGACAGTTTTCACTGTAGTACGATTGCATGCATTATACCTTTTTCGGTACCTACGATTGCACTTAGCGCCAGAATAACAAGGTCATGATGTTAACTATACAAAGGCGTATGTGAAATTGGGAGCGACATTGCCTATTTTTTTATTAAACAAAAATTATGTTAAGTATAAATTAATTTATTTAATTATTTAATTAATTTATTTATTTATTTATTAAGTATAGATACAAATACTATAATATAATTTTAAAAAATAAATATAAAATTTAACACTGTGACATAGTTGAAACACGAACACAAGTAAGTATAATCATTAATGTCACATCATGCATGATTATAGTTCAGGCATATTCGTACATATATGAGAATTTACAATAAATATAATAACTCTGATTCATTATAAAAGTATGATTTAAAATATAACCGATTACTTCTTAGTCATGAGAAGTTTGTC
Source organism: Melanaphis sacchari (assembly GCF_002803265.2). Classification (NCBI taxonomy): domain Eukaryota; kingdom Metazoa; phylum Arthropoda; class Insecta; order Hemiptera; family Aphididae; genus Melanaphis; species Melanaphis sacchari. The sequence continues at coordinate 15,488 of NW_020270500.1, read as the reverse complement.
TGTTATCGGCAATAATAAGTAAAAATTATTTACTATAATCTACCATAGTATCGTATGGATTTATCATAAGGCTATATACTTAGTAATGTTATTTAAAAGTAAAAATATTATGGCGCACGCAATCTGCAACTGTAAAACCAACAACTCATTAAGTTCCAAAAATGTTCACCAAAAACAATGAAAACGTTTTATTCTGTTATACTACATCAACTATTGACTTAAGTAATAATTTCTAATGATAACTAATAATTATGCATAAGATGTGCAAAACGATTCACTCATTCTTTAAAAAAAAAAATCAAAATAATCGGATAAATAGTTTTAGAAAACATGTGTGACACAGATTTATATTTTTCTATTGATAAATCAATCATCAATAAATTTTCCGAAACATCTGATATTTACATGCAGATATCATTAACACCCATAATTTGGCGGACAAAAAAGTCAGATTGTAGGTGACTGGAAACCCGCGGGCTGCCGCACCGTATTTAGGTATACAATTTACGCGTTTATTTTAATTATTAATAACTAATTATTTACTAACTTTACCGGACTAAATTTATGCTTATGACATTCGCGTATTCATAATTCATAAGGCATATAAAAAAAAAATCCGATTAAAGTTGTACCGTTAGCTATTGAGTTTACTTATCACAAAAAATGCACTTACAGCTTTATTTATTAGTATAGATACATACAAATAAAATTTGAATAGAATAAAAACATATGTCACTAGAGCAACAAAAATACTGTTTGAAATTATTACTGAAATAGTGATACATATAATAGCTAGTAATTAACTAGTTTCTTTACTTTTTGCCTATGAATTGGGTATAAATCTTATACTTTTTTGATAATTAATAGAAATTGTTTGCAGGTTCTATGTGGTATTGATCTTTATAAAATACTTATTATAAAATTAAAAAATGTAAATAGAATTTTTTTAACTATAAAATACTATTAAAATAGTAGAACAGATATACTTTTCTGTGTATTTTGCCACGTAACAGGTATTTTTTCTATAGATTTGGTATTCATGTTTGTTTATAAGGTCAAAATATATTAGACCAATAATTTAAATAACTTAATTAATTACTAGAATAAAAGTTCTGTTAAGAACAATGTTCGTCCAGTGGAATCTGGTGATGATGTGGACGAATGCGAACGACAAAGTTGTGATGACGTTTTGAACAGGATATTACCGCCTAAAGAATGGGAAAAGGACGGTAAAACATTTCGTCAATGTTTATCCCATAAACCAGCTACCGGAATACATGTGAAAAAACTTAGTGAGAAGTTCGATATATATTTAAGAGAATATAATGCCAAAGAAGTTGGCATTTGCCCGATCAAGCAGGAATTGTACGGTCAATGTTTCAGTAAGTTTGAAATACTAGTGAGTTGTGATACGAACTATGTATAAAACCTCAAAAAAGCCATGAAGTGGAATGAAATAATACGTTTAAACTCAAATTTCTTATTGAGAGGGGAGAGGATACGCCGTGGTCGGATGCAAAAAATCGATGCTAAACAGTTTATTTAACTATACTATATTACGTAGACGTATTTAAAAAATAGTTTTTACATTAGCTAGTTAAAATTTAGGAAAATTTAGAAGTATAGACAAGGACCTCAAAAACGTACAAAGTTATAATAATTAAATTACAACATTCTCTATTATATAAATAATAGATATAGGTAGGAACCTTTTTTTAATATTTTATGGAATCGCCACAAGAGGGCTGAACTTGCACATTAAGTGGCCAAATAGACATGTAGGGTTCTAGTAAAAGGTGAGATTACATTAAACAAAGATTAGAGATATATACGTGGCTTGGCGTGGCGCGTTGGCTGCTTCCAGTTGCGGAATGCTACTGAGAGTAAGTAACGGCCACAGCTACTAGCTCTCGGATGGGTGACCATTCGGGATCATAGTGGTTAAAAACCTTGCCACACATACACGTGTTTGCTATCAACCGTAACAATCGTAAAAATACAACCTACCGAACCAACCTTACTTTTACCCCCTACCACAGTTCATAACCCCTACAAACAGCTAATGGCCCTAGTTTCAGGGCTTAGGTTCAATTAAAAAAAAAGAAGAGATATACACATTACACATCAATACTATAGTTAACCAATAGTAAATTGGTCTTTTTATTAGAAAAATAAATCGAAAAAGATTCCCAGTACTCGATATTGGTGGTAATAGTTACTATAGTGCAGTTTTAATCTATTGTATTACATTTTTTTGCAATTAGCTTTTTTCGATTTAATGATTTTAAATTTTTAATCCATTTATCTGAGTGCTGTTCTTTGGGCTTTTTTCCCACTAATTTTTTATTAATTTTATCCTTAACTCCATTTAATCATTACGATCAATGACAATCAGCGAAACGTCTGTTATAAAAGAAGTGGTACTCGTACTTCATTATCAGTTGTCAATTGCCATATTTTAAAACCATCAATCATCAACATATATATTATAATGTTATTATTTAAATTAAAAATGTAAAAATGAAATACGAAAAAAATAAAAAATAATCTACTAAAAAAATAATAATAAAAAATCTTCAGTTATAGTGTCTAGTTTACTACAAACAAATCACTTCGTATTAACAAAAAGGTGAGAGGATAAGATACACGTATTTACATATATTATATAATCTACTTCTTTTATATCGTCACTCGTCAGTGTTAGCCAAGATAAATTCATAAATATTTTTAGTGTTTTATTAGGACATTTAAATTCATTCTAAATGTATATAATATATATATATATTAAAAAAAGATTTCAGAAGGACCGTAATTGTATATATTTATATATTTATGGCTTTTTCTGATAGTTCATTATGGATAGAAAATTGAATATAAAAACTTTTTTAGTTAAGATTTGATATTAACTATACCTGTTATTTAAATAATTTCTAGGTAATAAATAATTAAAAATATTTAACTTATGTAACAACAATGACTATATTTTAATATTTTAGTTAAATATATGATTTTCAAAATGTATGGCTTTTAATTTCATATAATTAGGGTCCAGAACAATTGGAACATAAATTTAAATGCACTTAAATTGTATGAAATTATGTGCTTATAATTGTACAAATATACTTTAAAAATATGCACTTATTTTTTTTCTCCTCACAATTTTGTTCTAAATATTAATTTATAAAAATGAAAAATTCTATGTTAACTAAGGAATAAGGATTCGGAAAACACAATACAGTTATGCAATAATACCTAGTGAAACCCTTCAAAATAATTAATATGTATTATAAAGTATTTTATTTTTTATTGTCAAATTTTCAAATTGTATTAAAACATATCATTAATTACCTATCAAATATGGAGCTAGGTGAATTGGGTCCGTGATAATTTGTGTTCGTTTTGAAAGCGGTAAGTTGAGTCCCAGGTATAAAATGGTAGTAGGTAAGTTGGGTCCCGGCTATAAAAAGGTAATAGGTAATTTGTGTCCCGGCTATAATTCATTGGCGCAATTAGGTCTAAAATATTAAAAACTTAAAACTTTAATATTTCATATTTATATAATTTACTTTTGAATAATTGTTACAATAATGTGTCATATTGTATACAATGTGGTACACCGCCTGGACACCAATTAATTCTAGGCATGATGTTAATGTGTATAAACAGGTATAAGAGAACAAATGATGAAATATAATAATAATATAATAACTCGATTAGAATTTGCTAAATTTTTATCATTTAAGTTTTTACCTAAAGCATAATATTTTATACCATATATTATAAAATTTGACGTACTATATTACTTAGCGTATTAACATTTTTTCCCGGGACACAATTTTTTAATTATTTATACCATGTATTATTTATTGAGAACATAATATTATAAAAACCACATACATTTTAATTTATATATTTTTTTCCGGGACTCAACTTACCTACAACCTTTTTTTTTTCCGGGACCCAATTTACCAATCTCGTTAAATATACTCTAAAAATGGTAAAATTGAAAAATATGCACTATAAACTTTTATTATTTTGTTCGTGATATTATGAAACTAATTTCAAGATTACTTAGCAATAAATCTAATAGACAAAAAAAAATGCAAATACAATAACTTCAGTAGGTACCTTACATGTAACTAATTAATGCTCATCGAATCTACAATATTTATATAGATGAACTCATTAGACAAGTAACATTAAACTGTACGGAACGGGGTTACATGTTGATCCAAATTCGCGACGAAATCCAAATGACCATTGATGCCTACAAAGAACTATACGAAAGCGTATTAGCTAACGGAATCCGAAAGTTATTATGGGCAAGTGTTATAATATTATATTTTGCGTGCTTAGTAAATAAAATATCGTAATAATGGACCATGTAGCAGAGGCTACAGAGTATATCTATTATTGAAAATAATCCACCTAATCTATTAAAAAATCCTACCATCCAAACATATTATGTGTTTGTATAACCTAATGGGTCATAATAGAAAATTGTAAGTGTACGCAGCTTAGACAAACATCAAAAAGATAATTAAATTTTAAACTATTACGTTAAGTCATATTAATGTTATACGTAGATTAACGATCGCTAACTGATACATAAAATATTTTCTTCACATGTATACATATTAATATAATATTATGTTAACAAACATGTGAAGTTTAGTGATGTAACATTTTATCTAAAATCCGATTATTTATTATTCATCATATCTTGTTGATGAAAACTAAAATTAATACCACAATAACATCCATACAAATGTTCTCAGCATTTCACAATTTAACATATTACAGCTATTAAACGGTTTAGTAGTTCATACAGCAACTATTAAATTTAATTACATTAAATTTTAGTTAGAAGTAGTTAATTAAACTATTTCAATCACATAATGAAAAGCACCTCAAAATATTCAATGTTTGCCTATTTAGTTCAATAGTTGTCATAGGCATGCGAATGGTACTTTTTACAAGAATAAAAAATAACACTTACGCAGATTTTAGATACGGTCGATATTTACGATTTAATATTATTATGTGAGAAGAATCGTGAAAATTATATTTCCCAATTAACACATCCTTTAAAAATGTGTTTTATTTTTCAACATAAAAAAAAAATATTAATAAATCTAATATTTTCTATTACCTAAAAACAGTAATAATAATAATAATAATAATAATAATAGCAATCATAAATATTTTTAAAGCAATGATATGAATATTTATATTTTCGGGGAGCACATTTTATAACTTGCATACACTGTGATCAAAGTCGACGCAAAAGAATTTAGTTGTTTTTTTTTAATTTTCATTTATAATAATTTAGTTGCAATATATTGTTTGCGCATACTTATTGAAACGTAGTTCCTCAAGTTTGACAATTTATTTAGTTTTTGTCTTCAGCGGGAACACAAAAAATCTGATTTATCAACAAAAGTAGAACAGCTGATTTCTGAAAACGAAAATTTAGAGATCGAGCTGGCCGAAATTAATTTGATGACAGAAAAGCTTGAACAAGATGCGGCCGAACAGCGCAACGCGGCGATCAAACACCAAACCGAAGAAATAGCATCTCTGAAAAAATCCAATCAACTGATCAAAGTAACAACTGATATAAAATAATAATATAAATACACATAGAGAAATTTAAATGTAATTATAGATAATGAGAGCTATAGAGATAAGTCTGCATTTGATTTTCTCTGACAGGGCACAAAGACAATCCTCACGTTAATGGATATCGAAATTTGTGAATAGTTTCATACATTGTTTGATCATGTGTAGATAATTAAGTGACGCCGCTATAGGTCTGATATAAGGGCTTGGACCAGTTGGACCTAAAACAAAATTTTTATTTAAAGTCAGTGTACCAATTGTGCTCATTATATTTTAGGGTCAGAGCTTGTATTCAAATTTTCCTACCTTTAGATATGCAAATATTGTTGTTCAATCGAATTCCATCAATATCAACATAAACAATATACACACTTAAATGTTTGAAAATTAAAAATATATTTATTGATCAATTAATTACTGTTTGAGTGACTGATTATGATATATCAATCCCGTTTCCAATTCAAATTGTTAAATCCTATTAAAATTAATTTATGTTTTATACATATAATATGAGTAGGTATTAATTTTATTGATAAGCAAAATAATCTTAATAATCGTGTAAACAATTTTATTTATAATATTTTTGTCTTCAGAAATATTATAATCGTTGGTTTAGTACTTAAAAATTAATGAAATATGAATATAAAAATTTTAACGTTTGAATTTTTTCCAGGTCATAGAAATGTTTGAAAAAATATTAACAATATTTTGTCTCATTTGCTTACTTTTTTAATTAAATCTCCAGTTAAATTCATTACTTCAATTAAATCAGTTTATCTCTTTGTAATGCTTTACAAGATAAATAAAAAATGTGTAAAAATGTTATAAATAACTAACAAATAATTCGAATATGCATCAAATGTTGTATCAATTAATGTATTAAGTATTTGAGACGGTATTTTTTGTTTTGTATTAACCCACTCGTCATTATTTCTAATGGGCTCACTTGCTTACCATAACTTCGTGTAAAGCATTAAATTTTCTAATAGATTCATGTTTTTCTACTCACCATATAGCACAATATTTAATTTGTTTTTCTTTCTTTGATTTTAATAAATTATTTCATACTTAGCGATACACGCCGTTTTTTTAGGAGTTTGTGCATACCATAAAATTATTTGAATAAAATCATAATCAAATAATATTTTAACAATCAATGTTTTATACTAGGTATAATAATTTTTAACCTTGTTTAATAAATGTAAAAGGAATTGGTAATTATCCTCAAAACAATCTTATTTGTGTGTACGCTAGGCTTGCCATTCGTCCCGGTTTTAACAATATATATCCCGGTGTCCCGGATCATAAATTTTGTCCCGGTTAATGGAAGCCAAGTTAAAATAACTTTAATATTATATTATTTAACATAAAAATATGGAATAATATTGTATATAATAATATTACATCATTACATGATTATCGTATTATGTTATCTGCTTATTATTTCCATATAATTATACTAACATACAAAAAAAAAAAAAGGTTATTTTAATATGATGTCCCGGTTTGGTGATATTAAAATCTGGCAAGCCTAGTGTACGCCCATGAAATTATATGCACTTATCTATATCATGTATTTTTAGGTTCAATTGGAGTCAATCATTTCACCGAAAAGAGTATAAAAAAAAACAGCTTCCATATTAACATCATCACAAACATAGTAATAGGTATAATGCAATTAAGAATATAATGAAGTGTAGTATGAATATTATTCATATTATTGTAAACACATAAATAATAAAATAAATTTTCGATATATTTATATAGATGTAATATAATACTATAACGCTATAACTTTCAATTTGAAATAAATTAATGATTTTTTGCAAAAATACAACGATTATTTTATAAGTTCATAAAATAATACATAATATAAATTTTAGCAGTCAATTTATAATAATGCTTGAATGATGTTCCACACAACATAATGTGTTATCGATTACTACCTACTCGAACGATTTACACGCTCGTCAGCATAGGACCTGATGGTTACGACCCACAAACAATTATAATCTGGTCTAATTATTGGTTTGCTAAATTGGTCGTTTTTCTCCGAGGATAGGTTAATTGTCCCCGAAAATTTGTGTATATTTTGAAAGCAGTAAATAGAGTCTCAGTACACAAAAGTAGTAGCAAGGGCGCCCGAAGGGGCAGAGGGGAACAACTGTTCCTAGCTTTCCTGCTAGTAAAGATAATTAGATCCAAATTAAATATTCCAAAATCCCAAAAATCATTATTGGTACTAAGGTGTATTGATATTTATAGTCGATAGATATACTTCGTGATAATATAATTAGAGAGAATATGGACAGTCAAAGAAACAAATAATTTATAGAAAGTATTTTAAAGCGTCAATTAATTTCCAATATCACATTTTTATGTGAGACTAGGTTATCTAAAAAATAAAAATTTATTAGGATATTTGATACTGATTCCTTTAAAATCAAATCAATTCTTAATAAGTTGGCAACAAATTATGATATTGAATCAGCTACTAGAACAAATGTCTATCAACTTTCGAGTACAATATTTACTATAGGATTTATTTATTAAGTCTTTGAATATATTAGAGCTAATTGTAAACAAATTACAAGATGTGATACGTCTATCATATTGTGTATTAGTATTCAATTATCACTTATCATCGATGGTTACACACAAACACACATACAATCTAAGCTATTTCACTTTATTTTTAAAAGCGTGCTATACGTTGAATAATGACTATAATATTGTGTCTTATACAATTAATAGTTATACAGTATTAAAGTTTTCTATTAAGCTTTTTTTTTAATTTTGGAAAAATTAAATAATTTCTTGCGTAAAAAACAAAACTGATTGTAAAATATGATGATAACTTTAAGTTCCATAAAATGTTGAATATAATATTGTATTACAGAGACAAACCAGCAGTAAAATGATAAGTAAGTGTTTTTTTTTTTTTAGACAATAACCGGTAAAAACTAAATAATAATCTCAAGAGAAAAGCGATAGAATAGATATCGATGTTGCCATCAAAACTTATTCGCAGAAAGTCAAAAACTTCTAATATAAATCGTTTTTAATTTAATAATAAAAAGAAATATAAGAAATGTGCGTTTATTGGTTCATTTCAACTTTCCAAAAGTCTTATAATAGGTAAATTTACTCTAACATTAAAGCTAACAACATAAATTGGATTCTGCTGAACGAAAATTAGCTATGTTGTATGTAAGATGCAGACAACACATGCGGGTAACGGGGAGAGGCGTCTTCTAAAGAGAACAAATAATGAAATAACAAAATTCACTATTAATATGATAACCCGATTTGAGTTAGTTCAATCCTTATGATTTAAGTTTTTACCAAGAACGGCAAGAATATAATATTATAAAGAATACATATATTTAAATTGAATTATGATAATAAAAATGAAATACTATATTTTTATTTGAAATATAATATAAAACCATACAAATTTTAATTTATACCATAATTATAAAATTTGACTTCCGATAAAGATTATTATATATTAAAAAAATGAGATAATTACATAAGTACTTTTTACCAGGTCTTAATTTACCTACTAGGTACATTTTTTAAAAGGATCCAATTTATCATTTGGTACCCAATTTACCAATTCCGTTTACTTCCACATGTATTTATGAGTATGAGTATACTCGATTGGCTGCATTTGAATAATAATTATATTAACGATTAACTCCAAAATATAAATATATTCTAATAGGTATAATATTCTGCGTAGAATTTCTTTTAGTCTTAAATCTTTTACACAGTATATAAGTATGCAGCAGCAACGATATTATAAACTCGAAATTATCAAACCCAAATTATTATATTTTTATTACTTATTAATTATTATATTATGTTCACGTTTTACACATATCATCTGGGATAATATTGATTGGGTGTTAGCCTTTAGGTCCTTTTCAAATACGTGCGTATACCTATTACGCAGAAAATAAATAATATTTTAGCGGTATCTACTCGTATATTTCAATTGATACGTTTTATAACTACATTTCTTTGTACGCGTCGACGCATTATATTATTATTTATTACAGTGTGTATCTATTGTGTAATACACACCGTGACGAACAATAATTCTACCCTAAATTTTCATATTCTTCGTTTTCCGTTTACGATGTTTATTGCATACATATAATGCACTCGCACTTATTGTATACAAACGCATTTCAATATAACAATACATTATTTATATGATAATCGCTTTAGTGTTTAAGATTTGTTGGTAAAAAATAAAAATATAGATTTTATTGTTATCCCCAAAAGTGACAACGCACATGTTCGGTGCTACAACTGCAGGGACGTAAAGTAACCATTTACAATATTTGAAAAGTAACACTGCAATGAATATTTTATTATTATCAGTGGCGTATTTTCAAATTTTTTGTGAAGGGGGGTCTAAATATTAAGTATCTATATTAAGTTTATAATATAAAAAAAACACATACTAGTTATGATATAGTTAAACCCAAGTTATTTATGACTTTAAAAATTTTTTCTGGGGGGGGGGGGGGTCGAGATCCGGGGACCACCCTTCCACCCGTAAATACACCACTGATTATTATAAAATATCTATCTAGACTGACATTTCATTGGATACTTGGATGTATCATGTTTACATACTTATAAATTACCTATGACAATATATAAGTATCAGATTTCAATTTACCAGTGTCGATTCGGTAGAGGTGATACACATTTGTCATGTTATAAATATAAGTATTTACTTTTAGGTAAATGTGAGTTAAATGTTAATTAAATATCATTATAAAAATAATAAAATTATTGTTTCCATAAAGATAATCATCATATATTTTATGTGATTGATCATTAATAAATAATAATTATAAGTAGTATTAAAACTAGAAATAACAATATGCCCATAATAATTATATTTAAAATAATAATAATAATATATGAAATAATAATATTAATAGTAAAATATGATTATATAAAATAATAATAATAAGGGTATTAATAATATATGATAGAGAGCGCCTGAGTCGTCTACGGTAACTGACGAGTGATGAGAACGAGGTTTCAGAGTTGTATTTTTATTTTTTAATACTACTGTTATTCAACGACTGCAGTTGGGTTAAGTTACAGAACCACCAACCATTAACTCATTTAACTTGGCACGAACCAAGATAGCGAGATAACTATCTAATGCGTGAGTCGGGAGTCGGGAGGCCCAAAGGCCCAAAAATACCCATACTTGTTTATATGATGAATGTAGGTAGCGTTACAATACGCATTTCTGATATTTTCACTCACAAGTTTATCCAAAACCATGAAAGACCCGGTAATTTAAGTCTTATTTCCAACCCATTTTATCCATAGACCATACCTTCTTTTTTTTAAAGTATATCTTAGTTCATTGCTCGTATAATGTATTGATGTATTAGACGCTTTTAATGATACTACCTTACACCATATACCTTCACTCATTAGTAGTACCTTTAACCGGGTAAGGTAAACAGATCATAGACCTTATACTCATAAGTCATAAGTATATAATATATATATATATCTCATATATCTATTTTAATTAAGTTCGTAATAAGTTGTAGGCCAACACGGCCAACACAAGCCCTACTTGGATGTAAGAATTATTGTATAAATTTATATATGTATGTAAGATTGTTGTTTTTCAATAAACGATGGCGTCGTGGGAGAAGCAATGTTAACGCAGTCCCTCCCCCAGCTATCGGTATAAAAAAAAAAAAGACCATATATTCATAGAGGTAGCATTTTGTCGTGTTGTGGGCGGGTGGTGCAGTGGTAGCAGAGATGTCGATACTCTAGTACAAAATATTGTTCTTATAAAATATTAAATACATTTAAATAGATAATATTATAGTAGATAATATTGTAAAATTAAAGTAGTAGACACTGGACAACTTTAACGACAAGTATGGTGAATGATTGAATAATTTATATTTATTTTAATGAAAATAATACAATTTATAATACGATACAATAATAATTAGTATTACAGCATATTTAAGCACAACCTGGTTTGTCCAACGCACGTTCGCAGGAATATGAAATAACGAATGCAGCCAGCCACCATTGATCACGGGAACTACTAACTTCCTCGTCAGAGTAAAAGATTAAACAGTCATCAGTGTATTACTGTACTTTAACTTAATATAAAATTCTATTTAATAGCGTTTTTTTCTTCTTCCAGTCGCTTGTCCGCCATAAACATCAACAATCAACTCCCTTTTGTTAAATTACAATTTTATTGTGTACAATTTGTTTTTGTATCAGTTTTGAATTTAACATTAACGCTTGTTAAATCTATTGACGTGAATCAAATACAATTCGCTATTTATTAAACGTGAATTATCTTTATTCAAGATCATCGGACATTATTGACACTAAAGCCATGGAGAATTCACCAATTTCTAATGCTGTACCCGTGAGTATTTCATTCATCATATTATTTTTATAACCTATAAAAAAAAAAAATGAGCATAGGTATTTTACATGCACTATAGCATAGCCCATAGGTAATGCCAACTAGGTAATTATTAATATGGTAAGTAATGAATATAGTGTGATGTATGATAATGTAAACCCCAAACGCTTTAATAAATTAACAGGGAGTTTATTTAGAGTCTTTTTTTGTTTTAGTAATGTAGTTTGTTAATAATTGCAGATAATATTATCTTTAGTCCAACTCCACAAATAAGACTTAAGAACTTGTGAACCTTAAGAACTGAACAGTAAGTTCAGTAGGTTTTCATTGTATTTATTAATGTGTCAATTCATTAGTAATTAATATATTTATATACCTGATATCTGGTAATATAAGGTTAAGTTCCCCAAATAGAATTGACTAAATTGTTAACAAATTATAAAAGTATACATATTGTTATAAATAAACATAAATACAGTAGATACCTATATTGATATATTGTTTGTAGTGGTTACCTCTATATTTCCCTAAAATTATTTTTTAATATTTTAAATATTATTGTTTTGATCATAATTATTATTATTTTGAAATAGTATTATATTAAATTTTAATGGAAATATAATGCTTAAATTAGGTACTTTAATTAGACTAAATTTTAATTTTAATAAGATAGGTAAAATTGCTTTTAATTAATACAAATATTTTTAATATTGATGAAAGTTTTAAAACCATTTTTTTTTGCTAAATATAATGTATTTAATTTTTTTCAAGGTAAAACTCTAAAAAATTATTATTAAACCACACTTCAATCATTTTAAAAGTTTAGTTAGTTTTTCATACTAAAATTTAACGGTTTTATCTTTTATTAGTATGTCAATGTCTTCAGCAAAACAAAACAATTTGGCTTAAACATTTAGATTCAATAAGTCATCCATATAAATTACAAATAATATGGATCCGAGGTCTGTTCTATAAGGTGCACATTAACTTATATTTTAGAACTAATTATAGGTACTTATTATTCTTGTTCACCATTAGTGTTCCATCCATTCTATAAGTTTTAGGTAATTTGTTTGCTATTTCAAAAATTCCAAAATAACTCAGTTTTCCCAGTAAAAGTTTATGATTCACACTATCAAAAAATGATTTTATGTTTAAGAAGATACTCATTACTTTATGACATAAATACAAGTTTTTACGGATAAATTGGTTGACAGAAAATGTGTATCGATTGTAGATTTTTATTGCAGAAAACCAAATAGATTTTATGTCATAAAATTTTAATCTAAAAAAATTTATTTTTTCCCCAGTTCACTACATTATAACAATAAGTCATAACATATATTACAAATGAGGATAAAATTAATAAAAAAAATATCAAAGAATTAAGTAATAAACAATGTATATATGTATATGAAGTAATAATTTGAAATATTATTGCATAAAAAAATTATTAATTATTTATTATTAATTTATTTGTATTTAGTTATTTATTAAATTATAATTTGTTTTTGTTGATTGGATTTAGACGAATAATCGATTCAATATTCGTCGGATCGTGAATGAATTTGGATTGAGTGATCTACAAAGGGTCTTATATAGTGTTAGGCAGAACTTATCTGGTAACCAAAATGAGTTACGTTTGCGGATTTTTAACTTCTTAACTGATGATACATCTCTATCAAAAGTTATGCGAAGAAAAATTATTGAGCTTCATTTATTTAACCAAACACGACTTCAATATTCACCACAACCACACATTGCACAACAAAAAAATGTTTTATGTCAAATTTCATTAATCGACGAATCTTGTCCACAGCCACCTAGCACAGAATCTTGTGATATAGAAATTGAAGAATTAAAGTTTACTCAAAATATGCCATTCATTAAAACATTAGTTTCAATCCTAGATCCTTTTTACTGTAAGAGTAATAATTGTATTTATTATTTTCATGTATTTAGGACGAATTATTTATCAACAGATCCTGAAAATTATTTGGCTAATTCGTGTGATTCAACTAGTAAAGAACGTACAACGAAAACAGTTTTAAGATTACAGCGGGTTGGAACAGGCGTTAAAGATCATTTACCTTTTAATCTTAAAGTTACTTTAAATAATTATGTATGTGAGTTGCCTACTTTAAATATGTCTAAAATAAGAGGTGACTTTCCATGGCGAGTCAGTGTCCCTATTGATATAACTGAACATGTAAATTTTAATAATTTTTCACAGAACAAATTACATATTACTTGGTCAAATGATCCGTTTACTTACATAGCTGGTGTTTCTGTAATTAAAATATTAACTTGTGAAGATCTGCTTGTAAAACTTAAAAATAGACCTGTATATAGTATTGATAAAACTAAAGAGTTAATCAAAAATTTAATGAACAACGAAGCTGAATTAAATGTGGACTCCTTGATTATTACTCTTAAAGATCCAATAACTACACTCAGTATGAAATTGCCTTTTCGAGGATTAAAATGTGTACATTTGCAGTGTTTTGATCCTATATCATTCTTACAGATGAATAAACTCAAGGGAACATGGGAATGCCCAATATGTAAGAAACAAATGAAATTTAAAAACATTGTAATTGATGAATATTTTTTAAAAATAATTCAAAGTTCTGAGTTAAGTGAAGAATGTGAAAATATTGTGCTATTTAAAAATGGTTCGTGGACTGAGAAAAAAATTAAAGAGATTAATTACATAGAATGATTGTTTTAATAATGAAGATGTAAGATGAAACAACACCGGGAATGATGTCTATTAAAAATAAAATTTTATTTAATATAAAACTTCATTTAGTAGATTTATTAATTTTATTCTTTTTATGATAATAATTAACTATATATATTATTTGTAAATTTATCATCTTAAATCTGATATTTTCATCATTATTATTATTATATTTTTAATTATTAATAGTTAAATATTAAATTGTAAGTTGTGTTATAAACATAAGCCTTTAATTTGTATTATAACAATATTTAATATAATGATATAAATAAGTACAAAATATTTAATGTGAAATCTTATAAATTTAATAAAATTGATTAAAATAAACTCCAATTATATTTAAAATTTTCTTTTAGTGTATAACTTATTTAATTCATATATACTAAATATAAACAATTGAATTATTATTTACCTATACTAAAACACAAACTTATAATATACTTACAATATTTTGTGTAACGGCTGAAATATTCATAATTAATTCATTGAATATAAAATATATAATCATTGGCATAACCACAATTTCTAATTGGAAGAGGTTTAAATGTATAAGGTAATACATAAAAATTTTAATTATTTTGTATTTTTAAACATTTAAAATCAAAAATATTTGATCTTCATTACATTAATCATAGTTTTATTTTGATAATAATTTATTGACAATAATAATAA
>NW_020270499.1:0-7186 GCF_002803265.2 Melanaphis sacchari | reverse complement strand
TTTTATTATCGTATAAAATAAGAAATATTATACGAATAAAATAGAATTGTAATAATGAGCGAAATATCAAGTTTGATTAAGTTCCGTGGGCAGCTGAAGGCGTCCGTAACAAGATTTTTAAATTTTGTAACGAAAGAGAACGTAGACGTAAATGAGGTACACGTAAGAAAAGAGAAAATAGAAGGAATCTGGAGCGAATACGAGCGAATCCAATCTGCAATAGAAGAGACGGAGGGCGTAGAGATGAACGAACAAGATAAATATCGAGAAGAGTTTGAAGATATGTTTTTTAAGGCAGTCGGAATAGCCAAAAAATTGACAGAACCAGTGGTCAATAAAAAAGAAGCGCAACCATATCATGGTATTGATGAAGATAGAACGTGCGAACGGAATGACCGGTCAATAGAAATGATAAGCGATAGTAAAAATAATGGTCGACAAATATCGCGTCCACCGATAAGATTATCGGCGTTGAATGTGCCAACGTTTTCGGGCGAATATAACGAGTGGGCAACATTCCACGATATATTTACATCGTTAATTCATAATAACGCGGATTTATCTCCAGTTGAAAAGTTTTTTTATTTACGTTCCGCGGTCACAGGGGACGCGCAGAATTGTATTCGATGTGTAGAGACTACATCAAATAATTATGAAATAGCATGGAATAAATTAAATAAAAGATATAGTAATAAAAAAGTGCTGGTACAAACACATGTAAAGTCAATGTTTGAATTAGAACCAGTCACATCTGAATCGTCGGCAAGATTGCGACAGTTTACGGATGCATTAACCAGTCATATGAGCGCACTGGAAACACTAGGTCACATGCCTAGCAATTGGGGACCTTTACTAGTGCATTTAATTGTAACAAAATTAGATAAAAATAGTAGGCGTGAGTGGGAGACAAATGCACCTAAAGAAGAAGTAGCACCGGTCGAAGTAATAATTGAATTTTTAGAAGCACGATTTAAAATATTAGAAGCAATCGAGACGTGCAAAAATATAAATAATCGACAGGGTGCGTACAAATTTAATAATCATAATAAACAATTTAATGAAAGGTCGTCGTCACTAGTTATAGGAAATAATAAAGGTTGTTATATTTGTCAAGCGCCACATACCATTTATAAATGTCCGATATTTATCGCGTTACCGGTTACAGAAAGAATAAAAAAAGTAGCCGAAATGAAATTATGTAAATTGTGTTTACGACAGCACGCCCCGAAAAAGTGTAATAGTAAGAATTGTTTTACTTGTTCGAAGCCTCATAACACCATGCTACATTTAAGTAATAATTCAGAGTTAAGAAAGTCGGAAGCAGAAAAACCGTCTGAAGATCAAGAAACAGCATCAGCTATCAGTGTACACGTAGCCGCTAACTCGAGCGACCAGGTATTATTGTCAACAGCGGAGGTGTGGGTTCAAAATGAAAGTGGCGAATCGCAAATCGGGCGTGTATTGTTAGATTCAGGTTCACAGTGCAATTTTATAACCGAAAGTATGGCACAAATATTAAAATTAAAAAAGACGCGCGTACAACATACCGTATTGGGCATTGGCGGGAAAAGTCAATACGTGAAGGCGGCTGTTGTAGTGACGATTCGCTCACGCATTAATAATTATAGTTTAACGTGTTCCTGTTTAGTTGTGCCTAAAATTACAAATGCTTTACCATCAGTAAATATTGGAGGGGTATGCATAGTACCCTCTAATATAGAATTAGCGGATACTTCATTTAAAATTCCAAAAAAAATTGATTTGTTATTAGGCGCGTGTCACTTTTTTGAAATATTATGCAAACAAAAGATTAAACCGACAATAAATGGACCAATATTTCAGGAAACTCAATTGGGCTGGGTTGTTTCCGGTTTAGTAACTTCGAAATGTGCAGATAACAAACATAATAATATAAATTGTCATACCGCGACGTTAGTAGATGAAGACAGAAGTGCTAGGTTGGAAATTATGGTATCAAAATTTTGGCGTACTGAAGAGTTTGAGGCGGCAGTGCCATATACTAAGGAAGAGAAAAAATGTGTTGATCACTTCGAAAGTACGGTAAATCGAAAGGAAAACGGTAGATTTATCGTACATTTACCTTTAAAAAATGACGCGAATATAAAAATTGGACCGTCATACGAAATCGCGAAACGTCGATTTTTAGCATTAGAGCGCCGTTTGCAACATGACGTAAAATTAAAACAAGATTATACTACGTTTATGAGGGAATATGAAACGTTAGGTCATATGGAGCTCGTAAAAAATGAAGAAAAGTTTGGTGAAACGTGTTATTTGCCGCACCATGCGGTAAAAAATGAGAACAGTAAAACAACGAAGTTGCGGGTAGTATTCGACGCGTCCTGTAAAACGGAATCCGGATATAGTTTAAACGATACACTATTGAAAGGGCCGGTTATACAGGACGAACTGTTATATATAATATCAAGATTTAGAACGCATAAATTTGTATTAACGGCAGATATACAAAAGATGTACCGCCAAGTATTAGTGACGAAGCAAGATAGCGAGAAACAACGAATTTTATGGCGCGCGGACCCCTCACTGCCAATACAAATTTATCGTTTAACTACACTTACTTATGGAACAGTACCGGCATCATTTTTGGCAACAGCATGTTTAAGGAAAATATCTGAACAAGAAACGTCATATTTAAAAGCTTGCGAGGCGATTAGAAATGATTTTTATATGGACGATTTCCTAAGTGGCGCGGAAACGATAGAAGAAGCAATAAAGTTACGTGACGAAGTAATTTTAATAATGAAAAAGGCGGGAATGACTTTAAGAAAGTGGTCATCAAATGAACCAAGTATAGTTAGTTGTATATCAGATAAAGAAAAATCGAACGGGTGTATTTTTGAAGAAGAATCAATAACGAAGATACTCGGGCTGTATTGGAACGCTAATGGTGACGTACTACAATACAAGGTAAAAGAATATAACGAAAATACTACAATAAGTAAAAGGCATATTTTAGCGGAGACTGCCGCGATATTCGACCCGATGGGACTGGTCGGTCCAATTATAGTACAAGCAAAATTAATAATACAGAGTTTATGGCAAATTCGTATTGGTTGGGACGATCCATTACCAGATCACATACGTATAGAATGGGTCAAATATAGAAAAAGTTTATCGATGTTAAACAAGCTGACTATACCACGTAATATTGGGGGTAGTCAAAAATTAACAAATATACAAATACACGGATTCGCGGACGCGAGTATCAAATGTTACGGAGCGTGTATATTTTTACGTAGTACCAATGAACAAGGAGAGCACACAGCCAAATTAATATGTGCAAAATCAAAAGTCACCCCACTTAAAGTTATATCATTACCGAGGTTAGAACTATGTGCAGCACTTTTATTGGCGCGTTTAGTGAGCCGTATTGTTCCGAAATTAAAATTAAATATCGCGAAAAAATATTTTTGGTCCGATTCAAAAATAGCACTATCATGGATAGCATCGCCATCGACAAAATGGAAGACATTTGTGGCACACCGTATCGGCGAGATACAGGAGCTATCGAACATAACAGATTGGTCATATGTTAAGTCATCGGAGAACCCGGCCGATATAATATCGCGCGGATGCGACGCAGAGCAAATATCAGGTATGAATTTGTGGTGGGACGGACCGGAATGGTTAAAAAACAACACCGAGGACTGGCCGGTGACAGGAAAAACCAGCCAAAATGATAACATAGAAATGCTACCGGAATCGAAAACAATACGAAATATAGCTCTTGTGGCGACCGGCGAATTTATATTATTCGAAAGATATTCGTCGTTAAATAAAATATTACGTATTGCAGCGTATTGGTTACGATTCAGAGATTTTTTAGTAAAAAAATCTAGTGCATCAGTCGGACCACTGAAACCAGAAGACTTAGAACGCGCAAATATTGGTCTAATTAAAAATGTACAAAATACTTTTTTTAAATCGGAAATACAAAATTTAAAAGATAAAAAGACGATAACGAAAAGTAAAATAATTCTTTTGCGACCGTTTATAGACGATAAAGGCATATTGAGAGTTGGAGGTCGATTAAAAAATGCAAGTACGATAGAGGTATTCCAACGACAGCCTATTATTTTACTAGGTGACAGTATTTACACGAAATTATTATTTCAGCGCGAACACTTAAGGTGTATGCACGGGGGCCCATTGGCGATATTAGCCTTAGTGCGATTGTACTATTGGCCGTTGAAAGCACGAAATATCGCTCGGGCGACGGTTCATAAATGTGTTACGTGTTTCAAGCAAAAACCGGTGTTCGTTGAACCCATAATGGGTGATTTACCTCGTGAACGCATAGAACCATCGCGTCCCTTTAAAGTCAGCGGTATTGATTTCGCGGGACCGTTGTTAATTAAAGACAGCTTAAAAAAGCGAGCATCACTGACAAAAGGTTACGTGTGTATTTTCGTGTGTTTTGCGACCAAAGCTATTCACATAGAGTTAGTAATCGATCTCAGCACAAAATCATTCTTAAATGCTTTAAATAGATTTTTTTGATAGAAGAGGTAAAAGCGCGGTAATCTATTCAGATAACGCTACGAACTTCGTAGGCGCGAATCGGTATTTAAAAGAAATTTATAATTTATTTAAATCTACAGAATATAATAGTGAAATACAAAAACAAACAGCAAATGATGGAGTAGAATGGCGATTCATTCCCCCGCGTTCACCACACTTTGGGGGTCTGTGGGAAGCCGCAGTAAAGTCGATGAAAAATCTGATCGGTAAAGTGCTAGGCGAGTCGCATCTAACGTACGAAGAATTAAATACTATACTCACCCGGGTAGAAGCATGCCTTAACTCCCGTCCTTTAACTGAAATGTCATCCGATCCTTCCGACCTAACATATCTTACTCCTGCCCATTTCCTAATTGGAGAATCTCTGATGGCCGTACCGGAAAGAGATGAAAGTACAATGCCGGCGAATCGATTAGACCGGTGGCGTCGTATTCGACAATACTCTCAAATTTTGTGGAAACGATGGAGCCACGAATATTTAAATCAATTGCAAGTAAGAAAAAAATGGTCAGTGGAGAGGGGCCCTACTTTAGGTGTCGGGACGATCGTTTTGATACGTGATGAAAATCTTAAGCCACTAAATTGGAAATTAGGACGGGTATTGTCGGTCCACCACGGAGAGGACGGAGTAACTCGTACGGCGTTGGTGAAAACTATGACGGGCGAGTACAACCGGGCGGTACGAAATTTGTGTCCACTTCCGTTTAATGATAATATTGGTTGAAATTTAATATGAATATTTGATTTATTATATATTTTTAGTTTCATGTATAAAAAAAAAAAAAAAAAAATATATATATATATGTAAGATATCTTCGTCTCCTTCATGTTAATTTGTAATGAGTCAAGGCCAAATGCATGTTTATATTTTTGTTAAAATTAATTTTCTTTATATGTATATCTACAATTATATTACTTAATTTTTTGTGTAAATTATATTGTTTAAATATTAAAATATTTCAAGGCGGGCGGTGTTGACGCATGATATTATTTTATATTATTATTTTGTATTTGTGTCGGTTTCGTTCGGTCTTGATAAAGGCGAAATGTGGCCCGATCCCGATAACATTATTATTATTATTATTATTATTATTATCACGGACTAAAATTATATTGTGTGACTTTGAGTCAGTCGCGTACAATCAATGTAATCGGCACCGTCTCGCCAAATTTCAATAAAGCGAGATTTTTAGTGTAAGTAAAGTGCATTGACTACTATTATTTAATCCTAATTACTCCTATCCGAGAACCAAAAAATAAAAAAAGCGTTACAGTCCACAACATGGTCCTTCGACGACGGATAGCGAGTAATTTAGATTAATTTAGAGTAAAAAGGTTTAAATAGTGCGAAACCACGTGTACGCGAACTCAATAAGTTAATAAACGATTTAATAACAAAGAGAGTTATTAGTGCATTGGAGTTGGATGTTGGCTGATTGGGGCAAGGAGCGTGCACCGTCGTCAATTCAAAAAAGAGGTAAGAGATCTCCAATTTCCTTAATACTTAAATACTTGAAATTTTTTTTATATCGTGGTAAAAATTCCTTATATCTGGGCTTTACCCGGGGTGAGAGTATAGGCGACAATATAATCGATTAGCACGTCCCTATCAGTATTTTATTTGCGACAGAAAATAGTGAACGTATATTCTCTACATCGTAAACCAATTAGTGCGTATTTGGCAAGAGAGAGATAAGATAAGTGATAGTCGACAATTAAATTTACGGTGGGCGATTGCGTTACGTCGATATTATAAAAGTTTTTTATTATCGTATAAAATAAGAAATATTATACGAATAAAATAGAATTGTAATAATGAGCGAAATATCAAGTTTGATTAAGTTCCGTGGGCAGCTGAAGGCGTCCGTAACAAGATTTTTAAATTTTGTAACGAAAGAGAACGTAGACGTAAATGAGGTACACGTAAGAAAAGAGAAAATAGAAGGAATCTGGAGCGAATACGAGCGAATCCAATCTGCAATAGAAGAGACGGAGGGCGTAGAGATGAACGAACAAGATAAATATCGAGAAGAGTTTGAAGATATGTTTTTTAAGGCAGTCGGAATAGCCAAAAAATTGACAGAACCAGTGGTCAATAAAAAAGAAGCGCAACCATATCATGGTATTGATGAAGATAGAACGTGCGAACGGAATGACCGGTCAATAGAAATGATAAGCGATAGTAAAAATAATGGTCGACAAATATCGCGTCCACCGATAAGATTATCGGCGTTGAATGTGCCAACGTTTTCGGGCGAATATAACGAGTGGGCAACATTCCACGATATATTTACATCGTTAATTCATAATAACGCGGATTTATCTCCAGTTGAAAAGTTTTTTTATTTACGTTCCGCGGTCACAGGGGACGCGCAGAATTGTATTCGATGTGTAGAGACTACATCAAATAATTATGAAATAGCATGGAATAAATTAAATAAAAGATATAGTAATAAAAAAGTGCTGGTACAAACACATGTAAAGTCAATGTTTGAATTAGAACCAGTCACATCTGAATCGTCGGCAAGATTGCGACAGTTTACGGATGCATTAACCAGTCATATGAGCGCACTGGAAACACTAGGTCACATGCCTAGCAATTGGGGACCTTTACTAGTGCATT
>NW_020270498.1:0-6795 GCF_002803265.2 Melanaphis sacchari | reverse complement strand
CAAATTTAACTAAAATCTCTATTTTGCAGTTACTTTACGATTAATTGAATAATATTTTTTAAATAACTCGCAAAACAATTTTGAAAAACATATCATATCATATTTTATGTGTTTATCACCTATTATATATCTATATATTATACCTATTCGATAATACCTATATATACAGTAAACCGGAATGGTATACTACTTGTATAATTATCTTTGTTTACGTAAAACACGTAAATTGTTAATTATGTTGAAAAAAACCACACTACAAATACTTAAATATTAAATATTAAAAATATTTGAGGAGCCAGTTGATTTGTGTGGGATTCATGTCATATATTGTTATAACAATTAGATTATTTTTTTTTTTAATCTAGAGAATTGTATAATCTGTAAAGTAAGGTTTACAATAAGCACAAGTGAAAAGAGAAATTAATATAGTAAAGACAAAATAATGGATAATGTAAGATTATTTAAAAAAAATAAAACTATGATCTTGAAAATATTCAACAGTATAGAAGCTATAACATCGTTCGAATAAGTAAAAAGTAATAAGTCTTTAATATTTTTCACGTTTCAGAACATTAATTTATCATTTTATATAACGTGGCACTTTCTGTAGCAGCTAGTAAGTACGCTTCACGCGTTGGAATAAATTATAATTATGTACAATTGTATACGCACACGATAGTACACTACAACGTATCAACATAACGATATGTCACCTAATACGTACATATTATAGATAAAGGTTAGGTACAGAATAATTTTATTTTTGAGTAATAATAATTATC
Source organism: Melanaphis sacchari (assembly GCF_002803265.2). Taxonomy (NCBI): domain Eukaryota; kingdom Metazoa; phylum Arthropoda; class Insecta; order Hemiptera; family Aphididae; genus Melanaphis; species Melanaphis sacchari. The sequence goes on along the minus strand of NW_020270498.1, from coordinate 6,013 downwards.
GTATACTATAATATACTATGTATTAAACATATTTTAAACATCACATTTTGCAGAGAACAAACGCGCGTTTTTCGGAGGCCGTCACTGCATGTGTATGTGTGTATGTGTGTGTGTGTGTGTGTGTGTGCGCGCGCTTATATACTGCATAGCGTTGGTGGCAGCCTGCAGAGGAACGATTAGTCAGTGGCGGTGGAGAGCTGGTCGTGTAAGTATGGGCTAGGAGGATGATGGTGGTGTGGTTGGTCGGGAGGCGCGTTGGGTGGCTGGTTAAAAATCGAACGACTACACTACGACGGTGGCGGCGACGACGACGACGATGACGACGACGACGACGACGACGCCGCCACCGCCGTTATCGGGTCATCCCGTTTTGCGGTGCGGAGAATAAGCCGGGAAAAAATATCTCTCTCGCCAGCCCCCCCCCCTACGACCGGTGGTACCCCTTTTCCGTGTCTTTACCACCCACGCAACGGCTACGGGGTCGGTGGAGCTGTGGAGGGCGTTGGCAACCGCCCCCCCACGACGACGCTCACACCGCGACCGACGGTCGGTGTGTGGGGGGGGAGTAACGAAAAAACGGTGTCGGGTGGTTGTGGTGTGGGGGTGGCGACGATCGAACGGAAAGTTTGAGCGCGCGGGACGAAACGTATACATAGCGAAATGCCGATAATAGGATGGCCCGGGTTTTTCCGTCCGCCCGCACCGTTCTTTCTGGTCGCCCGCTGCGCGCCCTGTCGGATCGCCGCCGCTACCCCCAACCGCCAAAACCCGCCATCCCACGAGCCGAAACCGTCAACCCGCATCCCCCCTATACCCATCATCAAGAGTTGGTCGACGGGGTACGGTTCGCATGTGTGCTTTTTGTACGAGCGCACGTATATATTATTATATAGGTACATATATAACCCCGAGCGACAAGAGTGTATGTATGTAAGCGCGCACCCGCCCATGTGTGCGGGTGTGTGGGTGAGCGTGTGCGGCGTGGAATACATATTTTATGTTCGCGCACGGTGAAAAAAGTTCCGCACGCCCGTGGAGCTGTGGCAATAACGACGCGAGTGACAATATATAACGTATAGACGCGGACGGGGAAACTGTTTCATCCGCCGCCTATCGCTACTGCGGATAATATATATATATATATATATACGTGTTGCAGGATCTATAACATGTAAGTATACGGTTTATCGTTTCTGAAGCTCAGTGCTCAATTCTATTATATAATTTGATCTCGTATATACCTACTCCTATTCAACAGTATATGTATATAATATATACATATTTTGTTGTCCAAAAGCTTTCTACGACGGACAGTGAAAGTCAAAATGACTTTTAGTCTTTATCATATTGTGTATTATACCCGCGGTAAGTGTCTTTATTTGTATGTTTACATACTGTCAAATTATGTATAACGTTATAATTACTGTGAGAAAAGTGGTATGATGTGGTCGGTTGATGGAGCGTGATGTAAACATCCCCTGAAAAATAAATTTGGCTCCATCAATGTGATAAGTACGTATAGGTATAATAAACGTGGTTCAGAAATATTCCATTCGGTGATAATATTTATGAATAATTTATTGATAAGATATAACTAATAATAGGTATAGTAATATATAATTATACAATACGTCCAAATTATATTTATACGTGTAGGTAACTCATTGAGTAGGTATCTACTATTGTATATATCTAAATAATTATATACATATGCTTGGTCATTCCAAATTACTGTTTTTACGGATAGCGTCGCGTTGCATGCTTTTTCGCCGTTTATAAAATGTATAGTACCTGTTCCGACAGATAATTTAATTTATTTTTTATAGTTTTAATAATATATTATAATTTCATGTTATTTTATTGATTGTTTTTTATTTTTAACACATTTTCAAGGCCCATATACAAATTTAAAATGTTGTACAAACACTGCAGTTATAGTTGTATTTTTAATATATAATGGATTGATGTTTATACATTGCAGCTTGCATAGTAGGTATATAGGAAAAATACACTAAAACATGCTGTCTTTTGAACTTTATGATAGGTAGGTAATTAAACGATAAATATTTAAATAACGCACGATCATGCAGCAGAATCGTTGTTTGAATATTTTTATAATGTCTGCTTGAGCTACTTTGAATCTACATAACTCAACAACTGCATATTATATCTGTTTAATTTATATGTATGTATTAATATAGTTATATTCCTGTCATGGAACAGACCGATGTACTTTCTATATTAATTTTATATTTTTTCATAAAATGATATAATAAAGTTGTGTATGAGTAGCTTTATGTATATAATATATATATTAATAATATTAATATAAAATATTATTTAAGTGACTATTAGTATATGTATAAGGACACGTTGATAAAACTGTAAAAGTATATATTTGAAAGCATATTATATACTTTAGTATATAATTATTAGTTAAATTAAGAAAATACAAGTTACAAATTACAACCTAAAACCTATTTAGTTTTTATGCAATAAATTCATAATATATATTTATATACTTTTCTTATAAACATTGATACCAACTATTAAATTTAATTATAGTTATTTTATTTGCAAATTGATTAGTATCTACCTATATAATATAATGTTATATATTCTTATAAGTATAGATATGTAACAGTTTTATTCAACTATGATATAGGTAGGTACCTGTTATAATTTATAGACATGAATATATGTTTGTATTTTATATGATATGTATATTATGATACAATGTTTCTAGATAAAAATGAATACAAACATTTATAACTAATAACACTTACTGCATAATTATCTGTTATAATTTTTCACTACGCTAACAATTTAAGTCACAAAAATTCATTTGTTTGTTGCCGAGCTGTATATTATACAACATATTATTTACCTGTAACATATGACTCCCGTCCATAACCTGTAAAAGTTTGGGTACTTATTAATACGTGCGTGACAACGTTAGTACCGTATACGTTCCATTAGGAATGTCCTCTTTTTTTAGAATTAAACCACATCATATAGCGACGTGTTAGGTGATTACGCAACTGAAGGTTCAATTTCTTTCAAAAAAAAAAAAAATAATGATTGGCCATGAATATATGACGTTATTTTCCAGGTCGTTCGAGTATTTAATAATGAAAAACTTTTCGCACAGACGGTCAACAAATATGATTATCGGAAATGATTATATATAAGATGTGTATAATGTACTATATATATATATGATGGAAATATCAACTAGAAAAACAATACATACACGGGTTCAATAAAATAACTGTCTAATATATATACAAAAACCGAAAATTCAGTGGGACCCCAAGAAGTCGTTATTATATTTAAAAATTGAAGTATATATCTGAGTAATAGATATTAGATATATATAATTATAATATTATATTTAAAAAAAAAAATATGATTATCTTAGTATTTTTTAAGCCATTATTATGGAAGTTCGTTCAAGGTGATTCAGATTTATATATAGTACCTAATATAATATAAATGTGCAACAAGGTTTAGATTGTTATAATTTTTTACTGTAATCAATAAAATTATATATCCTTTATTTTTTATTGTACATAATACAATATATTATTATGTACATTGTATAGGTACCTTATAAGTATTTAGATATTTATTTATATTCATTATATAACTATATTGTCATGTCCACAAACATCAATGACATTCTAATATACTATATATATTTAATGGTCTCGTATCTTTATGTACAGTAATTTTAATTTAATTATATGAATATATATATATTCAGAAATAATTTCGTAAAGATGAATTACACAGGAATATTACATTATTATTGATCAGTGCCGTAATTCAAGGATGAAATTTCAAATTGTAGATATCAATCCATCGAGGTTTATATACCTATAATAGTAAGTATACCTATAATATACTTTTAAGAAGCTAGATACCTATATGTTCACCTATATATACACTTACTGTATATATTATACCCACATAATTTTAAAATACATAAATAAGTATGTATATAGGTATAATATATATATATATATTAATAGTAAAATGTCATTCGTATATGATAACTTTTATTTTATATAATTTCCTTCTATTATATGCTGTGTTTTTATTATTATACCTATACCTATACACAGTGAAAATATTTTAAGATGATAATTCTATGCAATTATATACCGTTTGTATCCGATATCAGAATAATATGTTTATTCATATATATAAAGCCAGCTATATCTATTGAAGATTTAGTGGGTAATAAATACTTGTGGTATAACGTATAATACATCTATATTATTACATATTAAACATACTAGATTGAGAAGTGGGGGTGGTGCGAAAGAGAAGCGGAATTGAAATAACGAATTATTAATGAGCCACATCGGTAAATATTCGAATTGAACGGTAAAATGTGCACCACCGCATAAGAGATTGCAAAACATTATTATTTGTATAACACATACTGGTATATACTGATTATATAAGTAGTTGGATTATAAAATAAAATATTCATATCACTGAATAAATACGTCAGCGATTGATTACGAAAACAGATATAATGTGTTTAAATGTATATACCTATATATATAAGTATTTATCATATAAATATGAATAGGTAAAAGTAAGTGCATGCGAATTACAATAGTTTACTTAGGTTTACCTATAGATACTAGCACGCACATAGTATACCTATACCTTCTTTCAAATTAACTTCTAACTTTAAAACATTATCTTTCTATTTAAGTATGAATCAAGTCTTCTATTTGTACTGGATTATAGTACCTGTACATAAACGAGATATTGCATGAATCAAAAACTGATAAAAAAAAAAAAATCTTTAATATCTATTTAATGTTACGTTTAAATACCTATGATGATTTAGTCAATTAAATTATTATAGATAATAGATACAGAGACAGTTAAAATAAGATAAATGACAATAATGATATCGGTCTTATCTATTACAAATGCGATAATATCCAATTATGAAACAATGATGTTCATCGTCTCATGACGTGCAAACGTTTCGATCATATTTACAATAGATATTATATTGTTATATACCTAATATTATACTCAATGCACTCACGCACGCGCTGTAGAATAATTATTCCATAAATGGGTTTTTCTATGTATGCTATCAGTCTAACCATGTATATATTATAGTTATTACGTCGTATTTCCGGTCTTTGCGTTTCCGATGGGTATATTCTTTTATTATAATAGTCTGCTTTACGAAGGAATTAAAATCTTTAATCGAAGGAAGCGGTTGGTATTATGAGATTATTATATTATCCAATACTATAACGGCCATCGACTACGCATCGTGGACCGGCGGGGGAGGAGAATCTCGGCATATAACACCGTTGCACCACCACAATGCACGCCACACGAATAATAACAATAATAGTAATAACAATAGTAATAATAATAATAATAATAATATATAAGATAATATATAATATCGAGGAGGAGTTTGGGCCGATAAAACGGGGTGTGGTATGCCGTTCGAACACGAGGGAAAATCGGTACGTGGGTGGAGCGATCGGAAACCCGTTGGGCGCGTCGTCCGCTGCCGATATCGATGAGCGCTCGGCGGCGCGGCGGCGGCGGGGGAGCGGCCGCACACAAAACACACACACACACACACACGCGCGCGGCGTTCACATTTACGTTGGTACCTGATCGCCGTCGGTGCGGTAGTGCAGTACGGTGTCTGCGGCGGCGGCGGCGGAGGTATTGGTCGCCGTCGGTAGCTGTGGCGGTGGAGTCGAGGACGGTGGGGGGGAAAAAAAGCGTCGTCATGCGCCGCGCGCAGAACACTACCGCCGCCGCAGACCGATTGATCGGAATCGGTGTGTGTGTGCGTGAGCGTGTCATCGGAGGCCATCCGCCGCCAATAGCCGCGAGTATCGGCGGCGGCGGCTGCGGGCGGAACGTCGTTGTCGTCCTTCTATACGCCGCCGATAACCGTTCGATCGCCGCCGGCGGCGTGCGTGCGAGGGGAGGGCAGCCGGAGCCGCGC
>NW_020270497.1:0-3427 GCF_002803265.2 Melanaphis sacchari | reverse complement strand
ATTTTGAATCAAAGGAGTAAAAGAAAAATCATTCTTCTTTGATTCAAAATAAACGCATTAAACGTGTTAAAAAAATGTCTGGAGAAGTATCATTAGATGAACCAATATCTAATCCCCTTGATTCATTTAAAGTCAACACATATTTCACTGTTTTAGATATTATAACCACACAATTAAAGGAACGCTTTAATGAACATTCATCACCGTTGTTAAAAGATCTTTCTTTGTTTCAAAGGAGAAGAATTAAAGAAATAGCAGAAAATAATTTTAGTATGCCAATTGATGCTTTTGAGGGGTTGGAAGCTATTTATGGAAAATTTATTTCAGCCAAAAATTTAAGACTTGAGTTTTTACAATTTGTAAGTATATATTTTAAATTTGAAACATTAACAAAACTTCCAAACAAACTTCATGATGATATTGATTCAATCTTACATTTTGAAACTGACGAAGAAGAGGAAAAAGAAAAAGAAAATTATGTTGATCTTCAAAATACAATTAATTATACTTATAATGTATTATATTTAAACGGCTTAAAAGATATATTTCCTAATATTTATGAAGCTCTATCAATCGCATTAACACTACCTGTATCAAGCGCATCGCCTGAAAGGTCATTTTCTAAATTAAAACTAATTAAAACTAGATTAAGAAGTACAATGGGAGAAGAAAGGCTGGAGTCGCTTATGATGATGTCTTGTGAAAAGGATATAACTTTAAGTCCTGATGAAATTATTAAAACTTTTTCAAGTAACAGTGATATTTTAAAAAAGTTATTTTATTAGTATATTTTAAATGTTTAAATCTAGTATGATTAATTATTATTTTTAAATTAATTTAATAAATGTTAAGAAACTATGTTTAACGTTTATTTTTTCTATTAATAAAGAAAAAATTGTTTATTATTTTATAAATTATTATACTTTACATATTATGATACAAAAAAATTAAATATATACTTATTTATGGAAAAGTATTGTTTTTCTTAGTAAATCATATTATTACCAGGTAGAACAACCAATTGTTTATACTTTTTTATAAAATATGATACCTACAAAAGTTAAAAGTTAAAATGAATTTAACACTATAGGTATCTTAAGGCAATTCAACTATGGCCTAATAAAAAAGTAGTTGTAATGTAAAAGATATTATGTAGAGAGCACAGTGTACTATGTTCTAAGAGATAGAATACCAATGAGATAAGATAATGAATATTAGATAATAAACCTTAATTGATACCAAGGCCGTGACTGAAAAAAAATTTCGGGGGGAAGGGGGTCCAATTTTTTAATTTTATTATTATGTTGTTTACAACTATAATTACATTGGTATTTTTATTTAAATAAATATAAAAAGATAGATTTTGGAAAAAAAATTTTGGGGGACCCCCCCCCACAGTTATGGCCTTGATTGGTACCCACTCTCTCCTCCAGACCCATACATAAATATGGAATTGATTTTGATTCAATACTATCAATATTCAGTTAAAATGTTGGTAGGTAGGTGAAATTAAAAAAATATTTGTCACACCTATTTTTTAGTAGTTCGGCGCCACTGTCCGTGACAGTCACGCGCTTGCATTGATAATAATTGGTGTTATCGTGTACTATTTGTTTTTACTGTTAACAAATCGTTTGTCGTTTTTCGTAGTTTTCAGTTTTTTTTTTGGAATTTACATAGGTATAGTTACTTTTACTAATATTATAAAATACTTATAAATTTAATATGAGTAAACGGAGCATAATTGATTATTTTAAAACATCAAATGTACCGGCTAAAGTCTGTAGGGGAGAAGAACCACTAGAAGTCTAAACTTCAGAAATACATTCGGATCTAGACACTTCAAATGTACATAGTATTTTTGACATACAGCTAATGGTTGGTAAAAAATTTACTGATGCTGAAAAACTTCAACATCTAGAAAATCTATGGACACCAGGTAAGAACTCAGTATTTCCTTCTACGCAGCATGGCAAAAAACAATTAAAATTTCAATTTGTATGGTTAGAAAATTGGAAATGGCTAGCTTATAGTAAAATTGAAGACGGTGCTTACTGCAAATATTGTGTGCTTTTTTCCAAATATAGAGGTGGAAAGGGTAGTCAGCTATTAGGCCAGCTTTGCACCGAAGCATTTAACAAATGGAAACACGCTTTAGAAAAATTTTCTACGCACGAAAAAACTAACTACCATCAAAATAGTGTAATAGATTTTCAACAAATTTCGTCAATTGTTACAGGAAAAACAGATTCTGTTTACCATCAATTAAACAAAACTGAAAAAATCCAGAAAGAAAATAATCGAAAAATAATAATCCCTGTTATTAATTCGGTAATATTGTGTGGTAGGCAAGGCATAGCTCTAAGAGGTCACCGCGATTCTGGACCACTTAATATAGATGAACCATTAATAAATGAAGGCAATTTTAGGTCATTATTAAGATTTTTTCTTAAGGCTACTACTTTATCTGGTGATGAAAGTTTTAAGTTAGCTAGAGAAAATTGCAGTAAAAATGCTCAATATATCAGCTGGAAAATTCAAAATGAAATAGTTCATATTTGTTTTGATATTATTACATCGAAAATTGTAAAAAAAAATAAATGATAGTACGTTTTTTTCAATAATAGCCGATGAAACGGCTGATATATCAGGTGTTGAACAATTCGCTTTATGTGCTCGTTATTATGACGTGAACGAAAAAAAAATGTGTGAGAGTTTTTTAAAATTTGTTCCAGTGGATGATGTTAGTGGTCAAAGCTTAGCAAATCATATTATTACTGAGTTAAAAGGCTTAAATATTGAAATCAAAAATCTACGGGGTCAAGGTTATGACGGTGCCGCAAGTATGAGTGGGAAATTAAATGGTGTCGCAGCTTTAATTAGAAAAGAATATCCGAGTGCATTGTATATACATTGTAGTGCTCATAATCTCAATCTGTCAGTATCATATGCTTGCAATATTCAAGGAATAAGAAACACTATGGGTACTGTAGAAGCATGTTATAACTTCTTAAATACTCCGAAACGACAAAATTTTTTTAATATACATCTGGCTGAGTTGAAAAAAAAAAGAAACTTCTTCAAATAAACAAAAACTTAAAAGGCTTTGCCCAACTAGGTGGGTTGAACGTTATAATTCAATAGAAACGTTCAATGAATTTTTCCCTGCAATTATTTATTGCTTGGAAGAAATAATTACATGGAAAGATATTGATACATCGAGTAAAGCTAATCAACTGCTTTTAGCATTGCAATCTTCTGAATTTAATGTAGCTCTCAGTATTCTCAACCACATTTTTCAGTATACGCAGTCTCTTTGCAAATATTTACAAAGTAAAAATATTGATTTGGTGGTAGCTGTTAATCATATTAATCTAGTAAAAAAATCAATTAAGTTGTATAAGGGAAAACGCCACTACTGAATTTA
>NW_020270496.1:0-21403 GCF_002803265.2 Melanaphis sacchari | reverse complement strand
TTTTTCTTCCTCGCCGGCTTTTCTCATCTCTTCCCATGCACTATCCGAAATAACTTTGGCTAAAGTAGACTGTATTTTTATAAAACTACTACATGATAATGATGGTATTTCAAGAAATGAAAAAAATTCCGACAATTGTGTATGTCCAATACCTAGAAATAATAAAATATTAATATTAAAAAAAAAAAAGCGGGCTAGTGGGTACCGCTCTGCTGTACATTAGGTGCCTTGTGGATCATTATTATATAGGTATTATAGGAGTGTTAAATTTGAATCCAATGATAGTTATAAATCTTGTATTAAATTTTCAACTCTTAGCTACTTATACAAACATTTTTATGAATTATACTTACAAAATAATTTGCAAATATTCAGGAATTTGACGAATTTTTGTCAATATTTGAACTTAAAATACTAATAAAAAAAATTGTGCCTTTGTATTCTTATAATTTTTTAATCACTATCAGAATAACTTATGAGGAACTTTGAATTAAATTTTCAAGTATTTTGATAGGGCCAAAAAAATTATACCGACACTTCAAAACATTTTTTCAGAAAAATTGAAAATTTCTATGGTCTATAAATAGCTCAAAAAAAGTCAAAATATTTTGAAAATCTAATATACATATTATATGTAGGTAAGTACATGTACCACAAATTATATTATATGTGTAATTTATAAGCACAACTGAAAACTCCATGAAATATTACTCTATTCTATGTATTTATGCGTTTGCATAGATATAAAAATGCATACAATCTGTAGTCTAATAATGTATTATGTATTTATATACTTATAACTTATATAAAAACAAACCTATTACCTATAGCTTGACACGCATTGACAGCAGCATTGTTGGTTGTTACTATGTCGGTTTTTTCAATATTTTCAGTGTAAAGTTTCTCTACAATATTACAAAATTTACATTTAAAATAAAAAACAGATTGAAATCCTTTTATAATTTCAGACTGATACTCCATATCTATAAAGGAGCAACCGAAACCAATATCATGTTTTTTTTGGATTTGACTCATAAAATATAAAATATCGACAATTCTCCTTCCTTCTAGTTTTCTAAAAATATTTTTTTTGATTTATTAAATTATTATAATCAAAATTATTAAAAATTAATTAGTATATAGGCGACAGGCGTATTTAAATGTATAATATACTCTGAAACTATTGTATTAATTGATTCATCTGATGTTATACACAGCTCATGATCAATAATCGAATCCATAGATAAAGATGTGCCAAATGACGAACTAGACTCTTTTTCTGTACTTGATAAAATTGACCCGATTGTAACTTTTGGAGTACTAGTAATTATTCTTTCTACTGATTCACTAAAAATAACAAAAATTATTCAGTAAACATTTTTACATCGTTTTTTAAGCTTTTGATCTTTTATACTCCCAAACAATTATTATTTAGCTAAATACATTTTATTACATTTTACTTGAACATTTTTACAAATATCTTAAATTTCCACGTACCTACAAACTAACATGTCATTAGAAATTAAATCTTCTGTTTCCGTACTATTACTTTCAATTTGTTCAGTTTTTTTAACATCTGCATTCGTCGATTGTTTTCTAAAAAATTAAATATAATAGTGTTATTTCTATATTTTAAAATGGAGTAAACAAACTTAACTAAAAAATCAAAATTGTTGACTTACATTTTTAACTGTACATTTTTCATACGTTGGCGTAAAGCTTTCTTCCCAATAGGTTTATTTTTTGCTCGTACCTTTTTTGGTGACATATTGTATTAGATATTTACAATAGTAAATGTAAAAAAGTACAAAAAAAAATTTCACATATGAAAATATAAAAACACTCAAAATTAATAAATTACTCAAGATCACTATAATAATAAGTAATAACCCATGTGTAAATATCGAGTATTTATTACGTAGGACTGTCTTAGGTAATAGGTAAAATGTTCATTTGACACATCCATCTACCAACTGACATTATATTATCAACTTATTCATTTGTAAACCTTTTATTCATTATTCCAGACTAATGTGTTTTTCTATATTTATATTATAGAAATTAATTTTAAATCATACGCCGTCAAGGCATCAATAATCATAATTTTATAAATAATATGATCGCTTGTAGACAACCAGACAACCGTGGTCATTCACCCAGACCCCATTGTGTAAGTCGATAACGTTGTTAGTACTTGTCTTAGTACTTGGTATATTTAATTTTAAAAATCATATAATAACTATTATTATTGTTATTTTTATATATTATATGAAATCGCGTATTCGCGTCGCCGTCATTCCGAGAACATATTATTAAGTTGGGCAGTGGCGTGCGCGTCCGAGTGGGAGAAATCATATTCGCTTACGCAACAACCGTTCGTAGGTGGCAGCACTTTACAGCCAAAAATATTTAATACAATTTAAATTTTTACATAAAAACTGTCTTGCGCGGAAAAGAACCGAGATGGGTACAGTTATAACTAAGAAACCAATTTTTTACCATCAATAGAGGAGAATTTTAACTGTGTCGTAGCGTTTTTATTTTTTCGATAAGACCAATATATCAAAAGTTATTTAAGTTTATAAAACGTAAAAATATCAGATTTTTTTAACCATAATAACTTTTTTCTTATTAATGATATCAAATAAATAAAAACGCTACGACACAGAAAATATTATCTTTTATATTGTATACAAATTTGGTGTCTCTACTCGGATTCCAGACTCAGTGGTTCTTATCCGCGCAAAACGGTTTTTAATACAAAATTTACGGAAGTGTAGCGTCCTCTTAAATTCTTATGTTTCTGTTATTAGTTTTATAATATATAGAGTATTGTTTTTATTACTTATAAAGTATTACAACTATTATATATTATATCACAGCAGGTAAGCTAAAAAGTTTATTAAAATTTAATTTTGTTTTTTTAACAATAAAATTCATAAATGATACTATTTTTTCAAACAAGCTATAAAGTATTATGAGATTTAATTTTTTTTTTATAATAATAGAAAAATACTGTTAAGAGTGGACACTCATACAATAAATTGAATTAATTTTTTTTGTTTTATAAAATATTTTTTGAAAATTGTTTTTCAACCATTGATCTGTTGAAAATTTTAGTTATCAGTTAATAAGCTAATGCAAAATATGTCTAGTATAATTCCATAATTAATTAATAAATATAATTTTTGTGCATAAAAAAAAGTTTTTATCCTTTGAAATATTTTTAGCTATGATCTAGGGTCTACATAATTATATTAGGGATTATAGTTTGCCATCAACAGTACATTTTGGTAAAAAAAGAAACAATAACATGCTATAGCATTCATGCCCATGAACAACTTAAAAAAAAAAATTAAGTCGTAGTGGCAATAGCATGCTATAGCAGTCAAGTACTTTTTTTTGCAAAAACGATTTATTTTTAGATATTGATCATTTGTATATCAATTTCATCAGTATTGGACAATTGAAACTTAATAAATTAAACTGATCCAATAAGGGGTCAAAAGTTGGCGAATGCTATAGCAGTCATGTCCATCAACGTGTTGAACATTTCCCTGTACCCGAAAATGTTAGGTCGGTGAGAGGTTTTATTGGTTTGGCTAATTACTTTCGCAGATTTGTAAAAAACTTTGCAATTATAATCAAGCCCTTGACGGATCTATTGAGTAAAAATAAACGTTATGAGTGGGGAAAATTGCAAAATGATGCATTTGAGACTATTAAAACGTTACTGAGTAGTCGCCCCATATTGGCAATATATAACCCGGATGCACACACGGAAGTTCATACTGATGCGTGTATAAATGGTATAGCAGGGGTGTTGATGCAGGTCGGATCGGACAATAAATTACACCCAGTGAGTTATTATAGTCGAAAGACGTTCAATGAGGAGTCGGAATATCATTCTTTTGAATTAGAGGCGTTAGCTATCGTTTGTTTATTAGAACGGTTTCGAGTTTATATAATTGGTATACATTTCACAATTAAGACAGACTGTAATAGTTTAAAATTACTTGCCGAAAAAAAAGATTTAAGTCCTCGTGTCGGACGATGGTTTATGAAGTTGTCCGAGTTTAATTATACTATTGAATACATAAGGGGAGATAAACACTTGGTTCCAGATGCGTTGAGTCGAGGACCCGTAGGATCAGCGTCGGATACGGAGGTCGCGAGTTTGCACGTATTTAATATATGTATCACGACTGATTGGGTGGCCGCACTACAACGAAGTGATAAGGAAGTTTCTAATATAATTACCAAAATTGAAGCGAAAGATCCCACCGTCGAAAATAAGTACATAGTAGAAAGTGGACGATTGTATAGACTTACGGAAAGGAGATGGAGACTATTTTTACCTGAAGAGTTACGATATGATGTGGTTAGTATAACGCATAGAGAATTGTCACATTTAGGTATAGACAAAACTTTGAACAAAGTAAAAGAGTGTTTCTATTTTCCAAAAATTAGGGACTTTGTAGCTAAATATATAAATCAATGTGTTAATTGTATGTTTTATAAGAAGCCTAAAATTGGGGATGTGTATTGGCACCCTTTGGATAAAGGTAACGAACCTTTTCATACAGTTCATTTAGATCATTTAGGCCCATTTGTCCTGACTGAAAGAGACAATAAATATGTATTAACTATTGTTGACGGATTTAGTAAGTATGTAGTATTAAAGACTGTTAAGGATGTGACTGCTGTCGAAACTGTAAATTGTGTGTTAGAGTTTTTGTGTAACTATGGTAAACCGACGAGATTGATAACCGATAGAGGTACAGCGTTTACCGCGTCAGAGTTTGAGCGTTTTTGTCGAAACCATAATATGATGCACGTTAAAGTTTCGTCAAAAAGTGCGCGTAGCAATGGTCAAGCAGAAATTATAAATGGCATAGTAGTACGGTGTTTAGCAACGACCACGGAAGACGAGGAAAATAAAGATTGGGATTTAAAGTTAATGGAGGTACAATGGTCTTTGAACAATAGCAAGAATCGTGTAACTAAAACAAAGCCATTAGAAATAATACATAAGTATACGGCTGAAGGTCCCGTGAATAATCTGTTAGCTGCTGAAATCGCTGAGTTAAATGAAAGAAAGAATACTTCTGTCAAAGACATTAATCCCGCGGAATTATTAAAACAAAATAGATCGAAGGAAGAGAAAAAAATATCGAGTCGTATAACGACACCAACGGAATATCAAAAGGGGGACCTAGTGCTAGTTAAATGGGAGCCTCAGGCGACCGGTCAAAGTCGTAAATTAGAACCGAAGTATAAAGGTCCTTATTAAGTGAGTCGCGAGTTACGTTTCGATAGGTATGTCGTAAGTGACATTAGTGGGGAACAAGTAGGAAGAAGACCATTGAGTTCAGTTGTAGGTTTTGATAGATTAAAATTAATTAAAAGAATTCTGTAAATTTATTTTTGTAAAAAAAAAAAAAGAAATGTTTGTTCTTGAATCACTTATATTATATCTATGTTTATTTGTAATTTGCAGAAGTTGTCATTTATGTCATTATTATAATGTTGTGATAATGTTTAATTAATTATTTTTAATATTACTTTTGTTAAAATTATTTTGTAATAACGATGAATTATTTTGTTTTGTTTTTGTTAAAAAAAAAAAAGTGTAAATTTGTCGGGACGACAAAATGTCAGGAGTGGCCGACTGTGGTAAACTTATCTGATAAAGATAAGAACGATGTTGTACAACACACTCGTCAGTGCGTCTACGGGCGGAAGAGGGAAGTTAGTACCCGGTCGACCGCGATGCGCGACGTTTAAGGGGTATCAATAGTATGAAAAAATCCTATGATAAATTATTTTCGTATTTCCAATAATATGGCTTATTGGGTGGTTTCAGAGTAAAAACACCTATGATCGATATTGTAAAAGAGAAGTTAATCTGTGCTTGCGTAGAACCCGTTTTTAGATATTTTAATTATTAAGCTGAATAATTAGAATGTAAAAAGTAAAATATCGTCATATTAAAAATTAAATATTTGACATTACAAAAAAAATACCGACAATCGACTCCTATACAAGCCTAAAAAAACTTCTTTACTATAATTCATTTAATAAGTGTTTTTACAATAATGTCACTCATTAAGCTATATTATTGGAAATACGAAATTAAGTTCACCGCTTTTTGCTAAAAACACATTTGTAATTAGTGTGCAAAGTGCTGCTCTCCACCGTGTAGCGGCAGCGTTTAATATTACCATATACATCCTCCAGCGCCCCGTAACACCGCGGCTCATAGGCCTTATCGCGATCAGCCGTCAATTGTCTAGACTAAGACCGGCTGCGGGTCTTGGTGGCAATTGCGGTTTATTTATATGATTACATTATAAAAATAGTATTACAATTTTTTTTTTTTTTTTATTTAAAGTTTACAGGCTTCAACTACAAAGGTTATTAGCCAAAATTTATAGTTTAAGTTTAACAAAAAAGAGAAGAAAAAAAAAAAAAAAAAATTTACAATATTTGTTTAAATAGATTTACAATTTGATTAATTTTGAAAATTATATTTTGTTGATAAGGTTGTCCTTGGTGATGAATTCAATAGTTTTTAAAGTGTGTTCTTCATTTAGAGCTTCTTTGATGTTGAGTGGTAGGTTGAGAAGAGTGCGGGTTGGTTCGTGTACTGGGCATTCTTCAAAAATGTGTCTTATAGTGATATGGGTTTGGCACGTGTTGCATATAGGTGGTTGATCTTTACTGATGAGGAAGGAGTGTGTGAGAAAGGTGTGGCCGATTCTAATACGAGTGATGGCAATATTTTGACGTCGGTTGAGTTCCGGAGGTGTAGACCACTGTTTCACAGAACTTTTTATGTATTTAAGTTTGTTGGTATGTGGAATGGAGTCCCAGTGGTGTTGCCATGACAAAAGGATTTTATTTTTGATGGACGTGAAAATATCAAAGGTTGATATTTTGTCGATGGTACTGTTGTGTAGAGTATTAGAGGCAAGTGAGGCTGCTTCATCGGCCATTTCATTACCCTTTATTCCTACATGGGAGGGTACCCACATAAATTCGAAGGTTTTCTGGGTGTTGATTAGTTCGGATTGGGTAATTTGAGTTATTTCACTTCTAGGCCATGGGTTTTTTAGTGCTGTTAGGACGCTGAGGGAATCGCTGATAATCAAGAAGTTATTTGTTTGAAGAGAATTTGCTAGTTTAATTGCTTCGAGTATTGCATAGTTTTCGGCGGTGAATATGTTTGTTATTGTGGGAAGCTTGTGTTTAATGGTCGTTTGATTGTGAACAACTGCGAAGCCGACACCGTTTTCAGACTTTGAGGCATCCGTGTAGATTAGAGAGTGATTAGGGAAACGAGATTGGATAATTTCGTGAAAGTGAGATGTTATAATTTTGTGGCTTATCTCATGTTTACAGAGTGTGAGTAAGTCTGTTGATAATTTTATGTTCCATAGCCAGGGAGGGTTTTTTTGAAAGGTAATTTTTTCTTCGACAGATGTGTGTATATTCATTTTATTGCATAAGTTGGAGTAGATATCTTGTATTGTTGTAAGTTTTTTTTTTTTGACATTATGATTAATGACTGGGTTGTGGTTTTTGAGGAGAGGTATATAGCCTATGTGGTTGGGAGTGGTTTTCCTTTTGATACAGTGTAGAAGAGTGGTTTTGTCTCTTATGAGTTGAAGGGGTATTTCTCCTGCGTAGCATAATATACTTTCTGTGGGGCTTGTTCTGAAAGCGCCGATCGAGAGACGAATTCCTTCGTGATGTATAGGGTCTAGTGTTTTGAGATGCCTTGACTTAGCTGTATTGTAGATTGGAGATCCGTAGTTGATTTGTGATAGAATTAAGGTTTTATATATGTTTAACAAGGACTTTTTATCTGCTCCCCATGTATGGTTGGCTAGAGTTTTTATAACATTCAATTTGGCTTTGCATGCAACTTTTAGCTGTTTAAGGTGCGTAATCCAGTTTAACTTATTATCAAAAATCAAACCTAGTATTCGGAGTGATTTATGAAAGGGAATTTGAGTGTTTTTAAGGTAAAGGATGGTGTCTGTGTTGAGATTGAATTGTATGGCTTTGCTTTTTTGTGGGGAAAAAATGAATCCTGATTTATTTGCCCATTCTTGTAGAGTATGAAGTGCGTTTTGAAGTATTTCTCGAGTGGTATTTAGGTTGGTGCCACTGCAGTATATGTAGCAGTCATCAGCGAAGATTAGGTGTTTGGTGGGTTTTTGGACTTGGAGAAATATGTCATGTATGGCTATAAGAAACAAGGTTACGCTGAGAACTGATCCTTGGGGGAGGCCATTTTCAGTAGGGTACAAGTTGGATAAATTGTGGTGAGCTTTGACTTGTATCGAGCGATTTGTGAGGAAATTTTTAAGAAAAGTTAGGATGTTTCCGTTTATGCCCCATTTATGAATGATATGAAGGACTCTGTTGCGCCACACCATTTCATAGGCTTTCTCAAGATCTAGTGCAATAAGTATAAGATGTTGTTTAGTATTTATTGCATTGCAGATATCAGTATGTAGACATGAGAGGTGGTCTAAGGTTGAATGATTTCGCCTAAAGCCACATTGGTTGATGGGTAGAAGTTTAGATGTTTCAAGAAACCATGTTAGGCGTTTGTTGACCATTTTTTCCAAGAGTTTACTTAGTGTGCTTATGAGGGAGATTGGTCTGTAATTGGATATGTTGAATTTATTTTTATTGGGTTTGGGAATCGGTATGATTATTGCATTGCGCCATGGGTCAGGGTAAAAACCTGTTTCCCAGATTAAATTGTATATTTGAAGTAGTTGATTTAGGCCATTGCTAGGGAGGTTTTTGATGAAAGAATAAGGTATATCGTCTGGTCCTGGGCTTTTGCTGTTGCAGTTTGATCTAGCGTCCAACATTTCAGAAATGCTGAAAGGCATGTTTAAGAAATTTAGGTAGGGATGGGGGTCTAACTCTGGTTCGTATGTGGTATGCATTTCAAACGTGTCTTTGAAGGTGGCAAATTCTGGGTCGTAATTTGAGTCGCTACTATTTTTTTGGAAGACTTCCGCGAAGGCTTTGGTTATATCCGATGGTGTTGAGAGTGAATTATTGTTATGTTGTAGAACCAAGGGTAAACGGTGGTACGGTATACCTTTTATTGCTTTGATTTTATTCCAGACTTTCGTTGAGGGAGTGTTGGTATTGATGGAGCTGGTATATTTTTGCCATGTTTCTGTTTTGCTTTTTTTTGTGATATATCTGGATTGAGCTCGGGCTTTTTTTAGTTGAATATGGTCGAGAGGGGATTTTGATTTTTTAAATTTATTGAGACATCTTTTGTACCGTTTTATTGATTCATTGCATTCGTGGTTCCACCAAGGAACTAGGTTCTTTTTGGTGTTATGGTTTGTTTTACCTATTGCCTTAGTGGCTGCCATTAGGATAGTGTGTGTGAATTTATTGGTTAATGAATTTATCGTGGTTTGATTGATGGGAGAGTCAATTTCTATTGGGTTCTCCGTGATTGATTGACTTATGAGGTCGTTGAATAGTTCCCAATTAGGTTTTCTGGTGTTCCATTTGGGGGGAAAAGGTATTTGGGGAGGTTGGTCAAGTAACTCTATGGATATCGGCCAGTGATCGCTACAATTGTATTCGGTGAGAACTTTCCATTTTGTTTTGGGTGCCAGAGAAGAGCTGGTTATTGACAAGTCGATAGATGAGAAGGAGTTATTTGCTACATTATGTCGAGTGTGTTCTCCGGTGTTGAGAAGAATGATTTGTTCGTTGTCAAGGAATTTTTCTACGATTTTTCCTCTAGCATCTGTGAAGTTTGATCCCCAAATTGGGTTGCGACTGTTGAAGTCCCCTAAGAATAAAAATGGTTTTGGTAGTTGTCTGATTATGTTGTTTAGATCGTTGAGTAGTAAGTTGGAACTGTCTGGCAAGTAAATATTGCAAATGCATAGTGGATTTTTGGTGTGTAAAGAGATAGCTATTACTTCTAGATTTGATTGTATGGGAATTTCCGTGCTTTCAATGAGGGTGCTGACAAAGACGGCGACGCCACCACTTGCACGGAGATTTGTTTGACGATTTTTGAAGTATCCATGGTATCCTCGTATTGTGAAGGAAGCGTTGGGTCTAAGATTTGTTTCTTGGAAACAGAAAGCAATGGGTTGAATGGAGAACTTTACTCGGTGAATGTCAGTGTGGTGCTTTTGTAGACCATTTATGTTCCATTGAATAATATGATTCATAGATAATATATTTTTATAAGATTTGAAATGAGTGATGAAATGATTGTTCAGCTATATGTGTGTTGTATTGATTGAGTATGGCTTATGCAGGGGAATCTTGAGGGGGTAGTGCTTGGAACAGGAGTTGTGCTAGCTTTGAAAGGCGTAATTTGAGTTTACGATCCTTTACTATCTCTCGAATCGAGTCAATTAAGTCCATTAGAGATATTAAATCGGTATTTGTGTTTTTGGTCAGCGTGTGAATGTTCATTGATTTGAGAGTGAAATTATCTAGGATGTATCTAAATTGAAGGAAAGTAATTGATGAGGAATCGTTTGTGGTAAAGAATTCTTCCACTGTTTTTAGGCCCTCTTCATAGGCGTTTTCTTGTCTGTTTGACGAGTTTGATCGCGAACGTATTTTGGGTTTTTTTTTGGCGTTTTCCTTGGTCGGAATGGTCGTGGGGGGGTTTAAATTGTTTGGTGAGGATGAGGGTTTTGAGGATGACGATTCGGAGAAATGTCTTTTGTTGGTCTCGTTTTGAGGTGAGTCATGGGATACTTCCGGAGTGATGTTTGATAGCGAAGATGGCTCTGGTTCATTGGACCAGTCCATAGTGGTTTTTTCAAGGAATTCTGAATCAGGTGTTGAGGGAGGGAGAGTGTCTTCTATTTGTGCTTCAGTGGTAATATCAAAAGTGTTAGTTGCATTGGAAACAGACGGATGATCACTTTTAGGTTTATCTTCAGTGTTTTTATTACAGTTAGATGTAGTGTGGCCAATCGATTTACATAAAAAACAAGTTATTTTGTCGTCGGTGAAAAAAATTCTGAATTGATTATCGTTTACGTTGATTAATAGTGAGCTGGGGAGTTTGGGGACATCGTCGTAATTTATATAGATTTGGCGGCGAAAACTCATTATATGTTCATAGCTTTCTACCTTGATTCCGGCTTTAAGGTGTGAAATTTGTGAGATTGGAACAATATTTGAATTTTTTAGGGCATCTACAATTGCTTGGTTAGGAATAGATGGACATACATTAGATATGATAAATCTTTTTGCTGGGTTTATAAGTCTGCGTATTTGAATAACGTGGTCGTGAATATTAATATGATTTGTTGTTTGCATTAAGTTGTCCAAAATTTGCTTGTTTGACAAGAAAATACAAAAATGATTATTTGATATTCTTGAGACGAATTTTATGTTATTAGGTTGTACTATTTTTCCGATCGCTAAAATGTATTGTATTTGAGGTACACCGTCTATAGAATTAAAAACGATAGCGTGATCCCTGCTCGGAGTTTTATCCGTGGCAGCCGCATATGTGAAATTTATATTATTATCTGTGTTATTGATTACTGTAGTACTGGAGGTATGTGCTAATGATGTCTGTGGACTGGTCGAGTTATCGTAATTAGTGTGAGTCGCGATAGCGGTTGTGGCGTGTATGTTATCGGCTTGCGGTGTGGTTGAGGAGGAGGGTGTATTGTTCTTATTGTTGGTACGTTGCGGCGAGTTGCTGGTGGTGTTGCGCGTGGGGGGAGTATAGCGATTTGTAACGGCCGCGGCCGTGATTTCGGATGATTGAGGAATCGAAGTTGTTTTAGTTGTTTGTTTGAAAGGTGATGATAGGTTTGATTTTGATAAAGCGTTTGAGCTTTTTGAATTTGAAAATTTATTAGTAGAAGTGTTGGTGTTGGGCATTGTGCCCTTTGATTTATTCATTACACGAATAGTACGGCGTGCAGGGGTTTTAATATAATGATCAAATCATATTACCTGTTGGACGACGATAAGGTAGACGTGCTATCGGCAGCTATAAAACGTTAGCGATATAACACACGTGTTTCACGGACGGTGGTTAAACACGAACTGAGTATTACAATTATTATTGAAAACAATCAACGAATATAATTTAGAATTTTATGCCCGAGGTCTGACGCCTGTCGAATGTCGATTATAAATCGTCTACTCGTCTGGTATACTATTTACTACCGTACTGTCCGTACTCGATCTTAGATCTTATTATATGTATTTATTTTTATTTTTATATATTAGTGATTTCAATAAGTAAGTATATAATACAATGAAGGCAACAAAAACTAGAGGAATGTTATCAAAAAAAAAATCTATAAAAAGTATTATGAAGAGTCGTTTAAACCAAAATAAAAAAGACAACATTTCATATAGGTAGGTAGGTAAAATGCATAATTTATATAGTAATTACTAATGATTACTATGTTATATATTATAATATCTATATTACTACGAATACCACAGGCTATATGAAAATATAGTCTGTGATATTACATACTATGAAATAATATAATAAATTATTGTTTATATACTTATTTATTTATTTTGATATATAGTACTCCCAAATTATTTGAAATAGTTTTGAGCCCCCCAACTTTGGGTGCCGACGATTTCCTTCCCGAAGTTTCGTCGTCTATTCTTAGAACAGAAAGGTTATGTAAAAAATTAATATAATTTATAATAACTACACTAATATAAAAATTTATAGGAATTTCAAAAATTTAAAATATTAATTTAAAAAAAATTTAAAACTTTCAAAGTTTGATTGGCTGAAACCGACTGCCGACGTTTTTTAAAAACTGCATACGATCTCCGTCACGTAAAAATACTTCCCAAAATTGAAACAGATACTCCTAAAAATAAATACAATTTAATTAAAAATCAAAAATATTATTATTATGTACCTATTTACTAACTTGTTTTTGTTTTTCAATTGGACGGATTATATTTTGAATTCCCTTATGGTACTGGTTCATACGTGTCACTGTATCGATATGAATATTTCTTAAAACATCAATAACCATAAATACAGATGGATTCGGAGAATAAAATTCAGAATTAAACCCTTGGTGAAATCTTTCAGCTCCATTCGAAGTCCTTGTAGTTATATTTGCATTGATTGGATGGGTCCAAATTTCCATTGGGAATTGTCCTTCAATGTAGGTGTTAGGAATGTAGTCTCCAAATTCAGAACATGCATCTTGTGGACATATGGACATTAAATCAACGAATGCATCAGTGACTTCATGTACTGGTAAAAATGGTAATCCAAAAAACATTTTTAGCCACTCACCAGTTTCATTTTGCTTAGCATTATATGATTGTCGAAGGTTATTCTTTGATTGGATTTTCCGCCATAAAGCTTGACCCAAGTGGAATCTACAGCCTTTAACTGTTACTCCAGAAAATGTGCTTTGCACAGCCGTATGAGCAGCTATCTCAAAATCGAGGTGGATAATGTTTATATTTAAAACTTGTCTTAACTCCAAACATATATTTTTAATATTGACCCACATTTTTAAGTAACACGATTCAGTTTTAGAAGGTAAAAAACAATGTACTAAAGGAAAATAATAATTTCTGCTCCATCCGTGTATAGTATACAGTTGATAAAAATACTTTGGTTTGTATGTAAAAGTACCGTCAGCCAAGTATTCATCACAATGATTACATAAAAATTCAATATTTTTTTTACACGTAACAATAATCATTTCATCTTGTTTATACACGAAGGTCATTTTTTCATTTTGGCAGGTTAAAATATCGCTATTTGAAACAAAGTTTAGAGCGTCCTCCAAACTTTTCGGTAAATTTGGTAAAAGTTTCCTTCGTTCATTATATATCGACTTCCTTATTAAGTTTACGTCATTGCTTCCTATAACTGCATTATTGTCTATGGATAATACCTCTTTCCGTATTATTTTTCGCGGTCTTTCATAAATGTCATTACAAGCCTTGCGTTTACATACATTACGTACCTCTTGAATTTGAATTTTCACAGTATCCACCTGTTCATGTTTGTGTGTGTTATTTATTTATTTATTTTTAATATATTCTTCAATTGACTGCATGTTGTAACTGAGGATGTACAATTTTTAATAAAACACCGCCAAACAACATTTCCACTAATATTAACTCGAAATTTTCGGTATTTAAAATCGTCAAGTAATAAGCACTTTCCCCCTTTATTACTTTCAATAATTTTAAAATCCATTATACAAATTTAAGATATCAACGTTTTAATACTAAATTATAGACGTAGGTACACTAATCGAATCGAGACCGCCTAATAACGAGTGACAACTAAATACTTGATTATTGAATAGTACATAATTCTGTGGTACATATCTTATAATCTTATCTTTTCACTATTATAACTAAAAAATAGTGTGCGGTTTTAACCCACTATAAATGTACGGCAATTTGATACAATGACCGATAAGTTGTTGGTTTTTGCTATCGACCTTTTAGGTCAAAATCAAAAGAGTGCGGTTTTGATGCAACCGTTATTTACGCGATTTCTCTAAAATTATTTTCATACGCCTGTAACGCTTCTGAAGGGTACGGACCACAGCGCCACTGATACGCGCCTGCGTACCGACACGACATTATCTTCGCGACTAACATGATAGCGCTCAATGACCACTCATTATAATCCACAGGGACCGCCGACAATATGTTAACTGGTCCTTTCTGGGGTTAATTGAGACAAATTGGGCATATGTTAGTGAATAGATTAATGTCCGTCTCAACCATATCGACCCGGAAAACCGTCATCGGAACCGAAAACGGGTGTTGTCATTCTCAGTCTCAGTCGGGAATGAGGCATCCACAGTACAGGTATAATCCCCGACGGCCGTCTCATCGATTCCGTTTTTCCGACCTAAATACCTGGTAAGGGAACGCACCGTCAGAGTCGGGTAAGGTCCGTAAACTTATATCCGACCGCCTGGTAGCAGTGCCTTATTTCACCAGTAGTCGATTTTTCTTTGCGTCCGTATACGACATCGATTCTTTTTTCCGACATATCAATAGTAGTATAACGGTCTGGGTACAGCATTAATACCATATTCCGTATTTCTTGATCGATATCCTACGATAGAGACTGGTCGATATGGAAGTTTAATAGTAAATCATATTCTGTCGCTCCAGAAGTACATATTAACTTGGTAGTGTGCGCCGATGAATTTAATATATTGATTATCTGCGGTGAGAAACCGTAAGTTTAAACTATATCTTTGCATTGCTTGTACAAGATCGTGTTATCTCTGTTCTGTTATTACCAATATTATACTAAAACATAAACTCATATTTTGTTTGTAATTTCTATCTATTATAATTACTACATTTGAATTATATTCCGATCTCTATTTACCCATAATCAGCACACGGGATAAATCAAATTATTATTACTTATTTATTATATTTTATGTTTTATGTTTTATTGTGTTATATGAAATTGTTTATGCCAATACAATAAATGATATAAACCCTAATGAATATGTGTTTCGTTCATTACATTTGGCGCCCAACGCGAAGCTCGAGTTTTAACGACCACCACTAAGAATGTCGTGCTCTTAATACTACATCTACTACATCTATAAATCAACATGGCTCCGAAAAAGAGACTTAATAACAACGAAGAGAATATTATGGACAGAATTGAAGCATTAGAAAAATCTGTTGAGAACAGAATAAAAAATCTGGAGAAGGAAATGAAAAGAAAATACGATAACAAACTTGAAGAAACAGAAAAAAAGATGGAAGAAGAAATAGAAAAACTAAAACAGAGATGGGAAGAAATCTATAAGAAAAAGACGGAAGACAATGAAATTAGGTACCAAAGTTACATGGACGAGATGGAAGAAAGATATTTAAATACGTTTCGCAACTTGGACGAAACAAGACAAACACAATTCAGAGAAGAGAACTGTCGGCCTCAAAGACAAACCACCGACATCACAAAACCCACGTTTTACGGAAATCGTCGGGACCAACACCCAAGAGATTTCATAAATGAACTACGGGAGTATTTTGCAATAAAACAGATCTACGAGGAAGAAAAGCTGATTGTGGTAAAAGACTGTTTGAAAAGCACTGCGGGCAGTTGGTTTTTGGCAATAAGATTCCAACTCAGGAATTACGAAGAATTTGAAAGAGTATTTATCGATGAATACTGGTCCAAAGAGATTCAGATACAGATCTGGAGCCAATGCCTAAACGTCACACAAATCGCGGCTGACGTAAAATATCGGGAACACTTCATGTACTGGGCCACGAATCTCCGACACTTGGAAATGCCATACCTTAGAGAGGGTGAAATTGTACAAAACATTGCTGGACACTACCCCGGATACTTAAGGGCAATACTGATTTCTTTACCACAAAAAACAATATTAAATGCGATGAAGGTCCTCGGAGCCGAAGAACATCGAAGGAGAGTACCAACGAGAGACAACAATCCACGGAACGGCAATGACAATAATCAACGCCACAGCAACAACTCAAGGAACACTAATGACAATAACCCACGTCATAACAATAGTTATAACCGACCAAACAACACCAATCAGCAATATGGTAGATGGCGGGAAAACCAAAATAATAATACACAAAATACGGAAAATAATAGAAACTGCAACCAACCGGGACAAAACAGTAATCAATGGAGAGACCAACAACAAGTTCGACAGATAACAGTTGAAGAGAACGAGGGGGAAGAACCAGCAGAAGAAATCACACATACGATAAATAATATTCCCACGAACAAGAAGACCATCAGTCCATACCTACAATGCAGCATAGAGGGAGAAAGAGTCAACCTACTAATTGACACCGGAGCCACGGTAAGCGTCTTGGCTAAAGAAGTCGTCGGCCGCATACTGAAAAAGAACCCAAGTGTGCCCACACTACCGGTAAGTGGAGTCCAGATCAGCAACGCAATCGGTAAGAAGCTATGTAAAGTTTCGAAGCAAATATACTGCTCATGTGAACTCAATGAAGCAGATATATTGGTAACATTTGTGCAGATGGAAAATCTCAACGAACGGGGAATCATCGGTACTGACGTATTAGACAAGTATGACGCACAGATCAATTTTCAAAATAAAACGATCAGATGGCATATCAATGAAAAGGAACATATAACACCATTCAGAGAACAGGAAACTAGCGAACCAGGGGACAGTACTACATGCCAACAAGTTGAATTTGCCAGGGAAAGAATAAGTGAGGGAAAACTACTTCCAGAAGAAATTGTCATATTCAACGAACTATTATGGAAATATGAACACATATTCTCAGAGAATCCAGGCAAAATTGCAGCCCATGAATGCCAAATCAAAGTCATCCCTGGAGAGCCTATCTATAAAAAACCGTATCCTATACCTATCTCCAAATTAGAGAAAATGGATAAGGAATTGGCACGGATGTTACACTTGGGGATAATTGAACCTTCAGATTCCCCATGGTCGTCTCCCATTGTTGGAGTCGAAAAAAAAAACGGAGAGATACGACTCTGTCTGGATGCGAGAAAAATTAACACCCGAATAGTCCCGGACCGAGAACGACCCACTAACATTGACGAGATCCTAATGAAGTTTCAAGGAACCAGATACTTAAGTTCAATAGACCTAACGGCCGGGTATTGGCAATGTCGACTAAAGAAAGAATGCAGGGGAATCACAGCATTCTTATACCGAGGAAGAAACTACCAGTTTAAAGTTCTCCCTTTTGGACTTATAAACTCGGTAGCAGAGTTCCAGAAAATTTTAGACAAGGTCTTAGGATCGGAAGTGTTACAATTCACAGCTGTATACGTGGATGATATCCACGTCACATCGACTACTTTCTCAGAACATATGAACCGCCTAGAGAAAATTTTCCACCGTTTCCAGCAGTATAATGTAACAATCAATATGAAGAAATCACAATTTCTATGCAGTCAAATTATATTCCTGGGACATATAATTTCTGAAAAGGGACTTATCATGGACCCAGACAAAATAAAAACAATACAGAACTTCCAAGAACCTAAGACTAAAAAGCAAGTGCAATCTTTTCTAGGGTTCATCAATTTCTATCGTCAATATATAAGGGATATGTCAAGATACACGACCGTTCTAAGCCAACTCACCAAGAAGAATACCGAGTGGGAATGGAACGAAGAACAACGCGAGGCATTCCAAACTATAAAAGAACAATTCTTGAATGATATAGTCCTTGAATATCCGGATTTCACCAGAGAGTTTTATTTGGCCACCGACGCGTCAAAAACGCACTTAGGAGCGGAACTATATCAACTGGACGAGAAAGGACGGCATAGAACGTTAGGATTTGCTAGTCGAAAACTGCAAGACGCAGAACAGCATTACTTTACTACTGAACTTGAATTATTAGCAATTGTTTTTGGATGCACCAAATATAGGAATTATATATTGGGGTATCGGGTAAATGTTATTACAGACCACAAAGCACTGACGTTCCTCAATCAATGCCAACTATTGAATGCGCGGTTGATGAGATGGGCCATCAAACTACAAGAGTTCGACCTGCAAATAACCCATGTTCCCGGAAAGGACAACATTGGAGCAGACACTTTAACCCGCTACCCACAAATTCCAGGGGACAGGGATGAAATACAACAAACAACTATCTACATCAATAAAATGCTATACAACCAGTATAGCACGAAGCTCTTACGACAATTCGAACAGATGAAGGATCTCCAGGACCAGGATGAAGAGTTGAATACTATCCGAGACCGCATCAAAACGCATGAAACCCACAGGTACAAAATACACCAGGGATTACTCTTCTTCATCGATAAAAATGGAAGAGAGAAACTCATGCTCCCCAAAATTATGGTACAAGACATAGTGGTAGAAACTCACGAATTATTCGGACATTTTGGAGCAGCTAAAGTACACGACATGCTACGAAGAGAATATCAGATACACAAGATGTACCACACCATCAAACAAATAATCAAGCGATGTGATTTATGTCAAAGAAGCAAGATTCCAAACCAAAATACTAGGGGACCGTTGATGGCAAATATTCCCGAGAAACCCAAAGAAAGGATTTCACTGGACTTGATGGGGCCGTTACCAAAAGGACAGTTTGGAAATCAATACATTTTAGTATTATTGGACCTATTTACGAAGCATGTACAAATTTATGCTATGAGGAAAGCAACGGCCGGGAATATATTAAAAAAACTGCGAGATAAGTACTTACCTGCCTTTGGTCCCGTACAAAGCATTCTCACGGACAACGGTACGCAGTTCCATAGCAAAGCCTGGGAGAAACAGATGAAATTGTGGAAGATACACCACATCGTCACAACTACCTATAACCCCGAAGGTTATCCGGTTGAAAGGACGAACCGAGAAATAGGTCGCATACTACGAACCTTTTGCTACCAGAAACATACCGCCTGGGTAGGGCATTTACCAAGGATCGAGTATTGGCTCAACAATGTCACTCACTTATCCACAGGCTATACCCCACAAGAACTAGTCGATAGACGCCGACACAGTTTTCGACTGAACAAACTGATCCCGGCTGACGATCTATTGTTAAATGAAGAAAAGAATACTATTATACAACTGGCATATAAAAGACTAAAGAAGACCGCGCAATACCGATGTGAATACCATAACAAAGGAAAGAAATTCCCTAATTATGCTCAAGGCCAACAAGTCCTCATACGAGAACATAAATTATCGTCGCTAGAAGATAATACCATAAAAAAGTTCTTCTTGCTATATCGAGGACCTTATCTTATCACCGAAGTACGAACGAATAACACCGTAGTGGTAATCTTAGAAGATGGTCAACAGTCAACTCATAATTTCAAAAACATCAAGCTATATGTACCTCCTGACCCCGGCAAGGAGATACAGAATTGTGATAACTAACTTGTCTTATGTATTGTGTTCATGTTGGTGACAGGGTCTTAGCTACTAACATATAATGAGCTTTTAATATAACTATACTTTCCCAACAGAACCAACGCCAGAGACAGAAGACCAGACACGACCCAAATACATTATCAAGAAAATACCCCTACTTCCTTCACCCATAGAGTAATATTACAATGACTAGAAGAAGGGAACAATTACCAGATACGTTAGAGTTTGATGACAAATATACACTCAAAAGAGAAATTCAAACTCCAAGGCAAGGAATCCATGATGAAGTATATCGAGTGATACTAAAAGGAGAGCTCAACACTAGTATTGAGTTCCGTAAAGCGAAGGCCCGATACGAGAGAGAAGTCTTGGCAAAAAGAACCAAATATTCTTTTAAACCCATAGATATACTGCCACCTATCAGCACCCAGAACCCTGAAAATATCAAAGATCACATACTCCTTGAAGACGAAGTGACATTTCTCCAACAACAGGATCTTGTGAGGCCGGCAAGTAACCAACAATTGAGTATGGAGAGAAGCGAACACGAGCAACAATTATACCACCATGTAGCAGAGAGCAGAAAATTCCCACCAACAGAGTTGGAGAAGAAGGCAATTACACCATTGGACAGCGACGAAGTCATATGCCTAACCGACGAGTCATTAAATAATGACTTACACCTATTGTGGAAAGAGGTCACCCATGACATCGAGAACCAACCATCAACCACTGCTATAACCATCACGCCCAGCATGATTAGAACCGAGGCCACTACACTTCCAGTCCAGGGACCAAAACAAGGAAGGAGACTAGCTGATCCCACAAGCAGACGAAGTATCAAAAAGAAGAGTTTCGGATCCCTGCGCATTCGGCCACAGTAACACAGTAACCTTGCCATAAGCATCAATTCTATTGTTTGAATCTTAACAGTTTCATCTTGTTTTTATTTTTCCTAAATCTTATATTGTAAAACTTTCAAGGTTATGAAAATTTTCAAAACCCATTTAATCAAAATAAAAAAGGGGACTATGTAACGATTCTGAAGGTACGGACCACTCATGCCACCGATACCGCGCGCCCGCGTACCGACACGACATCTTTCTCGCGGACTAACACTAGATAGCGCTCAATGACCACTCATTATAAATCTGACCAGGGACCGCCGATTAATAGTACAATTGGTCCTTTCTGGGGGGGTTAATTGAGACAAATTGGTAAGGGCATATGTTATGAATAGATTAATGTGTCCGTCCAACCCATATCGACCCGGAAAACCGTCATCGGAACCGAAACGGGTATGTTGTCATTCGCTCGTCTCATAGTCGGGAATGAGGACCACAGTACATATAGGTAAGCCCGACGGCCGTCTCACTGATTCCGTTTTTTCCGACCTAAATACTGGTAGGGATAGACGCCACCGTCCAGAGTCGTGGGTAAGGCCGTAAAAC
>NW_020270495.1:0-5662 GCF_002803265.2 Melanaphis sacchari | reverse complement strand
TTCACCGAAGACCCTGTCGAGTATTACGATGCTACGTAACTGAACGAAGTACAACAGCTCGGTCGCGGCCGGCCGTTGCGGTTCTCTGGCCTTCGGCGCAACTTCTGTGGTGGTGGTGGTGGTGGTGGTAGTGCTGGTGGACACGGGAGCCGCGGCCGCCGAAGGACCGGGTTGTAGGCCAGACTTGGAAACAGACGTGTAATCGTATCGATCCCGTTCGTTGATGGGAACCGGGCGGCGGATCTTGGGCGGGGCCCTGGGCTTGTCGTAAACCGAGGATATCTGATTGGACACGTTCTTCGTCACTGCGGTTGACGACGGTTGTTGCTGCTGCCGTGGCTGTTGCTGTTGTTGTTGCTGCTGTTGTTGCTGCTGCTGTTGTTGTTGTTGTTGTTGCTGTTGCGGCGCATGCTGCTGTTGTCCTCTGTGTTGTTTAAAGTTACCGCTCGGCGGCGCGTCCGATTCCAAACTGCTTTCCTGGTAATCGGCTTCTAGGTCGGCTTGCTTGTAATCTGAAACGCGTTAACGACTGGTTATGGTTACTGAAAACAACGGTTTGAAACGCCACCATAATATGGTACACTAGAACCCCCCCTCCCCCTACGATCGTAGATCATATCAATTGAACCCAGCGAACGAAAACTCAATCTTTACCTTTCCACCTACAGATCACTTCAAATTTCAGCCGAAATGAAAACAGTCAAACGTTGAAACGTTACATATTCAATACGTACAGGTACTCACATGAGTATTAATATGACAACGAATAATGAAACTTTCAAATTAGTGTGCGCGAGCAATGTGGATGATAATTACATATAAATTATAATTTATATGTCAAAAAGTATAGCGTATCTATATATAATAGTTATTTTATGATGTTATCTTAAATGATTGAAATTACGTGAATCACGATTTTTATTATACATACCTAATTCTGATCTGGTTGGGTTAATATTAAACACAACTATTTGGGTTTTTATTTTATATTCGTATCCACCTCATAAGCCATAATAATAATACACGAGACTTTCTAAAAGAATAAGCGTACATATATATATTTTGAAAATGTATTTAAGCCGATTTCAGCGAAAGGCGGTAGGTACCTACATAACATTGATAGAATATATTTATATATTAATGATAGAAAATGTTGAAAAAAAATTAATTTTTAATTTATAAAACGCGCACGACGGTGATAGCCGACAGACTTGTGTCGCCGTCCGACGAGCACTTTACGTAGATATGTGAAAGACACGCACTAGCCAATCGTGAGCTTGCCTTTGATTTGTGTACATGTACGCTATGCACTGTGCATCGATTAAAAAACCTCATTGGACGTGCTCGCGACGACGGCAGACTTCACAGACGTATCGTTTTCGTGTTACACAATAATATCAAGACGCGAAATTCGTGATTGTTTTAAATTACAGCGCCAGCCGCGGTCGTTGAAAATTACGTTTAACACGCGTGTGAAATGTTTAACGTTCAACTAACCATGCGATACGCAGACTGATACGATTAATATGAAATATGCTAAGGTCTCAATTGAGAGGAGTGAGCGAAAAAAAAAAATAAGCCACACACAAATCTATATCGAAAGCATAATGTATACCTACGCCATTAGGAGCTTTTATTTTTTTTTTTTTGGTAAAATTTGAAAAATCCAAGTGGATTTAAGCGTACATAGCTTTTCTCGTCCGTGTAAATTCAAAAACAAAAAAAAACAAAATCAATGATCTCACAGCCAGTTATACGCGTTTAAGTCGTTTACATTTTATCATCGTATACTAGTAGGCTATATAGGTTAGGTTATCTTAGAATTTTAATTTAATTTTGTTTGTTCTCCCATTGTCATTACAATTTTTTTTTACTATGGCGAAACATCGAAAATATCTTATGACCGGAATTTTGGATCGCAACCCGTAGGTCGGGAGACAACCCGGTACGACCCGGTCGCTATATGTTTAAAAAGTCGATAACGACAATAACAATATTATTAATTATTATATACACTCACTGTTGAATCGAGAATGCTTCCTTACAGGCTTTTTGGCCACCGGCACGTGCTCGACGCTATCGTCGTAGTACTCCTGCTGGTCGTCGTAGTCGTCCACGTAATAATACTCGTACACGGGCCTGCGCCTCCGGTACGTGGGCCTGCGCTTCCGGCCCTGCGCGTAACCTGGCGGCATGGCCCTGCGCCCTTCGTACGGCATCTGCTGCTGTTGGTACTGCGGATAGAACGGTTGCTGTTGTTGCTGCTGCTGCTGCTGCTGCTGTTGTTGTGGTTGCAGTTGTTGTTGTTGTTGTTGTTGCTGCTGCTGTTGTGGCGCGGCCGTCGTGGACGTAGTGGTCGTTGGCAGTGTCGTCGTTTCGGCGGCTTTATACAGTGCGTCATTTCTGCGTACATATTTTCATCGTTCGATTTTTTTAATTCGAAATTGTAAAGACGTTTAAGAAATGTTAAAAATCAAACAAATAAATACCACTTTTTGATAATAGGTAGGTAATAATATTTTCGCACTGACGCGTAAGACGATTTTGAACGTTAACCGACAAAATCAAATTCTACGTCTTAATAATGACGTTTATGTATTAGTATGTGTGCGCGTAGGATTTAAAAAAATAGAAATGTAGGTGCAGGGCGATTTACCAAGCATGCTCATCCCAATGATTTCCTTTGATTATGAACTTATTCAAATTCTGCTAATCGGAACTCTTAAATATATCTTAAGACCGTAGGGTGTAGTTATTTTCGAATTCTTGATATTTTTTTTTTTGTACTACCTATACTCAAAGAGAGTCTTGTGGTATTATTAAACTTCGGTAAATCCTGTACGATAAATGGATTATCTTCTTTAAAAAGTTTTATGTATCTAATTCAAAATTCAAACGAGTAGTTTTTTAGTTATTAAAATGTTTACTCTAAAAATAATAGTTCTTAAAAACGGTTTTAGAAAAATATTAAATAAATGCAATGTCAAATCTAGTGTTTATTATACTTAGACCATTTTTACAAATTATAAAAAGTTAATAGGTTATATAATATTAATTACTAAAGCACTCAAATCATCATAGTTAGTTCATATTTTCCAAACCTATATTATTATGGTCCTATTATTCTTAATAAACAAAATTAAATAACTCAAAAACTACTCACTTAATTTCTATTTGTCAATAATTCAAAAAAAATTATCCACCAAATAGTTTTTAGTAAAAGATGGACTCTTCATTTAAAAAAAGAAATTTGTATCACTACAGGGCAAAGGACAGTCCTTTGGTAGAACAAAAATCTCAAGAATTTAAAATTATAGACTTAAGATATATTTAAAAATTCCAAAAATCAGGGTTATTTTAATAACTGTATTATTAAAAAAAAAAAGGATTAGGCTGATTGGTAAATCAGACTGTATAATGTGTTAACTATTAGAGCACCAACAGACATTCCACATCATACACCGCTGTTAATTGTTATATAGATATGCGATAGTTTTAGATTTAGTCGTCTTTTACGTTACTAGTACGTTTTTTTTCACCGTCTTCATTAGGTTCTACAATCCAAATAATCTATGCGAAATTTTATATTTATAAATTTATGGCTGCTGCGGTTAAACGGTCGATTGGGTTTTATAAACATAATTTACGAAAGAAAAAAAACCATTTCGACGTAGACATTCTCGCAAAACTATTTCATAATTGGTATAATAAGACATAGATTCTTATGGTACGTGTGTACACTGTGAATATTATCCGTATAACATGTTTATACAGAGTGATTCATCAAGTTTGATCAATATTCTTTCTTTTTTAATAATGCAGTTATTTAAAATCTGATTTTTGTAATTTTTAAATGAACCTACTTAAAATCTTATTTTAAAACTTTTGTTCTACTAAGAAGATAGAAATGATAATATTTTTTATGCGATAAACCATTATTAGTGGATAATTTGCTGAAAATGTCGAAAATTCAAAATTCGAACGATTATTTGAGGTTATTTAAGTTAGTGAACTGAAGATAATAGGTCCATAATAAATAATAATGGGTTTGGAAGATATGGACAGCGGCTATAGTGATTTAAAAGTTATAATAATTTATATTAATCCATCAACATTGATAATTTTTTTAAAGAATTCAAATATAATAAATGCTAGATCTGACATTATACATATTTTTTATTTTTGTAAAACAATTTTTAAGGACTATTATACATTATCCTTAATATAAACGTTAAAATAACCGAACAAATACTCGTTCAAATTAATAGTGAGTAGCTTGTAGAATCACCGTGTATAACATTATAATATTCACTACGGCAGAGTGCCGTATAATAACTCGGTGTTTTGACAGCACGCATTAGGTTTATTATTATTACGTTGATATAAATAATATATATATAATGTATATTATCATACCTACTGCCAACATTCACGACGCGAACGTCATATCGGTGTTATAAAATATAGGTAATATATATTTATGATGCGTACGTCGTGACGTCGTAATTACCTGCTAAAGTACTTGGCCGAGTTTGGGCAGTCCACCTGGGACACAAAATGGCAAATGAACGTCTTTTGATCGAAAGCTGTATAGTTGGCGCACAGGAAGTCGAACCTCGTGCCGAACAGACAGTGATGGTAGAGCTGCAATCGTACACATAATCAATATCGTATTACAAATCACAATACATATTTATTATAGGACTCGGGGCTGAATTAATTATGTGTAGTAAGATACTTGAAATATTATATAATCCGTTGCGTACTGGCGTACTGCGTCCAGCATAATGACAACGATTGCATTTAAGTTTGACGTCATAGGCCACTAGGTCACAGTCAAAATAAACATTTATTCTTTTCCGGAACTAAATTTTTTTTTTTTATGACGTACTTTTAATCTATACATTTAGCTGTGGCGATTATAACGGAGAAACTCAAAAAGGACCCCACCTCCCCTTCCCATACAACGAACTAAACCATGATGTTTCATTGATTCTTAAAATAATATAATAATGAATACCAGATTGTGTATACAATTGTGTACATTATCATGATATTGCTAATTTTCCAATAATATGCACTTGGCGTCAATATTCATAAATAAATAAAATCTTGTATTTTCGTTTGTCATAATATGATAGATTTTACATTTTAAGCAATAATGTAGTTATAGAAATAAACCTCTCACGCCCCACTTAAATATAAATTTATAAGATGGACTTACCTGACATTTATGGGGAACGCTCGCATAAAAACCATCGTGCAATCCGTCGCATTTGAATTCTATTTCCTCTGGCACCGAGTTTAGGAACGGATAGTCCGTCAAGTTGTAACCGTTCAGCTCCCGAGGCAAGTTTGGATCGTGCACGTAGTCGATCTGCGGTATGCCTGTCAACGTGGGTTTGGTGGTCGTGGTCACGTTCAACTCGACTTGTTCCCCATTTTCGTCTACGTCGATTGCTTCATCTGGGTCCTACGAATTTTACATGTTTTTCATGTTTTTTCGTTAGTTTATTATTGTAAATTTTCCAAAATAATTTAAAATTATAACAATCAAGGTAGGTAGTTGTAGAGATATTTTTGCGTTGCGCCTCCCGAATGAGAGTTCCGACCTAGCCAATATAGTGTTGAAATTTGTATACTTGATTTCAATATTGTTGAA
>NW_020270494.1:0-5258 GCF_002803265.2 Melanaphis sacchari | reverse complement strand
CATTACTGGGTCGTTTTCTTATTTTGATTAATTATTTTTCATTTTAAACATTTTAAATTATAATACATAAACTTTCTGGACTACGTTTGATTTATCATTAATGAATTAATAGCAATACGTAATCCGAACGAAGCATACTTATTTTAAATTTTTATTTTTATTTCTCATACTTTTAAAGACATGTCCTTGACAAAGTCGACACATTCTTTACATAACAAATTACATCTTCAATCAGGCGGTACATACCAACAATTTATATTTTCAAAGTGTTTTCTCTTTTTTTTTTTTTTGAACAATAGTTAGTTACTTGAAAAACCACTTCAAAATCTAATAATTTAAGTACCTAATATAAAATATTCTCAATTAATTGTACTTAATGACTGGAACTGATAAAAGACAAATAATTATTGTTATATTAACTGAGTACATTATAC
This sequence comes from Melanaphis sacchari, assembly GCF_002803265.2. Lineage (NCBI taxonomy): Eukaryota > Metazoa > Arthropoda > Insecta > Hemiptera > Aphididae > Melanaphis > Melanaphis sacchari. Next base: position 4,824 of record NW_020270494.1, on the reverse strand, counting down.
ATTTTTTTTTAATAAATTTCAATGAAAGAGCATAAAAAAGCATGTTAAAATGTTTATGTCACACTCTATGTACACGTCAATAATAATAAACATGAACAATTCATATTGATTTAATAATGGTATTATATGTTGTATAGATATTCTTGTTAGTTTTGTCTTTTGCATTTGCATATTATGAGTAATACCTACAAAGGCTTAAAGCATTAATATCCAATATAAACGTGATATTGTTATATTTTACTTTTAAATTTATCACAAGTTCGATATTCGTCGTGTACGCCAAAAGGGCTCTTAATAAACTGTTGGCCCCAATGGCTCGCACTATAGGTGTAGGTAGTAAATTTTTAAGTATATATATACAACAGCCGATTATTTTGAATTGATAATAAAATAGAATAATATATTATAAATTATAATACCACTAATGAGGTGGACGTCTCCACAATTACAATGTTGGCATAAATAATATCTATGGCACAAACGCCGAATACTAATAGTAATAACAATAATACAAAATTTTATATAATTACATATTATAATAACAATATAAAAATACGACCGGTTAACTGATGGTGTGGTACGTGTTAACTCCGTTAACACGGTATTGAGTGATGGTGGTGGTCTGACACTTGTCTAAACGACGCACTAGAACCGACACGACAGCGGTATTTTATATAGATTCGGACATCAACTGAGCGCACGGTGCCGAACCACGATGGAACGGACACTGACTCCAAAAGGGAAAAATGTGTAATAATTATATAATACAATAAGTCCACTACCGTTGGTATAGAGCAGACGGAATGGGGGGTATCGCGACTTGGGATGTGGAATTGACCGTAATGACCGACGACAACGGATAACGCTACGACGGCCAATTCCGGTCAAAAATAAGTGCGAATATCCAACACCTCGAAAACATTGAACCCGTCATTTTCCGCTATAAAGTTTAAGTTCGTATAATTTGACAACATTTGATATTTAAATAAAAACAGCTATCATTAATTTAATAATTAAAGATTTTTTTTTTTTTGTTATTTTAAAAGTATAAACCATAGAACTTTCCACCACTGCGCATATTTTTAATGTGCGAAATATTCATATCTCTTTTTGGTATAAATTTGTAGAATGGAAAATTTGTACTAGAAAAATTTGAATTTATTTTATGTACATGTTTACATTGTATTACTCACCAGGTTCTTCACAAAATTTTTCTGGACTGATCGGGGTAACTGTAATAAATGAATAAAAATCTCTATTATTTGGTTCTGTTTCTTTTTTCACTTGATACATAATAAACATAAAAATACAATCACAAGTATAAGTTCAACACGTTTAAAACAAACTTTATAATTGATTAGCAACACACTTATAAAAACAGAAACATTTTAAGAATAATACTTACGTTTAGGCTCAAAATGTATGATTTCATTGTAGTACGCATTTATAAAATCTATCAGAAATCATAAATATTATAATCTATTTAATAGTTTCCTTATTTTTAAAAATATGTGTCAAATTCTATGGATAATAATATAATACAAATGCTTTCATCAATGATGAATTAATAATATTAGGGATTATCATTTATTAACTATTACACTCAAACTTGCTTCTTACAATGATAATATGTGATTATATAATTATAATATGTTATTTTTTAAATATACACATTTATATCGTCTATATAATATTATAATAAGTTGGTATTAAAAACGTTTGCATGACTGCAGTTTGGGTATACAGTCGACAGTTGCAATAAACAATAGTCCTTAACCAACAACACCCATATCAGTCAAACAATTTAAAACTTTGGCTTTGATATATAAAAGATAATTTATGTCTGTAGTGATTATAAAAATGTATTAAATAACATACCTTTTCTTTTATCTGACAGTAGTGATTTTTCATAGTCCTTTTCTAGCTGTAAATAAAATATGTAAGACACAATAAGTATTTAATTTGTGATTTTTGAAATAATATATTAAAATTTGACGAAGCTATGAAATAAAAAAAACGATTTTCTCCATAATCATTATGACATAATTTCAAAGAACAAAAAAATGCTAAATTACAAATAGCAGACCGTGAGTTTAAATCACTTTGTTACTCATTATTCATATACCTACCAAAAGATAACAACATATTATGTTTATCTTTCATTGTGTGAAACTTATTGATAATTGATAGTGATTAATACCTTGTTTTTCTCATGTCTTACTATCAATGATTATATACAGTAACTATATAAATGCAATAAGGTAACATTTAAAGCGTTTATTATTTTATCTTCTAATTGGAGGGTATTATTGACATTCTGAATAATAAAATGAATTATGATATCGTTGTCAGGTATCAATTTTATAGTTGGTTAGTCAAATTAATATTTTTTAATAAAATTGAAATAAGTTTCAAACGTTAAGAACAGATGTAAAAAAACGATTAATAAAACTCAATTAAATAATGCTAAATATTATATTTTGTAAGTTTTGATTTAATGTAAATTATTTTTAATTATTATTATATTAGTTTTTTTTAAGTTTTAAGTATTTAGGCAGATATTAATAGATTAGAGAACTATAATGACTAATTGCTTTATTTTTTGTTTAAAAAAAATTAAAATTATAAATAGTTGTGATTTAGATAAGACGGTTTAATTGATGAATGATGAGTATTAAATTTAAAATAATTTTACAAAACTCACTTTTTTTATATTTTTTTCGGTTAATTTTTTAATTAATTGTGATTCCAATGTGAAAAATTTATCTTCACTAACAGCTAATATTTCATGATTATTATCCGCAAACATGAGTTACCACACAATTAATGGAAAAAAAAAAATAATGTTATATTGTATTCATTTATTATACAGATAATTAATACACGCCGTATTGGATGTTGCCGAATATTATTTGTCTAATATTTTTTTTATGCCTAGGCATCAAATATATTTTAAAAATATAAATTATAACCTCACTAAATTACTTACTATATCGCATTGCGAAATTGTAATTTATAAGTGGTAATTTATCTACAGAAATACATTTAATACATCAGGTGTTTATTACTCTCTCATATTATATGGAGATTTATGTATCTCACAATTATTATATTAACATGTATTGAATACAAATCTGTAATAATTAGGTATGTGAATTTGTAGGAAAGTATTTTTTTTTTTAACTGATTATGAATTTGAATTATGTAAAAAAAGTTCCATTTATGAAGCTTTTATTTTGAATTATTCGACGTTTTTAAATGTTTAGGTCATATTTTTATTTTAGTTTATTTCTTCCTATTTTTAGTCGAATTCTGACAATTAACATTTTTGAGAATATATTTTTATTTTACACAGGTTGTGCGAACGTCAAATTTATATTTTACATAAGCTGTATGCGGATCAAATATAATAATTCAATAAAATAAAGCAATATTTCTAGTTATTTATGGCATATCAGTATATCAGTCACGAATTTCCAAATCGATTGATCAATAATTTTAGTAGATTATTGTCATTCAGTACCTTTTTGACGTTTGCGAGGATATTAAAATTTTTGTCATTTGAAGTGCTTATTTTATTGCATTTTTGAAATTTTAAAAGAATTTTTTAAGGTTTTTCATTGTTTTGAATTCACAGACCTGGTAATAATTATAAAATCGTTTCAACTATTATATATGATCAGGTATACAGTAAATATAACAATAATTGATTTGATAAAACTTAATTTTGATAGACACTATAAATAAGCATACTTACATTTAAACCCAACAAGACTTAGAGTGGCTGTTATTATGTTTCCAAAATTAAATATATTATATTAGTAAACATAAAATTAAATTAAAAATTTTTTCATGATAATTATAGAATATGCAGGTAACCATTTTGCTGTAGGTACATTAAATTCTAAATGTGATTCATCAGTTATCAGCAGGGATCGGGACTTAATGCGCATAAATATTGTAATGGGCTACGAGATATGATATGTATAAGTATATAAATGTAATATTGCTAGAAGTATTAGCACTAGTAATTTAGATATATATATATATGTGGCCGAATAATTATAATATATAAGAGATAGTAGATTCATATTTTTATGAATCTTGTTTTTAAAAACATCATAATAAATATATCAAAATAGAGGTCGTTTAAATATATTATGGCATTTCTACGAATTGCCAATTAAGAACACAAGACATCCTGGAGATTGTTGTTTTCAAGTGTGAAAGCATTTCTTTGTATATAAGGGAGTCCAGAGACCAACAAGGGCAGATGTACCAGAGCCACAAAGACCTGAGCAACTTCACGACACTCAGCCACTTTTTGTATCAGTTACATGAACTTTATTTATACGTAATAAAACATTATTGTTCTTATGAGTTGTACATTTTATTTAAATAACACCCTGGATCTGGATCTGGATCTGATATTGGCACGCAACAATATGTATAATAAAATATCAATATTGAATTTGACACCTTTATAAGAATCAAAAAAAAATAAAACAAACATGTACTGAATCAGATTTTTTCTATCTATTTCTCGAACAAATATGTAAATGTATTGAGTCCGAATCTCTGGTTGTCACTGTATCAGTATATGTCCAATTTGAAATAAATGATAAAGCATTCCGTGTAAAAACGATTCTAAGCAAAGATAATTTGCAACTTTATAATTTATAATATACAAATTTATATTGAACTAAACTATTTTAATATTAATTATAATAGAAATGGTAAGGTAAATTGATTTTTACCAAAATAATTATATTTAAAAATGTCATCGTATAAAAGAAATATAATAATATGCCATAGATGTTTCAA
>NW_020270493.1:0-9116 GCF_002803265.2 Melanaphis sacchari | reverse complement strand
GGTTACGTATTAGCATATACCTAAAGTAAACTTTTAATCCTAGATATATTATTATTATATTAATATATTATGCTCAATTATAATTATTTAAAAGACTATCTACAAGTTGTAATAAATCGATTTTTAATAATTATATTATTATTATAAAGATTATATGATAATTATAATTGTTTATCAAATATTTAATAAGTTTCTGAATCAATACAATAAACTATACTAAATATTTGTTTAAAATATATATATATATATATTAATATTAGATGCAAAAAGTCGTATAACAGTATAATATGTATGATATCTATCATCATATTCTCAATATAATATTACATAATAAATTTTTTTTTTTAACATAAGCTGTCTAATATTTTGGAAATAAATGTAATAAATATTTATACAGTATAAAATACAGCACTTAACCAAAATATTGAAATAAACATATTTTCAAAACATGTATATTATTATATTTTTAGAATATTATGTATTTAATATTTTAGAAATAAATCATATCAAATAATTATAAAATATTATGTGTATCTCATTTTCAACATATTTTTCTATAAATATTTCTTAAATATTGATTTAAAATATTTTTAAAACCATGTCTTAAAATGTTGTGACAATATTTGATTGCCTGCCAAAAAGTGATCTCAAAATATTTTCAAAATATATCAAAATATTCTGACAATTATCTGAAGATGTTTATAAAATATAAATATTTAAAATACAATATTTTATAAATACTTTGAAAATATTATTTTTGCTGTGTGGGATGCTGTTACGGAAGCCATAAAGTTTCGTAGTAAAATGAAGATAAATACAACCGAAAAAATAAAATTATTAAAATCAGACATTTTGAATGGACCTTACCATGTATTTGGATACCATACACATTGTGCTCAATATTTTTGTATGGGTCCAAAAGACGGTGAAAATAATTTAGTGCCCGATTTGGAAAAATCCGGTCTTTGGAATGACATTTTAGCTGCAAGAAATTTATTGGCATATCATTCTTCAAGTTTAATTCATAATGTCAATAATAACTGTGTCGAAAATTTTAATAGTGTAGTCGCCAAATATGTAAGTGAAAAGCGTATTAATTTTTCTTTAAAAGGGTCTTATCAAACACGGTGTCATATTGCTCTAACTTCCTTGAATACAGGTCCATCGCATATAAGTATACTACACAAAAAAATGACAAAAGCAAGTCCAGGTGTATTTACTAAACGTTTTATAGAACAGCGTAAAACTAAATTAAGAAGATGACAACTGTTTGGAAATACTAAGTCTACTAAAAAAACGTATATTGGCCCAGACAGAGATTATGGATGTATTCAAGAAGAACCTCAAATATTAGATATGGAACCAAAAGAATTTAATATTAAAAAATTACAATTTTTAGAGCGTTTATTAAAGACCAACGAAGAAATTAAAACAATAGAAAAATCAACGAAAAATCAGTCTGAAAGTGACCTATGGAGAGCAGAGAGAAGTATACGACTGACGGCCTCAAATTTTGGAAAGGTTTGTAAATTGCGAGTTAGAACTTCGAGAAAAAATATTGTAAAAATTATATTAGTAGGCTATCCGATAAATAAGGTACAAAGTTATTTTTGGCGTAAACAATAGTTGATATCGGCTTGAAATTTCCAGCATTGATAATATATGTAACAAACAACGTATTCTATGCATCATAACTATTTTACTTTAGTGTTCCGTCGAATACGTAAGTTTAAATATGGAAAACCAATATTTAAGTTTCACAAAAGAAGAAGTTCGCGCCGTCATTCAGTTTTTTAATTTTCAAAATGTTTCTCCGACTGAAATTCATAGAAAATTAACCGAAGTTTATGGCCCGCACGTAATGTCTCGAAAAAGTGTATCGGTTTGGTGTACAAAATTTAATTCAGGTCGAGAAAGTGTTGAAGATGAAGCAAGAAATGGTTGACCAATAAGCACGTCCACCGCCGAAACCATTGAGGCGGTCGAAAAATTGTTACGATCGGATAGACGACTTAAAATTAGGGAAATGGCTACACAACTTGATCTACCAAAGACCACTGTACATGAAATTGTCCATGAGAAATTAAATTTTCGTAAGGTTTGTTCACGTTGGGTTCCGAAAATGCTTACACCAGACCCCACATTCAGCGGGAAAGACTAAAGCTTGGCTGGAAAAGTACAAATGGAAATTATTGCAACATCCACCATATAGTCCTGATCTGGCACCTTCAGATTTTTTTTTGTTCGGTCCGTTAAAAAAAAACACTTAGGTGGAACTCATGTTCAAAATGAAGAGGAGGTAATGAACTCAGTTACAGAGTACTTCGATGAAAAATGTGCTGCATAATTCCAAGATAGCATTTTCAAATTATTCCATCGTTGGGAAAAATGCATCAATTTAAATGGTGACTATATAGAAAAATAGCAGTGGCGTTGCGTGCATATAAGCAGTGTAAGCGTTGCTTACACTTTTTATTGTAAAACGTATTTTTAAATGACTAAATTAAATTAAATTTTAGCCATGATCAATGTGAAATAATATTATTGTTTATTATAATATTTTTTCATTGATTTCATATTTATAAATTGTTATTTGTTGTTAATCTAAAAATAACATCGTTATTGGTTGGTTTTGAATGTTTCGGTCGTCGATTCATAACAAGCCGAGATTCTCGATAAAATGTCCCCCGAACTTCCATACACGCACGTTGAACGATCACCACAACTATGCATTTTCTATAAACATGAGTAATGCGATGTGTGTGTAAGCAATTTCAATTCCCTTTCCTATTTTATATATTTGACTATTACAGTTTATAATGGTATAAAGTATTTCAGTCAGTCCCTAAAATAACCAAATTTTCGTACTACACACAGTCTCAAATCAGTAAAATCTAAATAAAAAATATAAACTATTACCGATGCTTATAGTCTTCTTCAACCAATAACACATAATATAAATTAAATAAAAATATGTATAATTAATATATGAATTAATTACTGTGAACAAAATTAAATTATTATTAATTAATTAATTTATAAATTAATTTACTCTAGTATCATCAACGTATTATTATTATATATTGTATTTTAATCTTTTAGTTATAAAGCAATGGCTTTAAAATAGTGCTGTAATATTTTAGTATTTTACCAATATAAAGGAACTTTAAAAACAAATCTTTTTAAATATTAACTTTATTAGAACATTTAACATTATACGATTAACTTCTGATAAATTTTGGTTTTTTTGACGTTTAGCTTCGGGAAAAACACCTTCAAAGTACTCTTGTTGAGTGGCCTTCGTGTGTTTTTTGCTATGTCTATCTTTTTTATTCAACCATAATAATACAGCTGGTTCTGGATTGAAATTATTGACAGTTACCATATTAATTCGAATATAAAGAGAATCTTTAATGGTTTCTGGCGTTAAAAAAATTCTTCTTGAGGTTTTCATAATGTTATAACAAGAAATTAACCGTTCTACATCTGCAGAATGAGGTTTAGCAGCAAAAATTCTGGCCTGTAATTATAAAAATAATAATTTAGGCTCAAATAATTAAATTGTACAGAATGAAATTAATAACATACCAATGAAGTACTAAGTGACTTCCAGCTTTCATTTTTTAACACAATTTTTAAAATATTTATTGAAATATGGCTTTTAAGTTCTTCAATCGTGCAAGCCTCTTGATACGATGCAACAAAATCTATAAACTGATAATCTGGGCAAATCAATCTGTGACATTTTTTAAGTTCATCAGGAGTAACAAATTCACTAAACTTTCTTAATGGTTGTAACTCTGATAATGCAGAAGTATCTAAACGTTCATTGAGGTAAGTCAAAATGTGTTGAATTGCGTCATGACGAATAGCTTTAAAAGAACGACTATCAGACACATACAAATTATGATTTTTTTTTTCTGTTTTGCAACATTTTGTCTTGTAACTCAATATTATGTAAAGTAGTTATTTGAACTGAATTCTCTGTATTTGAATAAACTAATTGTTTTTCAAGTAATTCTTCCCAGCCACCAGGATATACAGACAATTTTAAACTTTCAATCATTTTAACTAATGTATTTCTTTTATCTTCTAAGTCAAAAATTAGAATATCATCAGATTGTATTTGTTTTTGGAATCTTGAATACAAGTAACCAAGATCTGACATAAAGCACAATAATTTCAAGTTTTTTACGTCAGTTAACATTTTGTAAAATCCAGCTGCTGTATTATTTTTATCTTCAGATATTTGCAATTTAAAATATTTCACCAAAACTCTCCAACTTCTCAATATAGAAATTAATAAATCATACGTAAACTCTGTCCACCTTACTTCAAAATATTTCGGAAGACTTAGTATATTGATATTATCTTCATTAGCTAATTGTTTTAGTTCTCTTGTTCTTATCCCAGATTGATGAAAATAAGTTGATATTGATGAACATAGTTGTATACATTTTTTTAATTCAATAACATTTGTAGTTAGTGTTTCCCAAGCTAGAGCAGAACGGTGGACAGCACACCACATTTTTAAAAAGGGAATTTGAACAGATTTATCTTCCCTGTCTTTTTCAAATAACGCCCAAAGACCCTTTTTTTGTTCAATATTAACATTAGCACCATCTGTGACAAAAGAAGAAATCTTTGGTAATATTTTATCCCATTCAAATAATTTACACAATGCAATCTTGATTGCATTAAAATGTCCAATTGCACCTTTAATTTCTGGTTCTTCAAAACCAATAAATAACATTTCTGGATCACCATTTTCAGTAATTATTTTAACTAAAATATGAATGTTATCTATTTGACTTCTATCTACAGATCCATCAACTCTTAAAGAAATCGCAAGACATTTATCTAATTTATTTTTAAGATTAATAACATCAGCCTGAACAATACATTTTAAAAACTCTGTATAATTTGTTGGATTAATATATTGTAAATCGCCTTCTTTTGGAACAAAAGGTTGAAATTCTTTAGCTATATCTAAATGTTCACGTTTTAAGTCTACTATTTCTCGTGATGGCCATGACCAAGCACTTAATGTACCGCGCTTAGCATCATTAAATATTGTATACATAAAACGACCAATTTTATTTGCTAATTTTTGGTTTTGTTGAGATATACATTTATCCATTGCAGCAATTTTTTTAATTTTATTTGTGGTTAATTTTGATAGTTGAAATACTTTAACACATTCAACATGCTCAACTGACTGGAGGTGGTTTTTTAAAAGCTCTTTACGTGGAGCAGTACCTAGTTCACTACATATAGCTGGGATATGATTTTTTTGCTTGATATGCATTAATAATGTCTGTTTATGGCGATATCATATACTGCACCTTACCATTTTTCTACCTTTAACACCTTCTAATTTTTCAAAAACATTATTCAGTACTAAACTTTTTTTTTTAATAGCTTCACTACTACAACTAGCATTATTATCATCAGATTTACCAGTTGAATCAGTTTCTTTTGAAACATTAATAACTACATTTTCAGTAATATTTGTGTCAATATTATTTTTTTCTTTAATAGTTACATTACTACAACTAGCAATATTAACATCAGAGTTACCAGTTAAATCAGTTTCTTTTAAAGCATCAATAGCTACATTTTTAACAGAATTATTAGAAGTTACTAAAAAAAAAAAAAAAAACAGTACCTATTAATAAATAATATATATTTACAGTCAATGACTTTTATTTAAATAAAGTTGGACCTCTATTTATCAAATTTGAAGATTCTTTAAAGAAAAATTGTGAAATAGAAATTTTGTTGAAAATAAATAAAAATAAATTTAAATTACATATATAATTAAGTATGTATATTAAAGTTTTTTTTTATTCTTTGTGGTCGAAGAATTTTCTAATATCCAGTATTATACTATTATTGTATTGAAAAACTTTTGTACCATTCTGACTATAAAAATGGTCGTACCTATTGACCTATAAGGCTGATTGACAAGTGTGCACTTTATAAAATTATAATTATGTAATAAAAGTTTTTAAATTGATTGCAGAAAAATAACTCAAAATTAATTCGTTAAATAGAAACGTTTTTGAAAGAAAAATGTATGATTCCATACAACATTTTTTTATATAGAGTTTCGTCAAATAGAAGTTTGTTAAAGAGAGGTACCACTACATTAGAGCTTACAATAAAGTAGTACTTACCATTTACCGGGCCATTTACTTTTATTAAAAATTTATGCATTATGGAAATATGTAGAAATAAAACTATTACGAACAACTAAACAACAACAACGAAAGAAAAAGAGTAAGAGCATGAAATGACAGTATAAAAACTTATAAAACTAGACAACTATGAAGTCCAAAAACCCAATTGGCAATAACTAAAATGTTATGTCTACTGTAGAGTAGTGATGGGTCGTTCCTGAACGAATCGTTCCAAATGAACGAGTCCAGTAGAGGAACGATTAGGAACGATTCCACCCGAACGTTCCTACTCGTTCTTTCGTTCCATTTCGTTCCTACATTCCATCCGTTAAATATACATCTACCGTGACTGAGACCATAGGCGTGCGAACAGGGTATGCAGGGTATGCCGCACAGTGGTCCACAAATTAAAATTAGGCGGTCTTTATTGCCCTATGTGCCTATTTCAAAATGATAAAATTGATTTTTAATGTTATCTCTACATCCTGTCGAGTCCAAGTGTGTTTAGAAATTCATAAATATTTTTATAACTCGAGTTATAGCTATTTTAATGTGAAATTTTCGATCTATCCGTTATTTCATTTTAATTTTGGTCATTAATTGATTATTTATTTATGTCACATTGTAACCAAAAAAAAAAATATATATATTTTTCAATTAATATTGTATATGTTCTATAAATATATATAATGATATGAAATATATATTTTTAACATTTATAATGAAGTTAACTCAGAACTTTTCGTTTTTGTTTTTATTTTCAAAGTCTGCAGATAAAATTTACTCAACTTTACATATTCAATACATCGATCTTATAGAGAAACTTCAACAATACAATGATCTACATTTTGTTTGCGGCTATTTGCAACTATTACGTACACAAATTATTATCACTTCAAAAGTACTGTACAAATTAGGTTTTACTCAAATGTATTAATTTTAGCCACATAGTTTAAGAAAGATAGTACTTTATCATTTATGATTATAGATTGTAATAAAATAAAGATAAGGTAAAGGTGGTACTCCAGCACACACATTTTAAGTATAGTATTGCGACAATCTTGCTGTTTGCAATATTTTAAATATTAATTTGTACTAGTATAATACTTATTATTATACCATTGATTGTTTTTGTTTTTATCAACTCATTGAAGTTATTTTTTGAACATGGATAACCAAATAGAAGGTAAGATATACATATATAAACACATAAATATAAGTTTCATAACTAAAATTAAATTATAAACCTTTTAAAAACATATTTTCAAAATTCTTTATTATTAATTAAGTTTAATTTTTATTTTCCAGTTGATATAACTAAATATTTGAAGAATGGTGATCTTTGACGTTGAAGACAGAATTTTTGCAATCCGTAACTTCTGCAAGTTCCCGAAAATATTTTTGATTTTATACAGCAAAAATTAAATGGTAGTATGTGGTCTACTTCTATATTAATTTAGTCAAACGTCAAATTTTGAATTTTCGGTAGGGTTGTCCAAAAATGGTGTAAATCGTATCGAATACCACTAAATTTAAAAATTATTCTGAGTGGCTAATGATAAATTTCAAATGCCAAAACATATTAATATTCCGCGCCAACAGTTGAGTATGGATCTAAACAGTTTGACAAATGTACAGAAAGGACTAAGGCGTAAAATTAATATATTATTAAATTCTAACATTGAATTATCATCCAGAAATTATTAGTGCCGCTAAATACAAAATTAACAAATCTGGACAGAGAATTAATCAGACTTAATACTACTACACAACACCAAACGTGCTAAAAATTAAAAGATACTTAAAAATCCAAAACTTCAAACCTATACCTTATAGTCCAGACGAAGCATTAGCGTTTTATTGAAAATAATTTAACAAAACAACAATATGTTAATATAGATTGTCCGCGAAAAAGAAATGCAGACATTTTTCCTCCATACAATTCAATTATTACTGCAAAAACAGTGTTATCCTAAAAATTGTATTATGTCTGAAACTTATTGTGAGATTAAACTGCAGGATCTACTAGATCATACTCTACACGAATATTTCTAATTCAACATACAAATAAATAAACTTTTTAGAACGTTTCGAAATTATATACAAACGGGGCTGTGACGGCAGTAATGGGCAATCACAGTATAAACAAAATATAGTGACAATAATAATTCATTCTCAGATAAAGATCTTTCTTTTTCCTGTTCGTTATCTCAATAATAGTTTGATCAACAAATAATAAACATATTATTTGGACAAATAATCGAACTGTCTTCAACTCGAGTTTTTGCCGTCCAATAAAATTTAAGTTTGAAAAGAACGCCAGAAACTACATTAAAGTTAAGTAAATTCAGTTTGAGGAGTAAATAAACAGTTAACCTCCTCAGTATTGTGTTTAATGGAAACCGATTATTAGTAACATACATTAATGTTTACTATGGTTGACGGAAAGGTAAAACAATTTAAATTTAAACTTGATATAATATATTATATATATATATATATATAATATAAATATAAAATATAAATTAATTATTCTACTAATATCTCTTCTTACATTTAAATTGCAATATATAGGTTTGCAATTCTATGACTAACACGTCGAGTCAAAAATGTTTCATTTGTGGGATCATCTCCAAAGAAATGAACAATATTGAAAATGTAAATTTCATTTAATGTTAATCATGAATCTTTAAGATTTGATTGTCCACACTCCATGTGATACGATTTTGAGTGCTTGCTGCATGTTTCGTATCGATTAGAATAAAAATGGGCGGTATGTTTGCACAAAATAAGACAAATCATGATAAATAAATCTAAATATATTTAAAATTGTATTTACCATAGGTAGATTAGAAGCAGTTCATAAACTTCAATTTAACAACAAAAATAGTTCAAGACAATTTCGTTCAAATTAAGGTTTATTAGTCGATGTTA
>NW_020270492.1:5406-9590 GCF_002803265.2 Melanaphis sacchari | reverse complement strand
CAGGAGAATTTGTGCTTTAAAATTGGTACTTATTTTATTCGACCTTCAAAACGACATTTTTATTACCCATACGGTTATAAATTTTGAAATGTGTATGATTTTGTTTATCTTGTTTATCGTTAAATTCGTTTTCACTACAAAGAACGGTGCGTTTGTATGTGTATGAACATCGAGCTTATCGTTATCGGTCCGCGTGTCCCGTCTATAAAAATATATTATATTATTTGTTATCTATTTATCAATAATCTTCTTTTAAAAGTGACGATAGTGCGTATTACAATGCATAATACAATGCAGGTAATCGTATTGTCATTTCTTAGCCGTCAATGCTATTGACACGTCGCACACTAACACACCGTAAGTTAATACAACTATATAAACATTTTATAATTTACTCGTTAGTCGTTAATAATTTAGTTGTACGTTAACATTAACTCTAACTATCATACCCAATTCTTAGAACTCAACATTTTTTTGGGTATTCTTAGTTAAAAATGGCTTCAAAAACCTTCAGGTGCCTGGTTTGAAAAGCAAAGAAACTGAAAGAATCTAATAATAAAAGTTTATCCGCATCGTTAGGCAAATGCTTCAGAAATCTAGTCAAAGAAAATCTAGTAGTTCCTTTAGAAACGTATACTAACATTGAAATAAAAATAACATAAAGCACAACTTCCGCCCCTTCATAATTTGCGCCCCTGGCGTAGGCACAGTTCGCCATACTCTTGCTACGCCACTGTGTCTAGGTACTATTTAACTACCTATTACATAAAAATTTTTACATAAATTTAATTTAAATTTATAGATTTCTTGCACCATCAGACCAAAAGCTTACAGAATTTTATAAAGCGATAGTTAAGATGATTGCAGAAGATCTACAGCCAGTCTCTATTGTTGAAAACTCTGGTTTTAGACATTTAGTCAAACTTTTGGATTCTAGGTAGTTAATTGTTTTGTATATTTCCTTTCGATAGTTTGTTAATTTCAGTATAATTTAATAAAAGTATTTATTTTAGATACCAAATACCCAGTAGGAGAGCTATTAGTAGAACTATTATACCAAATATGTATGATGAGGTAAAAAATAAAATTCAAGTTGTACTGAATGATGCCAAATACATATCAGTAACCACCGACATTTGGACATCAATTAATACTGATTCATTTATAACAATAACAGTACATTTTTTTCCTAAACTTGATATAAACCTAAAAACCTTTGTCCTTTGTACAAAAAAATTAACTAAGAGCCATACTGCAGTCTATCTATCTCAAATTCTAACTACAGAATTAAATAAATTTGATATTTTACATAAAGTTGTGGCTATAGTAACAGATGGCGGAAGAAATATAAATGTTGCTGTTAGGCTTATGAACATCCAACATATTCCATGTACAGCACATAAATTACATTTAGTAGTAAGAAATGCTTTAAGTTTAACAGATGATGATTTGAATGTAGATACAAATAATGTAAATAATGATGGTGGCAGTTCTGATAGTCAATTAAAAGAAATTTAAAAAAAATGCAGGAATATAGTTGGATTTTTTAAACGCAGTGAAGTAGGCAATAGAAAACTAGTCGAAAAGCAACAACAAATGGGTCTTCAAACTATTTTAAAACTAAAACAAGATGTATGTACGAGGTAGAATAGTACCCTAGTGATGATGGAAAGGTTATTACAATTAAAAGAACCTATTACAGTTGTTATAATGGCACTAAAAGAAGCACCACCAAATTTATCATCTGATGAATGGGATGTAATAGAGGATTGCATTCCAATATTAAAACCATTTCACAGCATTACTTTGGAACTATCAGCCGAAGAATATCCTACAATTTTCAAAGTTATACCACTTATACGAGGTAATATTTCTAACGAATTAAATAATTTTGGTAAATTTTTTATTGAAGTATATTTATTTTATAGGATTACAGATTGCACTAAGTAATAAAGATCCCAAAACAGTTATTGGGATATTACTAAAATCCAATCTCCACGGAAATATAAGAACACGTTTTCAAGGAATTGAAAAACAATCATTGGTTCCTCATTTTGATCAAGCAACATTACTCGATCCTAGATGTAAAAAAGTTGCATTTGGAAATGAACAAAATGCTTCTGATGCTGAGTCTGCAATAATAACAGAAGTAGCCAGTCTATTAAACATTCCAATTCCTGGTAATAAATTCAATTTAATAAAATAAAAAATAATTCAATTTTTTACCTGTAAAATATGTTTAATTTAGAACCTGGAGTTGTTCATCAGGTACAAATAAAAACAGAAGACCTTTGGGGATTTTTGACGGCAAAGGTGAATGATATGCAAAGCCAAACAACAACTACAAGTAATGCAATGATTTTAGTTAAACAATATTTAGATATGCCGTATCAAGATCTTTCTTGCAAACTTGGAGAATATTGGGAAAAACACAAGACACTGCTGAATCCGTTGAATGAAGTGGCATTAAAATACGCAACAATACCTGCTACATAAGTACTTTCGGAACGTATATTTTCCAAGATAGGTCAAATCATGTCAGCCAGACGCAACAGATTATTGCCAAAAAATCTTGATAAACTTGTTTTTCTTAATAAAAATATGTAAAAACACTAAAAACATACCTTTATACATTTTTAACAACATTTAATAAAAGAAAAGTTTAAGTTTGGTGCTTTTAAAATAAATAATAATATATCTACTAATTATAAAAGTTATAAGAAGTTGCATAGTTTATAATAAAAAAACATTATTCGGTAGTACAGATTATTCTAAAAATTATTCGATAGTACAGATTATTCGATTTTTTTTTTTTTTTTTTTTTAGGCTTTTTTACGAGCCATTTAGACTCTTGGCCGCCAAAACTAATTCCTTCCATTGTTCTCTATTGTATGCCTGTTCCCAGTCTCCTCCAATTTCTTCTAATACTTCCTTGACGCTATCCTTCCATCTCTTCCGTGGCCTTCCCCTTGGTCTCTTTCCTCTTATCATATATGTCAGTGCTCCTTTCAATACACTTCCATCAGCTCGCCACACATGGCCTGCCCATTCTATCCTTGTCCCTTTGATAAATTGGACCACATCTTCTCTTTTGTAAAGCTGGTATAGTTGGGTGTTGGTTCTTATTTCCCATTTTTGTTCCGCATTGTTGAATACGGGTCCGTAAATTTTTCTAAGAATTTTTCTCTCAAATAGACGTAGCTTTTCATCATCGCCCTTTGTCGTTGCCCATGTGGCACATGCATATGTCAATACAGGGCGAATGTAACTAATATATAGATGTTCTTTTGTTTTTCTTGACAACAACTTAGATTTAAAGAGTGTCGATAGTGCATAAAGGCATCGATTAGCAGCGTCCAATCTGATATTTATCTCTCCGTGCATGTTGTTTTGGTTATTTAGAGTAGACCCCAGGTACTTAAACTCTTGTACTTGTTTGAAGATGTTATTTCCCACTTGGAGGTTATTATGATCACCCCCTCCTCGTTTTAACATCATGTATTTAGTTTTTCCACTGTTAATTGTTAAGCCAATATATTTTCCTATCTTCATCAGTTCTTCAACAGTATTCTGGATACTCTCTTGCGAATTCCCAATAACCACTATATCGTCTGCATATGCTAGTAGGATATTTCCTTCATCAGGGTTTAATGTCTCAGTTCGTGGTATCTTTCTTATTACGCTCTCCAATGCCATATTGAAGAGTGCTGGTGACATCGCATCCCCTTGCTTCAGTCCACTATTTATTGTAAACGGAGACGATATTTCGTTGTTCACCTTGACTCGGCTGCTGATGTTTGTGTTACATAGTTTTATCATGTTGATTAATTTAGTTGGTAAGCCAAAGTTTTTAAGGATTTTCCATAATATTTCTCTATCTATGCTATCATAGGCTTGTTTGTAGTCTATAAAAACCATATGTAGATCTTTCGCGTATTCGTAGCTTCTTTCCATAACTTGTCTTAAGACAAATATGTGGTCAGTAGTTGATTTATTTTTTCTGAATCCACTTTGGTAATCACCTACTATCTCATCTGTGTATACTTGCAATCTTTTGAGTATAATTAATGATAGTATTTTATATCCAGAATTCAGTAGTGTTATGCCTCTATAATTCTCGACTCTATTTCGGTTACCTTTTTTGAAAATTGGACATATCAATGACTCATTCCATTCTTTTGGTA
>NW_020270492.1:0-5396 GCF_002803265.2 Melanaphis sacchari | reverse complement strand
TAACAGGTAAGAATATTATTGACAGACTTTCAGTGATTATTACGAATGGAGATGTAGAGAAAATTATTGCAATACCAGAGTTAGAATGTGGTACAGGAAAAGAGCAGGTGTCTGCAATTTATGATACATTATTAAATTGGAATATTCAAAAATCGATAAAAGCATTAAGTTTCGATACAACTGCGGTAAACACTGGTCAACTAAATGGTACATGCATATTATTGGAACAACTTTTGGAAAAAAATTTACTATATTTGCCATGCCGTCACCACATTTTTGAAATCGTTCTTCGTAGTGTTTTTGACGAAAAAATGAGTAAGTCAGTAGGTTGCGATGTACCCATTTTTAAAAGATTTCAAAAAGAGTGGAAAAATATAGACAAAACGAAATTTAAACCAGGTATTGAAAATAAAAAAGTAAATGAAATCCTCAAACCTTATATTAACCATATTGTTTTTTATGCCAAATCAAAATTGTCTGAAAATCAACCACGTGATGACTATAGAGAGTTATTAGAACTAACATTGTTTTTCCTTGGTCACGGTGCTAACCAGACATTCCGTTTACCAGGATCTTTTCACCACGCAAGGTGGATGGCTAAGGCAATATATTGTCTAAAAATATATTTATTTCGCTATGAATTTAAATTAACAAAAATAGAAGAGAAAGGGTTATGTGACATTTCAATATTTTTGGTCTTAGTATATATTGAAGCTTGGTTTGATGCAACGTTAGCTTCGACTGCACCTTATAATGATCTTAATTTTATTAAAAAACTTGACGCGGTCCCGCGTAATATTCCGTTTGAATTCAAACGGCTTTTACGCGGAAAACCGCGGAACGACTTCTCTATCCAACCGCCAGCGACGACGGACGACGCCGACGCACGATCAACGGCGTCGGAACGTCTTGACCGCCGACACCGCCAACCGGTCCGACGACCGGAATGAGTTTTTCACCATACACCGTACGCGGTACAACAACCTAGGTTTTTGTTCGACTCGCGTACTGTGAACCTTTGATTTCACAATTGTGACCATTCACCGGATTCATACTTGTGACCTAGCATTTGTTCATTTTTTAAACATCAATAAACCGGTGAATACCGACTTTTACCGAAAAGGAATCGTGTTATTATTTTTGCTACCTCAACACACAACCATCCCATTCCACCTCCAGGTACGCATCAAATTGGCTCCCCGACCAGGAATTACCGGTAAGTAAACGCTTTTATATTTACCTCATACTACTACCTCATCGTTTTTCCCATTGTGCAACTTGCAAATTTCTCCCGAAAACCACACGACAAAAACGTGGTTTGCAGGCTATTACGGAAAAACCGGCGTTACGTAACATAATCAGATAGTACGTAACGATAGCCGCGCCACCTAATTTACGGACGCACCGAAATTACCGCGCGCGACGCTGCAAACACACGGGGAGTAGGATAGGTAGGACGCAAGAGCGCGATAAGACTTTTTGCACCACCACCCGCCCAGCGTCACCAAGCAAGTAGCCAGCAAACACACCACAAAACCGGACCGCCGCTGCCGCCCAAAGCGCCGCCGTCGTCCCTAATCGCGATAGTCGACCGGATTACACACACATACGTACCCGCGACTATACATTACGGAAACCGGTATTTGTGTCATCGGCAAGCACAATAAAAATAACCCAGAGCCCATTGACCTATATTCGTACGTAAATAGACACCGATACGCGGTCAATACAGATCGGAAGAACGCGATAACCGTTCCACCGATACCGTAAACAGTTAATATTTTTTCTTGAACATAACACCGGAGATACTACCGGACATTATGGCAGGAAAACATATGAATGAGTTGACCGCTGCGGAGTTACGCTATGAATGTAGTCAACGCGGGCTAACGGAGGCGGGCACGAAAGATGCGCTCGAAATCCGCTTAGCTCAGCATTTCGCGGAGATGGGCCTACAGGCAAACTCCATACGATTCCAACCCATGGAAACCATTGGGCCAGCAGGAAACGACGCCGACGGAAGCCAGACGTTTAACGCCGGACAAACCGAGACGCAAATGGATGACCTTATACCCGCCCAAGTACCGCCAAAAACACCATCCACACCACACACATACACCGCCCAGAATGCTACGGATATGATGCTATCAGCCCGTAGTATATTAAAAGAGGCACGGCAGTCGGCGGAAAGCGTGCTGAACAAGCACAGCTTGGAGTCGCGACTATCCATGCTAGAGGACTGCATGTCTCGCTTTGGCGAGGACCAACGCCGTATAGCGGAGACAATGCGCCGACTGGAGATGGGTATGACGCGCTCGGCACCGGAAAATCAACCGGAGGCTACCGAGATTAGCCGACAACAAGGTGCTGCGTTATCAGGACAACACCGGAACACACCGGAAGCACCGCCGTTACACAACGCACAGCCTCACCCGTATACGCACTCGGGAGTCAATACGGAATACGGAGCGAGAATCCCCGCGGCACGTGAAACATCGGCCGCGGGCAACCACCACGCAAACCGAACCGTACACTCCGATAACGCGTCGTATGCTAACAATATCACCATCAATCCGCACAGTTATACAACACACCAGTCGACACTTATACCGTATGACGAGATACGCACAGTGAGATACTCGCTGCCGGAGTTCCACGGAACGACACCCGAAGATCCGGTACGGTTTATTCATAAGGCCGAATCGATTTTGTATAAGACACAGATTGACCGGACAGGCTGGACGAGCATTATTGAACCGCAGCTTAAAGGTGCAGCCAGTACCTGGTGGAACACCATTAGGATACTGGACCTCACTTGGGACGAATTTCGTGTTGACTTTTTGCAAAAATTCAACAACATGAATATCCAGGCCCGGCTGCAGACAGAGATAGTGTCCGTCCGGCAAACACCAACACAGTCGCTAACGGAGTTTATTACACACAAAAACCAACTCGCGCGCCGCATCAATAACGGACCAATTCCGGTGCTAGCTGAACCGCAGCTAGTGGATACGATTGTCGGATTAACGCGCAGTGAATACCGTACGCACATAAGACTGCAGCAACCAACCTCCTTCGCGGATCTCCGACAAATTGCGGGTATCATGGATACACCAGATGACCCACCACCGGAACCGCTACCGAAACCATCGTTTAAAAAAGGCGGACAGTCACATGCACCGTGCCTATCCCACCAGCCGCAAACACGGAACAGTATAGCTGGGAAACCGCTACCGCGCGATCCGTGCAAGCATTATGGAGGGCCGCACTGGAACAGTGACTGCCCCGAAAAACCGTCGGTTTCGGGAAAAGCCAAGTGAGTCGGCGGACAGTTGTCCGCACCGCCGTCTCAACCACACACACCCACACAAGTAACCAACCACCACCAATTATCGGCAATACCGACGGCGATATAACCATCAAACGCGCGTCGACACACTCGGCGTCTTCACATATATCGCCCGTCCACAAAAAGTTTTCCACAAGTAGTAGGTCATCACCACCACACACAACGACCTCTACCGCGAAATCTTCTAGTGTGCCGCCGGAATATATGCGTAGCACAGAGGTAACCGAATCGGACGCCCTGGTCATGGCGGTGCAAACCGCCACCAAGGACACCGAAGTCGCGGTTAAGAACCAGTTATCCCGCTACACTATACATCTGACGTCGAAAAGTGTTAATCGAACATGCCCCGACAAAATTCCGACCCCAGCGGTTGAGCTCGAATTTAGGTCAGGCTTCGTAACAGCACTACTCGACTCCCAGGCACAAAAATCATATGTAAGTCCGAAAATTGCACACACATTTGGTACACCCAAGCACGGACAACCCACCCACGTACGAATGGCGGACGGACACACCACAACAACAAGTTAGGTCTTAACACGTTAACTGCCACCTACTTTTTTCGTACATTGCCCGGAAGGCCATGTGTACATTTTTGTGTACACGCCATAAATTGCCAAACTTACTTTCATGTACATTATTATGTACACTGACGTTTTTGAACTCACCATCTCCGTGTACAAAATTCTGACACGGTACTGTTGATTTTAGATAGGAATATGAATCTCGTGGTCCTTTAGACCATTTCTATATTTTTAGCGAACACGTAGCAGTACTTGTTACTATTGTAATCTACTTTTAATTTTGACTAATTTTAGACATCTGAATTGAATGTATTCTCTAATAAATATTAATAAAAATACAATTATGTATATGATTTTTATTTAACATATTCAACTTTGACATAATATAATTATTAAAAAAAAATTATTGTTAAAAAAAAACATTTAGAAATATATAATAAAAAATTGAATTTTACGTATTACTTATAACATTTTTTTTTATTATTAATGATACCTTTTTAATTTTTACAATGTTCAAAAAAAAAAATTCCTTTTTGGATATGAAATAAAAAATTAATTTGCGTTGTTTACTAAATTACCTATGCCTTTTTTGTTTTGTGGGCTATAAAAAAGCATTCAGAACAAAAATGATGGCCACATACTCTACATATCGTTTTCATTCGTTTAGCTGTTTTTCTGGCTTCTTTCGTTCCTAAAATTATTAGAAAAAAAAAGTAAATATTTCTAATAATGAATTTAAAAAGTATTTTAAATTACCTTTTGTTTTCGATATATTTTCGTAGCATCGTTTGCATCTTCCGATTTTAGATGTTTTTTCCAAAGTATGTTTTTCTTCATTTTCTGTTCTGTCTAGTGCAGTTTTATTTTGCAACAATCCTAAAATCACAGCTTCTCTAAAATCAACAAGTGCCATTTTTCGTCCTGTTACACTTGTGTAAATTGAAAGAGCGTTGACCATAGACGTATTACAAATAATATCGAATATCAGCTTTCTATACCATTTGATAGATTTTCTAAGACAGGTATGATACGATCCCATTTGGTCCGTCATATCAATATATCCTTTCCCTTTATTGTAATCAGCAACAACACGAGGTTTTTCAATCGTTGTTCTTCTTCGATTAAAACTTATCATTGAATTATCATGTTTTGTGGACAACATTAAAACATCTCGGCGGTCTTTCCATTTAAGTACCATTATGCCACGTCTATTTCGTCTTGCAACAACACCTCCTCGAACTAATTTTTTTTTGATTACTTCTGTTGGATTTCTTTTACGATTTGCTCGTAATGTTCCTACTACACGAGTTTTTCTATCAAGCAATTTTTCAGCTAAATCGATACTGATATACCAATTATCTATGAAAAGACATCTTCCCTCGTCCAAATAAGGTTCCATAAGTTGCATAACAACTTTAGTTGATACCGACTGTCCAATATCAGCTTCTTTCCCTGCATATATTTTATATTGTAATGCAGGGGTCACCAACTAATTTCTATGGGGGTCCGTTTTGAAACTTACC
>NW_020270491.1:810056-992481 GCF_002803265.2 Melanaphis sacchari | reverse complement strand
GTGCCATGTAATAAGTTGGCGATGACAAGTATTTTGGTGATGGTTTCAAAGATGTGATCCAATAAATATTGAGTGTGTTATTTAAAATCCTGTTTTACACCTAAGGCTACATTAACTCATATACTATAGAAGACGAAAATGATTTAAAGTTCAAGACACAAAAATACATACATAGAACACTACAGTACAACTAGTAAAGAAATGATGACAGTATTGGTGCTGTTTCATGATGATCCACTAAATATTGAGAAAGTTATTCAAAATTCTGTTTTTACATCAGATATATCAGCCATATATAGCATGTAAATATGATTTAAACAAACACTGAAAATTACAAAATACAGAAATATTAAATGTTAATAGTCCTATTGTAAGAATTGATGACAAGCATTTTGTGATGGTTTCAAGAAATCCAATGAATATTGAGTGTGTTATTCAAAATTCAGTGTTTTACACTCATAATATATGACCCATATACGTAGCACTAAAATATGATTTAAAGTTTAAATACTGAAAAATACATCATATGAACATTAAATAGACAATCCTATTGTAAGAAATGATGACAAGTATTTTGGTGATGGTTTCAAGATGATCCAATGAATATTGAGTGAGTTATTCAACAATCTGTTTTTTACACTCACATATCAGCCATATATGAAGCACGAAAAATTGATTTAATGTTCAAACACTTTATTGATAATTGATAACTTAATGATGAAAAAATTTAATACTTATAAAACAATTTCAAATAGATTGAAGTAGTTGGTTATTCCAGATATATTTTTGAATATCTTATACAATATTCTGCATTCAAAATATTTTTATCCTTCATCCATATGTATAGCTTCAACGATCCATGAAATAAAAAAAAATTTTAGCAACATGCAAATGTTGTTTTATAAAACAAAATATACGATGAATATTTTCAATAATCTTGATTTTTACGTTTTATTATTAGCTGCTATAGTCAATGAACATCTTCATTCTCTTCATTGAATAGGAACGAGCATACGTAATATGAAGTTTGATGTCAATTACATACAGCTCACAGACGTATAGGATACCAAATTTGCTCTTAATGGAGTACTTTTTTAGGTTGTCAACTTTAACATAAGAGCAGATTATATATCATCAAATAAAACATAACCTATTATCGTTCAACATAGTCTGTGAAATATTTCTATTATTAACACTTTTTAACTATTTGAAAACAATAGACTTCAACCATCAAGTATTTTATTTTATAATTAAAATATCACATACCTCAAACAAAAGAAATCAATATAATATACTTACCTTTTAATTTGTTCATAACTTACCTATCTCGTTTCAATATTAATTCTTACACTACGAATCCACGTTTATTGAATAAAATTTATATTAAACGTTTAAAATGTATTTGATGCTTTTGTTAAGCCAAAAAAAAAAAATTATTTATTAAAAAGATGTTAAGAAATTGCAGATTTTCAAGTTTTAACTAAAATAGAATCATTAATGATAACGGTAGCCGGTGGGTAACGACTGAATTAATTGTACACCTGAGTAAGTAGATATCAACATTTACGAAATTACAAAAAATCGTATTCATTGTACCAACGAGTAAAACATAAATTTAAGTGAATTCATTTAAAAAGCATTGACTATTACCTCACTTTTACACCTAGTAGAGCAGAAATTACACAAAGTATTCAAACTATATAGGAACAACTAATTTTTGATACAACAACTACGAATACAGTTTGAAATACTATAAAAACGGATTTTAGTTTGCACTATTCCCAGAAAGAATAATTAACACAATAATCATTGTCGTTTTGCTTAATAGAATGCAATTATAAAATAAAATATTTCATACCGTAATAATCTGATAAATGAATAAATTCAGTAAGTATTGATAAGAGAATTTTGGCTCTATGATAACATGGTTTTTTCATTTTAAAAAGTTGTAAAATAAACCAAATGGAAATTTACGTATACTTCGCTAGAGTAAGATGAATGAGACGAATCTTTTGGTTTATACTTCAAGATTATCCAGTGAATATTGAGCATGTAATCAAGCTTTCAATTTTGTAAATGTACATTCGGTAGTATATTACACATGAATATTGGTTTTCTCTTGTTAAAATACTTTGGAAAAAGTAATGTGAACTTGTTGTTAATTTATCTTTAAGCAGAAGGACGAGATGAATCTTTTGGTATAGCCGGTATAGGTTTCAAGATGATTCAATGAATATTGAATGTGTTATTAAGCTTAGGTTACTGCAAGTCTCCGATTGGTCGATCCCAGTGCATTTAAACCTCGTGTGTCCGTAGCCAAGACATCTGAAGTATCTTGTTGTTTTGGTGGGCGGACGTACTCTAGCCCAGATTGGCCCTATTTGTACGCGGCCTCCCTTAAGTGTTGTTGCGGCGTCGGTGCTCCTTATGGAGGCAGTTGCTCTTTTCGTGCTGTTTGGAGCTGGTCTGATGCTTTTAATTCTGACTTATTTGTTTGTGGGCGGTAGTCCTGACTCAGGCACGGCGCCAAGGGGGGGAGGGCAAGGTGGGGCTCTAGCCCACCCAGAAAACAATTCAGCCCCTTCGTCAGCCCCCCTACTAAAAAATATGTACGATATAATAAAATCATAAAACATCAGAGAATTTATGAAATATACTTTTTAAAAATTAGTAATATTATGTAAATACTTTCGTATTTTCGAAGATATGTTTTAAGTTTTTGCTGTTATTAAAACCGATTTAATAATATTAATATTTTATACACAAAAACCGAAGAATATTATTAATTTAATTTAATGTTTGTTGTATACAAGTAAAAATATTTTTAGTTTATTTATTATTTTTAATATGTTTGATTAGTACACTAATATTGTGTAAGAAGTTACTTAATAATTAATAAAAAGAAAGGATTTCTCTAAGTATCTACATTTTAATATATATCCATTAAATATTTTAACCTCCAAAATTCAACAAAAAATACAAAGTAGATTCTTTAACACATAATATACTATGCAAATACCAATTAAAAAATGTATTAAACTAAAAACTTGAAATTTACTAGTTAAATAATATTATTAGGTAGGTAATCACAAATTTTTATTTAAAAAAATATTATTCCTACTGGTATTGATGCAATTTTATACATTTTTGTTAACTATTTTAACGTTTTAAGATTTTTAATCATTTACTGTTTGGTGCATAAACAGATATTGTGTAAAATATCAATATTTAGTTTATTTAATATATTTGTCGCTACTAAATAAATTTAATTTACCTAGTATAAATTTTAATAATTTAATTATTGAAGTTTGAACAAATAACATCTTCAGTCTTTTTACGGTGGATTAACCTATTAGTATTATCTAATAAGGGAAAAATCTACTACAATTTTAATAAAATATGTTTTGAAAAAAATCTTAGCCTGTGTAAATAAAATATTTTCCCCGCTCTGCCCCTCCTGAAAAAAATTCTAGTGTCGTGCTTGAGTCCTATTACTTTTCTCGAGGCGTCGTTGACCTCAGTATCAGTTGCGACTCCGTCGAGACCGCTGATGTCGAGGTCGTCGTACCTCACCAACCCACGTACAGTGGCTGTTCACGCCGCCGCCTTCTACTGTCCCGAACTGGTCTGCGTAATCGAGTGTGCGATGAACTTTTTGGCGACCACCGTTATCTATAACCACGACTTTGTTACCACCACGCTCACCCGTCATGTTTTTAGAATCAGTTCGTCTCCGTCAGCCTTTGAGCTCGTGGCGTGGTCATTATGTGACTGTCGGAGTCGTGTCCGTCTCGTGCGCTTGTGTCTTGACGCGACCTTGCGAAATCGCGTTAGTACGTTTATAATTTGGAGTGTTTTCATCGGGGTGTTGGTATAATCAATATATTATTTTATTATAATGTATCTGCGATATTCCGTGTATATATTATGCATGTCTAGTGTCGTGCCGCCGACGTCGACCAGAAAATATTATATTTATACAGTAAACGCCGCTTATAAGAATTAAGACTTACTTTAGGACCAACATAAAGTGAGTCTTATAACCAAATGAATTTTATTGACGAAGTGGAAAAAATTTTTTAATTATTTATTAATTTCATTTTATTACATACATATTTTGCTTTTACAGGTATAATTAATATTATGTGTGTATATATGTACATATTTATTTTTTTTGAAAAAAAAATTGTAATTTCAGTTTGTTTTTTATTTTGTTCCAATATTTCGGAAATATACTGCTCATACTCATATTGTACATTGGAATTAGTACCACGGTGATGAACAGCTCTCCTTAACACGTCTAAAGCCTCCAGAACCTCTATTTGATGGTGGTTTAACTACGAACTCTTCTTCAGCACTTTTATCATTTTCCTCTTCGTTGATGTTGGTGACTTCATTTATAATAGACTGACAAATTTGGTCCTCAGAATACTCTTCAGAAGTTTGAAGATCATGATCTATATCCATCCAATTCTCATTTATTTTGTCACGTGAGGTCTTTACTTTGGTCATCTTCTTCTTCTTCCTCTTCCTCAGTTTTGATGAAGCCTTCGTGACGAAAACAATTTCGAATACTCACATCACTAATATTATTCCACGCTTCATTAGCTAAGTGTAAGGCCTCAAGAACGTTAATTTTCTTAGAAAGGTCATTAGCTTTTAAAGTCGAAGTTGATTCACATTCAGACATTTCATCAATTAGAGTGATTACTCTTTTTCTCATTTTTAATCTATAGTAAGCTTTAAGCGTACGAATAATTCCTTGATCACAAAGCTGAATAAGTAATGTGGTATTAGCCGGTAAAAAAACCAGTTTTATTTTTTTCAAGTTTAAACTTACATTGTGAACCGTGCAGTTGTCTACAAAAATTACAATTTTTCTGTCTAGTTCATTATCCCATTTGATCAACCACTGACTAAAAATTTCTCGAGTCATCCATGCATTTTTATTTGCTGTATAATCAACAGGTAAGGCTTTAACTCCTTTGAAACAACGAGGTTGCTTACTCTTCCGACAATGAGCAGTTTCTTTTTTTTCTCCCGTCATACTGGCACAACATAAAAGCGTCATTCGTTCTTTACAAGATTTTGTTCCCTTTGCTTTTTCATTTTTAAAAACATAAGTATTTTCAGGAAGTGCTCTAAAGTACAGGCCAGTCTCATCAGCATTAAACACATCAGAGGGTGAAAATTCGGAGATAAGTGAAGGCCATTCATTTTCTAACCAAAAATTTGCACCCATATAATCTGCGTCACCTTGTTCTCCGTGCGCTTTTTGGAAAGAAATGTTTTCTCTTTTTTTCCACCGATGGAACCACCTTTCTGTCGCTTTGAAGTTAACCTTCCCCATTTTTTCTGCCAATTCTTCAGGTTTTTGGCGAAGCAAAGGATCTGACACGTGAGCATCTTTATCTCTGACTTTTACGAACCATTCTTTCAACGCACGTTCAACAGTATCATCCTTTCTACACTTTTTCTTTTTTTGACTTAGAGACTCATTTTGTAATGCTTCACATTCAATGTCTTCTATATAATAAGTCATATTATAGTTATATTCAATAAGTCCATAGGTACTAGAAATTTTTTCTGTACTTTTTTAATAATAAATTATATTTAATTGACGATTGCCGAATTGTTATCGATATCGGAAAAGTATTTTATGCCTATTGAATTACAGTTTACAGATTAAACCAAAATATGTTAGTGTTTATTTGAAATAGCAATTAGACATTCACTAGTTCACGATCTTGGCATATTAGGTACTTTATAAAAACGTATTATAAAGGTATGTAATTTCTTATGAATTAATAATTATTAGTAAATAAGTAAATTTTGCATATATATATATATATATATATATATAAAATAAGTATATATTTATATTTTTTTGCAACTTAAGGTAATTTTATCTTAGATATTAGTTATGTTGTACTTGTGGTATTTAAAATTATAATAATCGTGTAGACGTTTATGTTAAAATAATGATATTAGAATGGTGAATTAAACAATGTTTATTAACTATTAAGATTATGAAAAATTATAAATTAGTAATACACTAATTAATAATAATTGCAAACAACTAAACATTGTATGTTGTCGATGTAAATAATATTTTAATAATAAATAAATAAAATATTTTATTATTATTAATGATAATGATAATTAATAATACATTTCATACCTCGCTAAGTTTAAATTTTTTGAAAAATAATCGATAAGTAATGAAATTTTTTATATCATGTAGAATAATATATATATAATATATTATATATTTAATGCTATTTGTTTTAATTACTCAATTTTATAAAATACGAGTATGGCGTTAAAGTTATTTTACTTCTACAGTTTACACCATCGATATAATATTCTCATCATTATTAATACGTTAAATATTATTATTTATTTTATGAAAATATTTTTTCTGTTACCACTTACCAAAATTATTGATTTTTATTTTAGATTGAGTATAGTTTTAAAATGAGTAGTCGGCAAAGAGATAAATATCGAAAATATGAATCAGGTTCACAAAAAAGAGAAAAAAAATTAAAGATTGAAAACTATATTAAAAAACAACATGGTGCTTTAGATAAGTTTGTTGTTCCTTCATTAATCACTACTGAAAATGTTTTTGAAGAACAAAAAAAGAGTGATAGTGAAGAAGTAGAAAATGTAGAAATAATAAATGATAAAGAAGATAATTTAAAATTAATGAATATAAATGATGAATTTTATGATTTTGACTTCAATAACCCAGCTAAATGGCCAGATGTATTTCGTGGGTTCATGACAGAGGCGTCGGCCGTTCGCGGTCATGTAGTGGGTCTCTCAGCAGATGAGGTGTAGACTCACGCTCGCAAGAGCTGAGGGCGTCTGGGACGCGTGGAGGTAGCGAAGGTGCGGCGACAGGAAATGGTGTGAATAAATCCTACGGGGTGATGTCGGCCACTTCTGGCGACCGTGGTTCGTCCTATTGGATTGAGTAGGCATCTGGGATGCGAAGTGCAGAGTTGTTTGGTGCGATGGTAGGAGAGACAGCGGAAACTACTCCTTGGGGCAAGTTCTGTTTGTTCTTCTTACCAGTGACCTACGTGTTCACATTAGGTGCGCTTGGGGCGCGTGGTTGATGCACGGTCTTCGGACCTGTAGACGCTAGGCGGAGCGTGGGGAATAGAGTACTCACTCTATTTAAAAATAAAATGAGGGGTCACGACCACCGTGTGACCCGCGAGCGCGGCGTCATGGGTCAACCACTAGCCCTCGTGTACCTATAAAATTAAATAGTAGGGAGGCATAATGTCCTAGCTTAAGGCAATGATGGACCTCTGGCCGAAACGTCGCACTTTAGACGCCTAATTTAAATTAGGAATAAGTACTACGGGAACGACGTCTGGAACCAAGCATCGGGGAAACCTGGTATGGACGTCTGGGATCGGATTCGTAGTGGCAGTCATGTAAATGACGAAAGTGGTTAATGATCGCATGCTGATCAGGCGAAGGTTAACGGTGAGTATTCTCCTGGGAACACAGCCACTCTGCCGGTGGGAGTATACCACCTGGCGGTTGCTTAAACCATATTAAGTAGCGGGTTGGATAGTTCCGCGGCCTTACCAGTGGTCAGTAGAGAGATTTGATACATCTTGAAACCAAACTGGAAGTCATTTGAAAACCCATGTTTAAGGCGAGGGGCGTAAAAACTCCTCTTCTGAGACTGGTGGACGGCCTTAAACTGTCCTTATCTGACGATGCCCGATACTTTTCTCGAAAAGTATCTGGTGCCTCTGCCTGAAAGGCGACGAGTCTAGGCTCATATACCTTTCCCGCGGAGTGTAGGACTTTGTCCAAATTCGGAACTTCATGTCCCTCCTCCAAGATTTTAATCTCATAGGTGGTTCCCTGACCCCCCCTAACAGGTAGGGTCGCCCGGGGAGACCCCCGAAGGTGGTCCCCCGGTATTTTTCCCGTGAGCGCCTTCTAGGCTGCGAGCAGCGGTCCCGGGCCGAGCAGTCGTGTCAGCGAGTTGCCCACGCCTGGGCCAACCAACGAAGGTCAGATCCAGTTCTCGTCCTTCTCTGGGAGGACCCCCGGGTCCAGTCACTTAAGTCCAGACCCCGGTCTAATGCTTTTGTGGCCCGACTCCCTCTCGGGGAGTCGTTTTTATCGGTCCCCAGGTTGTTAAGTCCAGGGCTGTCCTCGGTCGTGCTCTCGTCACGCCGATTTAATCCGCCAGCTCGTCTCCGCCCTCTTTCGGGCGACGGGGGTCCTCAGACCCCCGGGTCCCCTTGGGCTCCGGTTCCTCCCGTGCCCTCCGCGACGACCCCCCGCTAGTGTGGTGGCGCGGCTACGGTCGCGCACAAGTACCCCACGAGTCGTGTCCCGTGGGGGACCAGGGCGCCGGTTTCCCGCGACGGTACGACACTCCCCGGCGGGGGCCGGACAAGTCCGGTCTCCTCGAGGACTGCGGTAGCGCGATAGGCCGGCACTGTTGAAGAGAAAGACCCGACGCCGTGCCCCTTGGACACATCGCCGGGTAACTCCCCAACTGCGCAAATCGCGAGTTGCGCACTCGCAACCCGCGAGAGGTCACGTGGGAGCAGGTTCGCCTAGACGCCATATGCGTCCCGGGTCGGCGCCCGGCGCGGCAGCCTAGACCACCGCGGCCGGGTCGTCCAGCCCTGTTTGCCACCGCCGAGTATCACCACGGTCAAATTCCGCCTCGGCGAGCGGACCCCGGCTGACACCGGTGCCCGCTGCTATTGAGACTAGCATATATACCACAATAATTAGTGGATAGTGGAATAGTATAATACGAAAACAATAATTATATGCAATATTATTTTTAATTAAAGTACGCGAATAGAGTTAAGAACATTGCATTACTCCATAAAAAGCAAATTAAGAAGTTTTTTCAAAAATATTATGCAACAGTTATATACCTCTTATATCATTGAATTCAAATTTAATACCATCCATTACAGTGACCCTCTTGTAACCTACTGTACAGCAGAGCGATACCTACTTAGTACTTTCTCACCTATTTTTATAATAATGATATAACATTTAACATTCATTTTTATATACTTACTCTCTATCATATTGAACTTGGTCTAAAAAACTAAGATGCGGTACCAAGTACCATTTTTCTTTTGTTTGATGCCGATGATCCAGTTCCAAGTTTTCTTTTATTTCGTGCGTATGAATCTCTTATATTTTTCCATCGCTTTTTAGTGTCGTCTACTACAAAATTACTAAAATACATTTCGGAATTTTTATATTTTTTTGTTATACTTAACTTTTGGTAAAGTTATTAGTTATATTATATTATTTTATTTTATTTACCAGATTTATCAATTTTGATCGAAATCTCTTTCCATATCTTATCTTTTGTTATAATATTTCTATAATCCGCTTCTTCTATATTATATAATATAGGATTCTTTTGCACCTCTTGGATCAAATTTTTATCTTCAGATGGCGAAAATACTATTTTTGACATCGTGTCGTCGTGTTGTGTCGCTTGTATACTGCTCTTGCAGCAGTAGTGTCGTCGGCTGTGGCGATCAAAAGTTGGCACGCCGCGACGTGTCGTGTCTTGCAAACCAGATTATACGATTTCCATTAAAACAAATATTGACGACATGTCTCGCGCCTTACAGACCGTACTTTTACCAAGCGACAGAAGTGGCGGGGGCGTTCTTAAGTCCAAAAGTTATTACTTTAAACTGAAATAATCCTCTTGGGGTCCTATATGTGTAGTGAACGTGTCTACGAGGGGAAACCCACCTGCCAGTATCTTGATTTCAAGTCCATGGTGCTGTAAATCTTCGCTCCACCAATGCCTTGAGTCGTGTCATGTAGGTCTGGCATTGGATGAGCGTTCAACTCCGTCTGCAAGTCAAGATGGCTATAGTCTACACAGAACCTGCGAGATCCATCCTTTTTCTTCTCAAGTACCACCGGTGCCGCCCATAAGGATAAACTAGGTTCGACAAAACCTTGTTTCTCCATGTCTCGCATTATTCCGACAATCAACTAATTTTTCTCTTGGGGGTACCCGTAGGCGTTTAGAGCCATCGGATTTGGATCCTTGAGTTGGATCTGGTGCTCCATCACCCGAGTTCTGTCTACCTCTCTGGAGAAAACCTCCGGATATTGGCATAAGACCTCTTAAACGTGCATGTCGCACTAACCTTCCGGTAAACTTGCGGTAGTTAAGTCCACTCCTACGATAATCGGAGTTACTGGATTTCTCCAATTCACGAAAACACGTCTTTCTTTTCCCAGGTGTATTATGTAACCATTATGGTCCCAAGCAACTTGTTGCTCCACGAATAAGTCATGGCCCAAGAAGACATCCCTAATCAGATCGTCTAACACTGCGGCCCTGAAACTTATTTCCAAATCCCCTATCCTGACCTGAAATTCGGAGAACTCCCTAATTTCCCGGATTTGACCATTCGCCTTTGGGACAATCTCTGGTTTTTCAATAAAACTTTTGCCAAACTTCTTTACCACCCATGGTTTGAAGTACGTCCTTGCCACTAGGTTCCAATAACGCTACTACTGCCCTGAGTGCAAACTCTAGTTCTATGGCTGATATCAGAATATTTGATACCTTTATTTTATCTGTTGACACCACTGCAATGGCTGAAAACTCAACCTCTTCGGTCTGCAGATCCGAAAAGCGTTGTCGCAACTCAAACTTCGAGTCTGCATCTGAGTCTCTCCTCTTGCAGTTTTCTCGTGAATAAGGAATAAAGAATAAACTCTTCGGGAAAATCTTCGGTTGTGACCGGACAGATTAACAACTTCTGTGTTAACTTATCTTGTTCTGCATCCCCTTAAACACCGTCCACGAAATTTTCCTCGGAAAAATAACTCATTTCGGCGAGATCTCTATTTTTGTCTGAGACATTTTGTTCCAATTCGATTTGCCCAACTTTATGTCCGGGTGGTTAGCCCAAATTTTCGTCAATTTTTCATTAGCCTGATTCATTATCACGAACTGTGGTTCCTTTATCGGAACGTCGCTTTCAATGAGTTTTCTTGGGTGGCTATGGTGTTTTCTTCGATGGTTTTTGTTTGCATGCAGAAATCATTCTTGTTGTCAAGTAAAATTTCATAATATATTTGAAAAGTTGAAATTTATGTTCATCACTGCCAACTTTTGTATAGCTACGACTCATAATTTCATCTAAAACTGAATAACAAATGTACTGATTAATATCATGCAAATTATTAAGGAAATTGCCTGTAAATAGACATTTATTAACATTTATAGTTTAAAAAAAATGTTTTACCCTCAAATAAAATAAGTTGTTGAAAATTATCTTTTTCCAGTATTTTAACAATTGCCTATTCATAAGTATATATTAAGTTAAGTAAAATATCTGATAGTATAAATAAATTGCCTCGACTTCTTTGTAAGGTAAAGGAGTCATGATCTACAAAATCTTCACATTTGATTAATGTTTTAAAACACTCTTCATAAGATTTTGTAATTGAAAATGTCCGTGCCTGTCTGACAACATATCCTACAAAATAGGTAAGTGCAAAAGAATTAATAAAATTATTTGTCGTATTATTATCAACACATGGTTGTTTAAAATATGTGTGATCAGTTAATTCATTAAAATCTCCAGAATCTAATAGTTTATCCAATTTATTTTCAAATTTTAATTTTTCAATTGGTTCTGTAATAGATTTTATTTGTATAAGAGAATTTAATATTTCTCCAACAAAAACATTACTACCTCTTGGAAGTTTAAGTAATGAGTAAGACGACAACAACCTAAATACTTGAACAAAATGAAGTAGATCAGGATGCTGATTTGATCCACATGCATTACGCAAGTTTCCAAAGAGATGCTGAAATAGGTATGATATTTAATGTTTATTTATCTTTTAAATAAATATTGTAAAAATATTGATAGTTTTACCTCTTGTGCATCTTGGTTGATTCGTCTTGTCATAAGATATTTATAACCAACTTCATCGCACATATATTGAACAAGTTCAAGTGTACCTTTTAATGTGACAACAAGCCCCTTGTATGTTTGAATTGACAAAAAATCATCGGGATTTGTCTTAATTAGTTTCCAATTGTATAAATATTCCAAATATTCTTGTACTACCTATAGTTAGTAAAATTATAAGTTAGCTGGTAACCATATAACTTGATACAATTACAACTTTTTTGCCTATGCGATTCTTTCTCAGATGTTATAGGACTATTTGCAGTTCTAGAGTTCATTATATCAATTAACATATTAATTTTCCCTAATAAATTTAATAGTAGTAATACATTCTTTAAAATCTTCTAGCCCTCGTTTGTGCAATTCATTCAAAACATTCGCCACTGTGCCACTAAAAAACTAAATATTAATAAAACGTATTAAAATATTTTTTAAAGTTGAAAACGTCAGTCTTACAGTCATTGCCATTTTTACATTAATTTTTTAAAATTGACGAGGGTATATATGATTTTTATTTATTTTGTAGCACAGTTTAATATGATTTTTTTCATCAAATTTGACCAACAATTTCCAATATTTAAAATCAACAGTACCGTCTGGTGTCTAAATAAAAACTAGGTTTTAGTAAATTTACAAATCACAAACAAATAAATTTCACCATTAAAATTTTTTGTTTTAACACACGAGACCACGTAGGTTTTATTAAATGAGGAAAATCCGAGGCAAACCAAAGACGTATTATCTGGTCAATAGGATATTCACACTCTACATTATCCTCGTCAATTCCGAATAATTTTCACATTCCACGATTCCTTGATCCACCATCAGTTACAACTATATGGACATATAGACCAGATTTTTCTAATAAAAGACTAGCCTTTATAACCAGTTTTCGTAAAATTTCGGCTTGCTCCTTTACTCAGAAAAGCTCCTATTAATTGCATTCATGGGCCTCGAAAAGGTTGAAACATAAATACTAGTGCATGATCACCCATTTGATTTAATTGTTTTACAGGAGTGTATAAACCAAGATCAACGAGTCCATCCACTTTCAATGTCGATTTGCTGAAAAAAAC
Source organism: Melanaphis sacchari (assembly GCF_002803265.2). Lineage (NCBI taxonomy): Eukaryota > Metazoa > Arthropoda > Insecta > Hemiptera > Aphididae > Melanaphis > Melanaphis sacchari. The sequence continues at coordinate 979,433 of NW_020270491.1, read as the reverse complement.
AGCTGAAGATAAGGCTATTTCATCTAAAAGCAATGCACCTAAACAAATAATAACATATTTTATACTTATTTAATTATTATAACTAGAGCAGAGAAATTATAGGAGGTAAAATTGGAAAAATATGCACATAAAAAATTGAAAATATGTATTCAAATTAATTAAATATACAAGATAATATGTACAACAAAATTAAATTATAATTTAGTAAAATAAAAAAATTAGGTATAAAAGAAATATAAAAATCATTGCATTGCACAATTAATTTTATTTTAAATATTTTCTACATCGAATGATCGCCGATTGTTAGTATGGTTTTCTTCAACCTCGAATTTTGGATTTATCCTTAAAATAAATATAAAATATATTAATACAAAAATAGTTTTAAAATAAATTTTTTCTTACCTGATAAATTATTGCATTGCACAACTAATGTTTTTTTTTAATATTTTCTACGTCGAATGATCGCCGATTGTCAGCCAGTATGGTTTTGTATCTTGAAAAACTTCTTTCGACGTCTGTTGATGTTACTGGTGCATATTTATAAAATGTTAAATCATTTCCCGTTAGGTCTTCTGGTAAACCATCCATCGATGAACTTTCTCCTTTCAAAATTTTTAAAATTAATATTATTGCAAACCCTTATTTTTTTTCTAAAACTTGGTTAAATTTTGTTTTTACTTTCATTCCAACGTCACCCGCAACTTTGTCCAATTTATTTTTCGTGAACATTACTGTTGTTACTGAATCAGTTAATGATACTCCTTGTGATTCTAATTTAGTTATGGTTGATGGTAAAAAATCCATAATTTTAATGTATAAAAGTTAAATTTGGTTCCATTGAAATTTCATTTAGAAGGGCTTGAGATTTTTTTTATAGATACAGCACCGTTAGAATCAAAATGTTGATTAACATCTCGTACTTGCTTAAAATATTGGCAGTAATAAGAAGTAGCTTCAATTCAAGAACCCCAACGTGTAAGTACAAGTTCGAGAGGAAGAGGGACTCCGGGAGCTTCTGTCTTAAAAAATAAAACACGCGAAGGTGCTTTTAATAATACTTGCTTTCCTTTTGCTACTAATTTATCAACTCTAAAATATGACTACGAATATTTTCTGCCAATCTATGTAATTCGTGTGCTATACAAGTAATATAGATCATCTTGGAGTATAAAGCCTTGATAGTTGTACCTTTTTTTTTTTTTCCATGGTATCGACATCTGGGGTGGTACCGACCTCTCGATCATTTCACCCCCAGATGCCATCGTTTATTGAATCAATACAATTTACGTTGATTGTTGACCGTGCTCAGGGACAATCCCCCTGGTTGCGGCCTTACACATTATGGTTGTACAAAAGGAAGGGGCTCTATCCCCTTTATTTCACCTTCGGCTTACAATATAATAACTTAACTAAGTTGTTTATGCTGGAAGTTCTTGTCGCCTTCTTTCTTCAGCCTCTTTGTGGCTCATAATCTTGTGGACCAGATCGTCGACTATGTGCCAGTTCCGCTTGGATGACAGCATTGTGCTTACCATGTTACCAGGTGTCAGGCTAGTCTCTAGGTATGTTTCTGCTTCGTTCCTAAGTCTGTGCCAGGCGTCACATACAAACATTGTGTGATAAGCGTCATCCGTTGGGTTGCCGCAGTACCAACACTCTTCGCTTTCCAGTTTCGCGTACTTCTTGAGGTATTTTGAGAAACATCCGTGGCCGCTGAGAACTTGCGTTAGGTGAAAGTTTATATCGCCGTGTTTCCTTTGAGTCCAGGTCTTTATGTCTGTGATGAGCTCGTGGGTCCATCTACCTTTGGTGCTTTCGTCCCATCTTCTCTGCCAGATGGTCGTAGGATCTTTTCTCGCTCGGATGTTTTCCGGGTTCCTGCGATTGTTGTACTGGTCGCTTCAATCCTTTGGTGTGATGTCCAGAGGGGCGACGCCTGTGATGACGGATATTGCATCTCCGGAGACCGTGCAGTACGCGGATGCTGTTCTAAGGCATATTCGTCTTTGGACCCTTTTCAAGTGTTCCCATCCGGAAGCACTCATGTCGTGAGCCCATGTGGGGGCTCCGTAGAGGAGTATTGAGTGAACAACGTTACTGTACAGTGTCCTCTTCCTCCACTTCGCCGCACTGATATTTGGCATAATCCTTGAGAGGTTTTGTGCCACCTTGCTTGCTTTTGCAGAGGCTTCCTTTGCGTGAGCGCTGAAAGACCACTTGCTGTCCAGGAGTACTCCAAGGTATTTCATATGACCCTTTGTTTTCACCTTGTGGCCATTTATGAAAATGTTCATGTCATTATTGGTTCTCGTCTTTGTGATGATCATTGCTTCGCACTTGTGTTGTGCAAGCTCAAGGCCCGTTTCGTTTAGCCAATTGTACACCTTCTGAGCGGACGTGGTGAGCATTTGTTCTAGGGCTATGTTGTCCTTGGCCGTTGCTACTAGGCCACTAGGGCGATGTCGTCCGCGAAGGCTAGGAATGTGACGCCCATCGGGAGGCGAGTTCCGAGTAGACTATCGTACATTAGGTTCCACAAGGTTGGCCCGAGGACCGAGCCCTGTGGAACTCCGCTGGACACGTCTACCTCAGTTACGCCGCCTGATTCAAAAATAATAGCTCGATCTTCCAAATAGCTGCTCATGATCTTTTGCAGATATAATGGGACGTCCTTCTTCCTCATAGCGTCCATTATCGCCGACCAGGGGGCCAAGTTGAAGGCATTCCTGATGTCCATCGCTAGCACGCCGACTTTCTTCCTGCTTGTGCTGACGGTGGTTTTCAGACAATTTAACACATCGATAGTCGATCTGCCCTTCCGGAAACCATACTGTCGTTCGTTCAATCCGTCGGATTCATCGAGGTAGCGCCTTAGCCGGTTGTCTATGACCTTTTCTAGTAATTTGCCTAGGCAGTCCAGGAGACAGAGTGGTCTATATGAGGATGGATTATCCAATGGCTTGTCTCCTTTTCTTAACAACACGAGTCTTGCCCGTTTCCACCTCTTTGGAAAGACTCCTTCGGTAAGGCAGGTGTTATACACGGTTTCTAGCACCTCGGGTTTTAGGGCAACAATGGTTTTGACCGCTTCATTCGTGATACCGTCAGGGCCCGGAGCGATATTGTTTTTCAAGCTTCTGGCTGCAAGGTGTAGCTCTGTTTTGTCAATTTTCCGCAAGTTTTCCGCGGGTGAAGGGTGCGGCATTACGTACCGTTCTCTAATGGGGTGTTTCGGAAACAAACCGTTCACTATTTTCTCAATTCGCCCGGGAGTATCTAGCTCTGGAATAGGTGGCGGCCTTGAAAGCTTCTCCATGACGAGCTTGTATGGCAGTCCCCATGGGTTGTGCTCGACTTCGTCGCACAATTTCCGCCAGGCTTCGTCCTTAGCTTTCCTGATGGCGTGCACTAATTCCATCTTGACTTTTTTTGCGTTATGTGCTTCCGTGGTGCTCGCAGCAGCCCCTTGACTCTTTCTTTTCCGTTGGAAAGTTTGCGGAGATGGTTCGCTTCTTTTCTTAGCCTTTTCTGGGGTCCACCAGTGAACGGATTTCCTTTGTTTCGGGTGTTGATAGTTTTGGGTGTTGCAACACTTGTGTACAGCAGCCACTAAAATGCTTGCGCATTGGTGAGCGTCGGTGGTTGTTGGTGCGCTGTAAAAATTGTCCGACAGCAGGGCCTCTCTAAGTTTGTTGAGGTCTACCTTGCGGGGATTTTGTTGTGGTGTGCTATCACGCCCGTGTGCAGTGCTTATCTCGAATTCGATGTAGAAGTGATCGCTTAGGGATTCGTCGTCAAGCACTTTCCAGTTCCGTACTCTCTGGGCCAGAGTTGGTGACGCTATGGTTAAGTCTATTATAGAGCCTTTGTTAAATGTGCTTTTACTCCCTTTGTTGCACACGATGTAACCAGTAGAGTTGATAAGGTCTGCCAATGCTTTTCCTCTTTTGTCGTTTGCCGGAGACCCCCAGTCCGAATGTTTTGCATTGAAGTCGCCCGTTATTAATACCTCTGTGGTCGCGCTCTTTATGCTTGAATGAAGACTCGTGAGGAAGTCCAGGTACTCTTTGAAGGTGGAATTTGGAGACCAATAACACGAGTAGAACCTTATGCCTTGCGACGTTATCCACCTGAAGCCTCTTTCGGTGAGCCCTTCGTTTTCTAGCCTAGTCTTTTTGGTGTTGATGATTCCTGCATCACCAGATTTGTCCATGTACCAATGTGACCCTTTGCTTCTGTTTGGTTCACTAACGAATATGAGATCTGCCAGTTTTTCCGATGCCACCTGGCTCAGCAGTGCCTGAGCCGCTTTACAACGGTTCAGATTTATCTGTAAGTGCTTAGTCATTTCGTTGGTGGGTTGGGGCGTCCAGTACTCTCTCTGGCTCCCTTTGCTCGATGTTCGTTATCTGCTTCTTAGACAGTGCCAAACGGTACGTGGTGCACTTGCCGCTGCCGGGGAAGTGGTCAGTCGACTCCTTCATGTCCAGGCATGCCGCGCATTTCAGAGGCGAAGTGCAACTGGACGCTCTGTGACTTTCACTTGTACACAGGCTGCAGGCCTTAGCCCGATCCGGGCCCCTGCACGTGTGGGTGGTGTGCCCGTATCCAAGGCATTTGAAGCATCTGGTAGCGGTTTCCTTTAATCTCACCCTGGCGTTTATCCAGCCAATCCTGATACGGCCCTTCTTTGCGAGAGTTATCGCGTCTGCGCTCCTTAGTCTTACCGTGGCCCTCTGTGTGCCCGCGTAGGCCGGACGGATGTTCTTTACCTTTATTGTACTGTCATCGGCAGGTAGTCCTAGTGTGGATCTGATGCTGCATTCCACTTCAGTGGCAGTCGTCACTTTGTCAAGTTCCTGAATGTTCACTTCGTCCAAGCTGACTAGGCCCTTTATGACTGCACGGTCGCCCAGGTTGAATTTGAGTGCTTCCACTAGTTCGTCTCTATTTTTGCCCTCGCGACCTAACCTGATCAGGATCCCACCACTACGGCTTTCTTTAATGGACGATACCTCGGACCCGATAGAGGAGATGTCTACTTTTTCTTTGATCGTTTTTAAGATGTCGGTGAACGTTTCCCTATTTTCCGGGTTTACAGATATTGTGTCTGAAAGTGGTCTTTTGATTTTCCTATTGACCTCCGCTGGCTTTTTGTTCGACTTCTTGTTTTTTGGTTTGGGACGGTTGACCTTCGTCCAGCCCTGCGTCTGTTGCTCTTGATCTGGATCTCCGATCTCTTGTTCTCGCGGCAGAGGGGCCTGGGCTCGTGTTGTGTCCCGCTGAGCTCCCGCTTTCGAGGCGTAGCTAGGTCCGGAGGTGTGATGTGTGTGCTTTAAAGCGTTGATGTCTTCGTGCTGCTTTGTGAGGGTGACTGCCAGCGCCTCACAGGCTTTAAGGATGGCTTCTTGCTTGTCATAGTTCTTGGTACTCTGTTCAGGCTGAGGATCAGCGGGTTTTTGTTCCGTCGTGTTTCTGGCTCCAGCTTTCTCAACTTCAAAGAAAGCGCCATGCAGACTCGATTTGTTGGAGTTTAGTATCTCTACTTTCTCCACGACCATGTCAATTGCCTCCCTTACTTGCGGGGATTTGGACTTTTCCTTGATCAGAGTCAAGTGGTCAATGCTCTCAAGTAGTTCGTTGATGATTTTGTTTTATATTTTTATCGAACTTTTTAAGTTTTTTGAGAATTCGAGCTCAGTAGTTTAGTCTTGAGCCTGGACTCGTTGCTCTTCTTGTCACAGGGGACTTGGTGTCCGTCGGCGTCAGCACTAGTAGTTGGAAGAGTAGCGGGGGTCTGGCTGGCCACCCCCGCACCCTCACGGTTGTCGGATGACGACCTTGGTGAGCCCGCTACTTGAGAACCGGTGTAAACACCAGACCCACTCACCACTGCCGACTCCTGGGGTTCCGAGGACCCTGGGGTGGTAACAATATTTTGTTCGAAAACTACCATATTGTGTTTTTGAAGGGTTTTCTCCCTGCGTTTTATACCTACCACCAGGTTGGAACCGCTTGGCACGCGCTATTAGCCCGTGAGCCCCCCCCACCACGACAAGGTTAGGTTGTACCTGCTTTCTTCATGTATGGCGCAGCTTCGCTTAAAAATAGGAGGACGTCATCATGACGAATACCATCGGGCCACAAGAGAAACATTGAGCTGTCAACAAATTTGGTTATTGTAGAAAAATTGGCTTTTTCTAAAACTTCGGTGTTTAGTAAATATATTTTTCCGGGTCTATCCTTCAGTAGAGTTCCAATTATTAAGTTTGCGATATATCTCCCTTGTACATCTGTCGTTTCATCTATAGAAACCCATATTTTATTTTCTACAACGTATTTTCTAATTTGATCAATAGCTTCTAAATAGCAATTGTTTGTATAAGTTTTCCTCAGCATGGATACACTAGGGATGTCATTTAGAGTATATTTTTCAAGGAACGATCGGAATTGAACATTAGAAATTTTATATAAAGGAATGTTTGCACACATCATAGCCTTACAAAAATCATGTGAAAAAACAGATTTTTTGTTTAACGGCTGTGATATAAATTGTTGTTTATTTTCCGCAGGTTTATTTCGACAAGCAATTTTTTTTTAAATCTTTAAAATATGCAAAAAAAATTTTAGATTTCAACTGTGAGGCTTATGACTTATATTTATAAATCTAATCTTGGTATAATCTTGGTTTGCTATAAAATAGAGGCCCAAAATAAAACATGCAATCCTATAACTTCTCTGCCCTATATATAACATATAATTATTTTAAAAATTATATTTACCATGCCGTTCATTCACATCTAATTGCTTTACTTTTTCTTCTAAAATTTCAAGTACATTTTCTTGAAATCCATATGCTGGTTTTAAATTTTGAATATAATTTTGTAGAGTTGTCTGTAATGGTCCTTTAATTTTCATTAAAATGCACTAATATATATATATTCATTAGAATATCTCATGCCAAAGGGAGATTTTATTGAACATTTTTTAAAACAAGCTTTGACAATTTCTTGTTATGTTGCAGGTAAATTCTCAATAGTTTTGTTTATATTTTTTGAATTACATTCTTTAAATTTTTTCATTAAATGATTTACTTGCGTTTTTAGAGTAGTAACCTAATAATTAAAACAATTAAATATTATTATAACCAATAATTTTTCTATATTCAGGTAGAATCCTTAAAATAAAAATAAAAAATACCTTTTTAGACAGATTTTGATTAATTTTAAAGGTATATCTATTTCGTAAAGTGTTCTTTGGAGACCTTTTATTAGCATTACTTTTCAAAAAACGACAATTAATGCAAGTTATCTGTTTTCCTTTTATATAACTCATACATTTAGAAGACCTATGCATATGATTTTGATGTTCAAAACCTGAACATGTAATTAATTGATCTATTTCAATTAATAGCTGTTCAATATCATGAATACTCATTACCTCCTTTCCAACTTGAATTTCTTTACCTAATAAAAATACCTAAAAACCAACCAACAATAATAATTTATTAAATAATGTTATTTTTTTTTATTAAAAATATAAACCATTAGGTATTAATAAACTTGTATTATTATTGACAAAGTGTATATCTATGAGTAAACTTTGTTTAAGTCCTTCAAGTTATTTGAAAACATACCTACTAAATTAATAATATATTTAATTACCTGAGGGATGATTGAAGTAAAGCGAACAATTTTATCCTTGTACAAATGTTCTATATGAGAATAAATAATTGTATCAATATTGTAATGCATGCCCCACATTGCACCTGGTAATTTAACATTCTTCGCATCTCTATTTATTGCAGCTCTGTTTGAGATATAGAAACAATTAAATAATAATTTTTAATAATATTGAATACATACCTTCTGAGTCTTTCAACAAATATTTACTTACATTTTTTTAACTTTTTTTGGTAAAGCATTTCTTACTGTTGGTTCTTTACATTTGGTGATAGTTCTAGTTAAATATTTAGGTAGGCTAGGAAATATACTAGGTACAGCTGTAGATGTTAATATAGGTCTCTCTCTTTCTAATAATGATTTTACTTCATCAGGTCCAGTAAGATCAAAATGTCTTATGATAAAAGTTTGATTAAAATACTGTTCACACACTCTATCAGTCCGACTTGAAGAGCGGTCTGCTCTAGGGATACATTTGCTCCATTCATCAAATAAAACCTATACATTTTAATTAGGTAACATGTTTCGTTTAATATTATACTTTTACACATAGGCGAAACTACGCATAACCTGACCTAATACTGGCTGAATATCATAGTCTCATGATACTAACTTGGTAATTAGTAGAATTTTTTAAATAAAATTTAAAAACTTAAAATTTTTTTTTTTCATATTTGTCACTTGGCCTGTCCTAATAAAATTGTCTAGTTTCGCCTATACTTTTACATAATATGTATAATATGTATATATACATATATTTACATCATTCTTAGGAGCTATAAAAAATGATGGATTCTTAACATTGGGAGTCAAAGCTGTATGTTCCTTCTTATGTATTTTATTCCCAACATCACAACCAGGAACAAAACATTTGTTGTTTTTACTCATCTTAACTTTTAAGTATGTTGACAGCCGTTAATAAAAAATAACCATAGGTATTATAAATTATAATATTATATTATGCTGATCGCCAGAAATCGGTATGTTGCAAAATAAAATACATTTTCCGGCCGGTGCCTGATCAGCTGATGATAAAAACAGGACATCTATTGCAAACAGCGTATTCTGTCGAAATTATTATCTGTAGTAAATAAGACGTACCCCTCTAAACAGAAGGGAGGGTATTAGCGGTCCACCGTATATATCCACCTTGGTGTTTCTGTGCTGCACATTGTCTGAATATGTTCCTATTATTTATACATATAAATGCATACATATATGCGTTTTATATAATACTATAATATGATATAATATATAGGTATAAATGAAGATTTTAATATAACAAAATAAAGTTTTTATTTTTTAAATGCCTAATAGAATATTCGTTTAAAATTAAAAACTTCATTTTTCGCATCTAAAATTCGTAAAATTTTTCGTTTAAATGTCACGTACTTACTGCACGATTATTATACCACTCGCATCTATTAGAAGTGTACGAATATTTAGACTTAAGAATTCAAGTTAAACATGCCTAATACAGTTATCTATTTGACATATAATATACAGCAAATTGGTATCCACTTGCTTACCTTTTTTTAATTGGTATATGAACATTTCATAACAAATTGTTCATTCAATTTATAAATTTCAATTTAGTATTATTCAAAAAAAAAAAAAAAAGAAAAAAAAATACTGATTATACTTAACTCAAGTTCTTATATTATAAACATTTTTTTTTTTTTTGTATTTCATCGTGTTAAAGTTATTTATTATTTTTGTAATTTAAAATGCTGCAATGTCAAATGATGTCTGTAATAATATGATACGGTACACCAGTATTCGGCGACCTTCCTTTATAAATGACTTATAATTCCAATTTATGGTATCACGTAGGACGTTTATTTTTTAATATCATAAATCAATTAGGTAACATAATACAACGTGTGGAGAGTAAATTTAATCCGAACCGCGCGACTAGCTCTAATATGCCGAGACGCAACGAATGGTGTCGGACCTCTACAGGTTCGACTGTGATACAATATTTAGGACACATATCATAGAATTATATACAACAGGAATGAGTGACAACTTCGGGGACGTCGGCAAACCCGTGATCATTCAATCAATTTATGGTCGTTCGTGGTCCGTTTAGAAGCGCACGGGACGTTTACAGTGGTCGCGTCCACCGTGCAGCACGCATGTATCGCGTAACGGCTGTCATTCAAGGAGTGCCTCGGTGCCCCAACCGTTCCATCCGCAATCGTTTACCAACCGCCCAAAGTCGTTCAACGACCACCAGCTTTTCGTCGGGCACATATTACCGTCCACAACGTCTGAAGACTTATCCGAGACGTTTGCTCGATTTGGGATGGTGTAGAACGTCCGCATCAAAAACGGCTTTGACCGGGCCGGTAAACGAATCGAGTTGAACTACGGTTTCCTGTCGTTCAGTTAGCCCGTGGGCGTTGATGCCGCACTTGCCGAAACACAAATCACGTTGATCAACGGTAATCAGGTCAACGTTAACAAGCCCAAATGTCAGTGACGCCAATGCATTCTGATACCTCATCCTCATCCCTCGTCCTTCATCCGCCGCCGATAGGTACAGGTAATTTATAATTTAAAATTTAAATGATTAAGGTATTAATAATTATAATTCGATAGGTAGGTAGCGGACGATGAAAAATTGGTGTAAGAGAATATTTATACTTTGATGTACCAACATCTCAACATTCAACGACTGGAATTCATGTACGTTTGATACAATATACGTATCTGTGAGGAAGACGGCGACGTTAGGATTCGCATCTGTTTTACTCGGTTTATCTGTGTATCTACTCGCCTTAACAAATTCCATCTGTCCTTGATCCTCAGTCAATTTCTGTTCTTTTTCGGATTTATTCTGTTTACGGGTGCGCCTTGTGCAACAATCCACAAATACGTTCAAGGATTTTCTCAGATTCTTCGTTTTTATTTTTTTTTCGGCGTAGTGAAAGTTTCGAAATGTTAACTGGAATAGAACTAATTAACGACTGAAACAAAATCGTGTAGTATCCGTTCTCATTCGTTAGTTGTTGTTGTCATACTAATTTTATTTTTATTACTAACCAGCAATTTTTTTTCAAATTTAGAACGATATTACAACATATTGGCATTTTACCGTTTGCAACCTCTTTGGCTTAATTCGTTGCAATCTCGTTACACTTTTTTTTTTCCATTGTACAAATAAAAATAATCATGTATTCTTAATTTTCTATAAGGAAGTCAAAATAATTGTAATTAAAGGAACAATAAAAATTGGTCACCGATTAATCGGCAAACAAGCTTTTGCTTAATACCTCGTCACGGTTCCGATTTGACTCACATAGTAAATATAGGTAGTTGTATGTTATTTGTACCAAATATTAAGTTATCGTCTTTATTATGTCTAGGATATGCAATAAGTGTAGTTTATCTGTGTCTCCTTAGCAAAAATAAATTTTTTCGTATACGTTTTAATGGAACGAAATGTGCTGGAAAGTTTATGACGCAGTCTGCGAAGCATTCCTGGATATGTGAATAGTGCATTCTTATTAATAAAAATGAAAAGAACCTTATTAGTCATAAAAACGTAATTCTCCTATAGTAACGAAAATATAACTATATTATTGATTAGAGATGATGTATTCAAATTATTCTATAAATTTGACGCATTAGAAAATTCTGTCTTTTAGTTCAAATAAAATCGATGACTTCAGCAAAAATTGAACATAATATCAGAATTTATTAAAATTATTAATAAAAAGTTTTCACAAATGGAAATAAAGTTGGCTAACTTTGAAAAACAGGTAGATGTATTAAAGTTTGAAAATAATCAAATTAAACAAAAATTGTTGGGTAATAATATTACGATAATTGGGATTTATATGACGAAAGATGAAAATCAAGCTAATATTATACAAAAAATATAATCTATTTTAAATGTTAATTGTCCGGTGGATGAAATTACTAATGTTTTCCAAATGAATCCAAAACATGATAATGGAAAACTAATCGTTCGTTTTAAAAATAAAATAATCAAAGATGATAATTTATTAAAAATTAAAAATCGTAGCTAAAAGTAATAATCTTTCTAAGTTCTAAACCGATGAAAACCGGTAAGAACAGAAATCTTCTGGCATAGCACTAAACATTTGGGTTTTAGAAATCTAATAAGTCTTATCAGTGGAGCTCACCTTTCTTAGTAAAACCAGGTTCAATAGGTTATTAATGTTATTACAAATAAATATCCTAATGTACCTTTTTAATGCTAACTGCGTCTGGTCATTTTTTTAGGTAGGTATATGTAAATTTCAATCGAACTGCTTTTGTTCAAAATAATAATTAACTTTTTTTGGTTAAAATATTTTCTGATAATGATTAATAATTATGTTCATCAAAACTTTCAGTTACAGAATTAAGACTATTCAATTTTATTGCTAGGCACTTAAACGTTTTACATAAGACACCAGTACACCACGGTTTAATATTATTATTTAAAAACTTATGAAAAAAAATTTTTGACCACCAACAACATAATATAATTTTAATTTTACATTTAAAAAAAAGGTAAATAATAAATACAATCTTGTTCTTGAATAATTTAAGTGTCATAATATCCTTATGTTATTACTGATTAGTGATTATCATTACATTTATAATATTTTTTTACCTATATGTTGTGTAGATTGATGTAATAGTAATGAATCTTGTATTGTATACTTTTTTTACAAAAACCGCAATAAAGTTTTGGTATGTGCGTTGTTATGTGTCTATAATATATATGTAATATATAAATATTATATAAAATTGTATATATCTGTATCATCTATAATTTTATGTGCATACAATTTTTAATTTTATCAACTAAATGTTTTTTTTTTGTATTTGCCATAAACGAAAAAGTACTTTACAGACAACATTACTATTATTATTATTATTATTTATTATAATCAACGCCAGACGGCTTTTACAAAATTAACAGACAAGAAGTACATTGATAACAGTAAAAAACATATACAATTTAAGATGCAAACTTATACTAACTTTAATATTAGAGAGAAGAAAAAGAAATAGTAAGTAAGTAAATAAATAAATAAAACAATATGGTGTAAATTATGTGAACAAGATGTGAGCCTTCATACTTCATATGGTTTAATAGTCTAAATCAGGGGTCGGCAACCTTTTTAACCACACGGGCCATTTTTTTTTTTCAATTGTTCATCAAGGGCCACATTAAAAAAAAAAAAAATGACATATTATGATATAATACTTATAATTGTATTGCTATTATGAAACGGTTAGATTAGATTTTATTTATAAAGGAAAAAGAATTATATAATATTGAAAATTATATGAAAAATGTTATTGAACAAAAGTAAAACATAAAAATTAACCACCTTTGTGCGGGCTATCAAAAATTGCTCTGCGGGCCGCATGCGGCCCGCGGGCCGCGGGTTGCCGACCCCTGGTCTAAATGATTATTTGCATTATTCATCATCCTTAAAAGTAAGGCATTCCTGGAGAAGTTAGATTTATTGATGGGTATATAAAAATTACACTGAAGCCTAGTGTTATTAGGAATACGAAAACTAAGATCTCTTCAAAAATATAGATGTTGAACCTCAAAGGATTTTAACCATTCGTTTTTTATAACTTGAATAACACAGATAGCTTTTTATTGTCATTATAACCATATAAACAGATATGTTGAGTATAATTTATTTTTCAATGACTAAAAACAGGTTAAAATAAAATAATGAGTACAATTACCAAGTAAAAAACCATTATATACAATTATTGTATTAAATAATAAATGTGTATGTATATTATTTTGTTTTTCTATAGATCCAAGTTCAATAGTTAATTTTAAAATTTTGGCGGAATCTCGGACCTCATAAAAACAAAAATTTTAAATTCATAACCTCAAATAAGTATAACCTACATCACACGTGCATAACATTTGATCTAGATACCTATTAACAAGCGGACAACTGATATAAATTAATCTTCCAAAACCGTATTATAGGTTATTATTTCTGTCGCATTCATATAGGTATTGTGGTAGCGGTAACCACTTGTGAGTCGTTTATTATATATCTATTCCACGTTTTGACGTCGATCGAACCGTACTGACCAACTTAAGTGAAACCAAGTTCTTTTAAGTGTTACGTTCAAGTCTCTCAATTATACATTCCGTGGACCAACGTAAGTATCTAATATAAGGCATAGCCCGCGCGTACATAGGTATATAAGCATACGTAATATGCACGATAACACTTTTCTTAGCTTTGTATGTGAATTAATCAATGGAGCTATAAAGACAACCACATAGTCTTTCCGTTCGCATTACTATTATATACAAATATGTCAAAAACTTTTTTTTTTTTTTCTGTCGGCGTTGGATTAACTACATTTGCGTCAGTGTGAAGTCTGTCACGATTGTTTATTCATTAGTTTTTTTTCTCTTGCCATAATTATTATTGTTCAGCGTCAGATCTTTTGTTACAACGTATTTCGAATCGTTACAATTTTCCGTTTTTTTTAACATTTTTTGTTATCATCGACGTCGAACGCTATCACTTAACATGTTCAAGCTACTACCGCTGTAATAACCGGAGCAAGCCATGCATTCCGTCAGCCAACATAAGTACTTAACATTAGTCGCCATTATACGTGTGTACATACACAAGAATTTGTAATATGTACGATAACAATTCTCTTAGCCTAGTGTGCGAATTGATTAAGAGACAATGATCTCTGTTTCCATAATAATTTTGTCTTTTTGATGATGGGAGGGGGAGTCGCCGTCATTAATTTTGGATCCCGTACGGCGTCTTGCTTCTTGCATGTTTATTTAAAAAAAAAAATATTTATTTGACGATAAATCTACTCGATCTTCGAGTTATATGTCGCCGTTACCATTCACGATCCAAGGCCCTTCAAAATTGTTTTTTTCTATTAAATTCGGTGAAAAATAACATTTTAACGTGTTCACCATTATAAGTTAGTATTGTTCCACATCAACACATAGTGATGAAGAAATGTTGTGACTAGTGTTGTACATGTATTCTGAAAATAAACGCTTCCAATTCTCTTAACAAATTTCTTTAGGATCAAATATTGTGTTCTATAGTTGTATTTTTAAGTACTAAGTTATAGTAATGGTTTTAAGGATGTGTTTTTAGTATGTACTTGTGTAATGTTCAATGAGTTTGATAATTTAAAGTAATCCTTATAATTATTTTTCTTTGTTGCTCAAAGTAGGATATTGGTGGTGTCAGATACTGCACCATATTATATGAGTAGAAGAAATGTGTAAAGGTTAAATATTTGGACAATGATCATATTATACTTAAGAATAATTCATATTTTAATATTATAGTATGTTATAGAATGTGAATAAAAATAAGTATATATTATATTTTGATCCACCTATAATGGTTTTTTGTAAACCAACTTCCCTTTTGATATTTCTTACTGTCTGTTTCAGGTTAATTATTTTGTTTCAAACATCTTACAATAAAACTTAACAATATAAATATTATAACAATTCTTTGAAAATTCATTTTGTAATTTACATTAATTTTAAATGTACACTTCAACCAATCTACTCTTATAAAGTAAATGTTACAGATTGTTTTATTAATTGTTACCAAAAGCATAAACCTTATAATTTTTGTTATTATATTAAATATATAGTAATGGAGATTATAAACCACTTGTAGAATATTCTGTTACAAACGTAGTTAAGCCATTTTTTAAGATGTATACAAATAATGTAATTTAATAGTAATAAAATTTCAATGAATCCAATATGTGCAATACAAAGATTTAATTATAATCAATTGGTTACATTTCATATTTGTGAAATATATTTCAAAGAATTGCCTCTAATTTTAGAGTAAAAAATTGATATTTAAAAAACTAGAATATTATAAACACATTATATAGAAAAATGTTTAAAACTTCAAATATAATTGAACAAAGAAAATTTTTATGAAGATAAAAATAAAAGATAAGTGTGATTATAATCACTTGGAAAATATACAAAAGCTATACATTCTATTTGTAATTTTACTTATAAAATTCCTTATTTTCTCTCGCTTGTTTATCTTTATCTTTTAAGTTACAATGCTTATTTATTTACAAAAGAATTTAAAAATGATAAAAATGTAATAAAATTAATTTTCCAAAGAATGGAAAAAATATATATTTTTTTTTTTTTCAAAAATTATAAATTGTTACAGATTTAGTAAAGATAATGTGATTATATTAAAATTAGAGTTAAGATTTATTGATTCTTTTAAATTTAGTTACTAGAAAATAAGCTTATCCTTATGAGTATGTGGATCATTTTGAAAAATGTAACGAAACATGTTTTCTGTCTATAACATTTTTTTATAATTCTTTTACTGATAAAAATATAACAATAAAAGATTTTGTGATAATTTATTTTTGTGTTCTTAATTCATGGAAAATTAATCAGAAACAATGTTTTGAAACAGTAAATTAACATAAGTGCATCAGTAATAGTATATTTACTTTACTATTAGCTATTAACCGTAGAATAAGTAAATACAATTTGAGTCAGTATCTTGATGTTTAATTTATATTATTATAGGTTCAATTTATCACATATGAATAATTTTTTTAGCTTCTGCGCCAATTGTTAAATTTCCAGAGCTGTTCTTCCTAAAGTCATTTTACCTGAAGCAATGGACGTTCAACATCTTCAGGATTCAGCTTTACTACCACAACTAGTCGATGTACCTGGTAAAATTTTATGATAATAATTTAAAATGTTAACAGTTAGTTTTTAAATAATCATAGTTGTTTTTTTTCTATTTATGGCAAAAATTTTTACTTTACCATATTCTTTAGGAAATTAATAAGGAAATTGTTAGACTTAAGATATTATGTTGAATAATGGGTTAATTTGATATTGTAGGCGAAACTGTTTTGATGTTATAATCAACGGTTAATCAATAACAACATGTATAGCTTATTTAGACATGTGATAAGATAGTCAAGGTTAGTAGTGTAAAGCCATGCTCACAGAATTGCATCTATGTTGCCTGCATGTGTTGTCAGTGTGCTAATTAAATATTCTAATTGGTTTTTAATTTTTTAATACAGAATATTCAAAATATTCATTATCTGACATGAGTATTGTAGGACCTTTCTCATAATCTCACCTCTCTTGGATTAAACAATTATGAAAAGCCTATTTTTCCATAACTATAAATATTATGCAATTATAAATACTGACTTGTTTGTTAAAATAAAATAGTTCTATTTGGAAGTATCTCCTCCTGCACTACTATGGATTATGTTACAAATACTTAACAGGAAATCTATCTAAATTTCTAGTTGTTTAAATAAATAACATTTCTCCATTTTTTTTTTAAACCTCAACTTATTATTTTACATCAATGGAGTTACAATAGCTATTGTAAAATTACAATCTTCTAAAACTTACATTGCTGCTCAATTTGAGCTATTTCCTGAATTATATTTATTAACTGCTTCTGTAAGAAATGTCATGATTGCATTACCACATAATGCATAAAAATGTTTAGAAATCTTGCAATAGAGATAGTACACCCATTGTAGATTTGGAAGGTTCCCATAATCACCTGCATATACATAATATCTCTTCCCCTTTTTATTTTTTAAAATAGGGTTTAATTGTAAATAATGTTTTTGATGGTATTTCTCGAGGGGAGTTGTAATTTAAACTTTATACAATTTATAAAATGTTTATTATTAAATATTCTTTGTTTTGATAATTTATAGTATTCAATAGTCCAAGTCGGCCAGATTTAGGACAAAAAGGACGATCAATTGCACTTCGTACTAATCACTTCAAAATATCAATACCACGAGTTTTTGTGCATCATTATAGCATTAATGTTCAACCAGATAGTTGTCCACTAATTATTAATAAGCTAATTATTCAGTATATGATTTCTGCATATAGTAAAGTTTTTAGTAGTGTTAAACCTGTGTATGATGGTGGAAACAACTTGTATACAAAAGATCCACTGCCTATTGGAAAAGATCAAATAGAATTAGAAGTATGTTTTTTTTCATTTAAATTATTTTATAATTAAATTAAATATTATTTGTTTTTATTGCAGGTTACGTTGCCTGGTCGATTTAGGGATAGAATATTTCATGTTTCCATTAAATGGTTAGCTCAAGTATCGTTATTAGCTTTGGAAGAAGCATTAGAAAGCCATTCAAGACAAATACCATTAGATGCAATTTCGGTTGGTTCATTTTATTCTACTAACTTTTAATTATTTATTAATGATAAATATTTATTATTTTTATTAATCTCTAATATTATTTCTTTATAGGCATTAGATGTTGTAATGAGCCATTTGCCATCAATGACTTACACAACAGTGGGTCGATCATATTTTACTCCTCCAAAAGGACATTGCCATTCTTTAGGTGGAGGTAAAGAAGTTTGGCATGGTTATTATCAGTCTGTCCAGCCATCTTACTGGAAAATGATGCTTAATATTGATAGTAATTTATTAATATAAAATAAATTAAAATTAGCTTATATACTACATATATCTATTTTTAGTTAACGTAGCACCCTTTTATAAAGGACAGTCTGTGATAAAATTCTTGTGTGAAATATTGCATATTAGGAATATTAGTAATAAACAAAAATCATTATCAGATTCACAAATATTAAAATTTACTAAAGAAATTAAAGATCTTAAAATAGAAATTACACATCGTGGGAAAATACGGATAAGATATAGAGTTTGTGGTGTTACAAAAAAATCAGCTCTAATGCAAACGTAAGTAATTAATTTTTAGATGTATTTACATTATCATACGTTTTTTGAAACAATTTTCAGTTTCCCATTACAATTGGAAAATGGTCAGATAGTAGAATACACTGTAGCTGAATATTTTTTAGACAAATACAAGATAAAACTAAAATATCCACATTTACCATGTCTTCATGTTGGACCAGAATATAGACATATTTATCTTCCTCTTGAGGTTTGTGTGCTTGGATAACTAATATGTTTTGACTACATCATAAAAGTATTTAATTATCTTTAACGTATAATTTAGCTATCAATCAAATTGTAATAATTCTGTTTCATCATTTTTTTAACTTCATATAGTATTATAGTATTATTCATGTACCTTCTGTATGTGGGTTAATTGCTCTAAATATTAATTATGATTATAATTGAATTTTACAAAGAATTATTAGTGTTTTTATGTAAGTTTCATTTGATTTGTTCTATATGATGCCAATAAAACAATTTTTAAATTTAAAATAACTTATATATTATAACAGGTACAAGTGTAGTAAAAATATATAATACGTGTAGTTGTGATGACAAAGTTATAAATTATAATGCAGATAATATTATGTTTTTTATAGAAAGTAATTACCATTGTTAACTTTTTTTATTAGGTCTGTATCTTGTTTGGGGGTCAACGGTGTATTAAAAAGTTAACTGAAGTTCAAACAACATCCCTAATTAAAGAAACTTCACACAATGCTCCTGAACGTGAGCAAGAGATTAATTCCTTAATTAATCAAATTAATTTGAATGATAATAAATATGTACAAGAATTTGGTCTTACTATATCAAATAAAATGTTAGAAGTGAGCGGTCGTATTTTAACACCACCAGAATTACAATATGGCGAAGGCACTTTACCTAACCAGGTATTAATTTATAACAATTTATAACTATTTATGTATAACTTTTGTTACCTTTACCATTTTGATAAGAAACTTTTCCTAAAAAATACTAAAACTTATTTAATTTTATAAATTATGTTTTATTTTATAGGAGGGAACTAATGTCCAACAAATATTGCCCAAACAAGGAGTTTGGGATATGAGAGGCAAAAAGTTTTATATAGGTGTTGAAATTAATGTTTGGGCAATAGCTTGTTTTGCACCTCAGAAATCTGTTCTTGAGCATGAATTAAAGTAATTAAAAATGTTTTATTATTATTATTAGGGGAAAATTGAAGTATTTAACAATGTATCATTTTATTATATTAATCTCCAAAACTTTGTATACATTTGGTTATTAGTTTCAATAGTTTCTGATGTATGTTTTTAATTTTAAGATATTTCATATCACAACTTCAAACAATAAGTAACGATGCTGACATGCGAATAGTTAGTCAACCATGTTTTTGTAAGTATAAAATGTACAACAAATATAATTTTACTTGACAAAGAATTATTTATTTCAACAGGTAAATATATAACAGGGATAGACCAAGTAGAACCTATGTTCAATTATTTAAATACAACATTTACTGGATTACAACTTGTAGTTATTGTTTTACCAGGGAAAACTCCAGTATATGGTATTTTAATTTTTGTTTGCAATATTTAATGTTTTCAGTTCATTTTATTAAAAATAATACATGTTTCATGAATTGTTATGATTAGCTGAAGTTAAAAGAGTTGGAGACACTGTTTTAGGAATAACTACACAATGCATTCAAGCAAAAAATGTTATTAAACCATCTATTCAAGTACTGTCCAACTTAAGTTTAAAAATTAATGCGAAATTAGGTGGTATCAATAGCATTATTGTACCAAGCATCAGACCTAAAGTACATAAACTTTTATATAATAAAAAACTACTGTTTTTTTTTTTTTTTTTATTATTATCACTATAAACATCTTCTAGGTATTCAATGAACCTCTGTTATTTTTGGGTGCATATGTAGCTCGCCCATCGTTATGTGACTTAAAAAGAAAATCCATTGCTGCAGTAGTTGGATCTATAGATGCACATCCTAGTCGTTATGCTACTACTGTACATCTCCAACAAAATAGAGAAGACTGTATTCAAGAACTTAGTTCTATGGTCAAGTATGAAGCACATACTATTTTCTATAGTAAATTAATATCATTAATTTTTTAATTTTAAAATTTAGAGAACTTCTAATCACATTTTACAAGAATACTGGTGGTTTTAAACCACATAGAATCATATTATACCGCGATGGAGTACCTGAAAGACAGTTGTATCATGTACGTTTAATTTTATATATATATAAATTATACCTACTAAAGTTGCATTTTTTGTAATTTCTTTTTTTTTATATAAAAATTGGATTTAGTATAATATTTTAGTTTCATTCAAGTATATAAAATATATATTTGAAATTAAATGGTGAAATAATTTAATTTTGTTCTCTAAAATAATTAATTTTAGTATGTGTTTATCTGTATATTACAATAAAAATAATCTAATTAATAAACCAAACTGGAAAAAAAAATATCAATGTAAATGTTTCACAATCATGTGCTTTAAAATATGAATGATTTTTATATCAATATTTATTTATAAAATGTTACATTCCTAATTTATATTATTTTGTTGATATGTTTTCTTATACTAACTGTTTTTTTTATTGACAGGTCCTACAATATGAACTTACAGCTATTCGAAAGGCATGTATGACATTAGATGGGGATTACAAACCAGGAATCACTTATATTACTGTTCAAAAACATCATCACACTAGGTTTGCATTTTATAGTATTTTAAGTTTTTATACTTTTAATAAATTATTTATTTTTTGCATTTTAGATTGTTTTGTGTTGACAAAAATGAACAAATCGGAAAATCTGGAAATGTTCCTGCTGGTACAATAGTCGATACTGGAATAACACATCCTACAGAATTTGATTTTTTCTTATGTAGTCATCAAGGAATTCAAGTAATAATTTAAAATAGTAATTTTTACTTTTATAAATTGTATTTTATAATAATAATAATAAACGTTAATAGGGAACAAGTCGTCCAAGCCATTATCATATTTTATGGGATGACAACCATTTTCAATCAGATGAATTGCAAACCTTAACATACCAATTGTGTCATACTTATGTCAGATGTACACGATCTGTATCTATACCTGCTCCTGTCTATTATGCTCACTTGGTTACATTTAGGGCTAGATTTCACTTAGCCGATAAATATGAAAGGTAACATTATTGAATTTATTTATTTTAAACTACGTTTTTAGTGGTCTTTTGAGAATATACTTCAACAGATATTGTTTAAATATTAAAGGTTAGGATAGTATTGAAAAATTGGTGTTAAATAATTTTAAACCGAGCCGTTTTGAAAAAATGTATATTCATTTTTTATTTTTGTCTTAACAACCTCTAGGAGCAGTAAAAATAATGAGTATTTTTTAAGTAATTAAAAAATATTAAAAATGCAGAAGCAGCTTTTTTTATGTGTGTTGTAAATACAAATTTTGATATTGAAATTGTATATTTGTACAAAAACTTTTATTTTATCTT
The DNA here is from genome assembly GCF_002803265.2 of Melanaphis sacchari. NCBI lineage: Eukaryota > Metazoa > Arthropoda > Insecta > Hemiptera > Aphididae > Melanaphis > Melanaphis sacchari. The sequence goes on along the minus strand of NW_020270491.1, from coordinate 957,458 downwards.
TGGTCAATTTTCTTTAAATTTCTAATTATTATATCTTTATAACTTTTTACTGCTTCTCATATTATTATTATTTTTAATACTGTATACAATTTTCAAAACATTTAGATTAATTTAAATCTAATTATATCATAAAATTTTCATACCAGACTATAGTATACTGATATTGTCATAAGTTATTTACAATAATTTTGGAAAAAATAAACTGAATTAAAAAAATAGGTACTAAAATAATAGTATAAAATAATATGACACAAATTTTCCTGATATTTATTGTTATCTATTTCTTTTGCTTAATATTTGTTTTTTTTTTCATACACTTATGTCTATATAATTAAATATTTTTTAATCATCAAAAATACAAAATCACTCTTGAAAATAACTCTTTCTAACTATCTATGAAATATTCCCATTTTTTCAAGTTCTTTTTTTTCCTAATAATTTTGAAGTATATAAAAATTTTTACTTGTTTAAAAACCACTTTCCCTGGGGAATCTAAAGTGTTGTTTTTTATTTGTTGAGATTTTTTTTTTTAGTATTCTTGAACATAATTTTAATAAAAAAATTACTATATATTTTATTTAAAAATACAAACTGATATTATTAATAAAAAAGTTAATTTAAATCTGATTTGAAATTTTTTGTAAAATTCGTTGCTTAGTTCATACATAAAATTATGAAATAATGTAATTTTTTTTTTTTAGTAATGATGAATTACAAAAACCTGGCTGTAGTGAAGAAAAAAAGACAAGTATAATGGAAAATGCTATAAAATTACATGCTAATATTAAGAAAGTTATGTACTTTACTTAAAACAACACAATCAAAAAAAAAATTTCGGTGAACACATTATTTAATATTAGGTATAAATTATAATACAAAAATTATTTTTATTTCTATTAATAATTGGTGTATTCTAATCTTTTTACCAACTTAATCTCCATTTATCTGATTTTTAATTCTTCTATTTTTGAGTGAAAATAATAAATTGTAATAGTGATTAGTTTTTTTACTAATTGGTTAATTCCCATTTCTTGTTAACATGGAATATGTTATGTGTGGTTTTAATAATTAAATTAAAAACATAGTGCCAATTAATGTTAAATAACCTACAAAAATTTTTCAAAGTACTTTTATAGTAATAACTGATAAGTGTTTAAAATTGTATTTTATTTTTATTATTTTTTTTAATATTATTCCTGGAGTGTATATTTTTGTATTATATTACAAAAACTTTTTATATTTAAGTTAAATTATAGAAATCACTAATTACACCTGATGGCTAACTTTTAATAATATTGTTAATCTTAATTTTAGTATATAAGAATTCTATTAAAATTTTACTAGTGGTTATCTTGATCAAAAGAAACAAAATTGTATTAATTTTCCCTTATAATATTAATTAATACCTTCACTTAATACATGCATGTTATTTGTTAATTACCATAATATTTTAATATTAAAAAAATGAATATTATTCTATATTATTATTTAATTAGTTTAATAATTATCATTATTATATTTTAAACTATATATTTAATATTTGTATTATTTTAATTTTAGTTAGAAATTAAATTTTGGGTTATATTCAATCTGGTATTCAAAAAGTATACAAATTAACTTTTTTTGTCTCTTGAATTGCTGGTATAATTATATTTTATTTTTAGTGAGAAAAATAAAATGGTATAATTTTTATCTTACTCATTTATCAAATATATTATGCTTCTATTTTGTTACTTTGTTTTCTATAAAATTATGGATTCATTACTTTTTGTAAATTATAATAAAATTGTAAGAGATAGTTGTATTATTCATTATAACGTCGTTTGTAATTTAATATAGCAGACCTTTTTCAGATAATACATAATGTTATTATTTTTAATGACATACTTATCAAACGAGAGTACAATTTGTATTTATTTTAAGTAATACTATGTACTTCGTAATCGTTTTTCATTTTATTGATAGTCAGTTGTTCAACGACACTTTTTGCGGTCCTATATGCTGTCTGTACAATTACGAATTATTTTAGTGTTGCATAGTATTTATTAATCAATAAATTAATATGGCAACAAAACGCCCAGGTTCACCTTTAGTCGAAAATATTAAAAAAAATCGGAAAACTATTACTCTTACTACAAAAATTGACATCATAAAACGTTTTGAATCCGGTGAGCGAGCGGTGGAAATTGCTAATCATTAATGTCTTACACCAACTACCGTCTGAACTATTAAAAGCAATGCTGAAAAAAATTAAGGCAAGTGTCCAAAATACATCAGTTACTAGTTAAAATAAAATTAATCAAACCCGTAATCCTTCAATGGATAATATGGAAAAATGTTATGTTTGTGGATTGAGGACCAAAATCAACGTTGAGTGCCAATGAGTTTTAGTAGTATTCAGTTCAAAGCTAAATCACTATTTTAGTAAATTAAAAGAAGAAATTGGTGAAGAGTCTCATAATATTGAATTTAATGCTAGTAGAGGTTGGTTTGAGTGTTTTAAAAACTGTTTTAATTTTCATAATATAAAAGTTACTGGTGAAGCTGCAAGTTCTAATCAATCTGTGGCAAATGCTTTTATTTCCAAGTTAAAAAAAAATTAACGAAGAAGGTGGATACACGCCGAAACAAGTATTTAATGTTGACGAAACGGGACTTTTTTGAAAACGTAACGTATGCCTTCTAGAACTTAAATTGCCCAAAAAGAAAAATCAGCTCCAGGATTCAAAGCAGCTAAAAGTCGAGTAACAGTGTTGTTAGGCGGGAATGCTTTTGGTGATTTTAAATTAAAACCGTTACTAATTCACACAGCTGAAAATCCACGAGCTTTTAAAAATTGCTCGAAAGACAATTTACCAGTAATTTACAAATCAAATAAAAAAGCGTGGATTACTGGCTCTCTTTTCAGTCATTGGCTAACTGATTTTGCTATACCTGCCTGCTAAAAGTATTGTGAAAAAGAAAATTTAAGTTTTAAAATTTTACTTCTCATTGATAATGCTCCATCATACCATATACATCTAGATGAATTAGATGAAAATGTCAAAGTTTTTTTTTATTCCACCAAACACAACTGCTTTAATGCAACCAATGGATCAGGGAGTGATTGCAGCATTCAAAGCATATTATCTACGTCGCACATTTCGACAATTAATTGAAGCGACAGATAATGGAAACAAATCAAGTATTGTTGATTTTTTGAAGGAGTTATAAAATTTTTCATGCCATTCAAAACATTGGAAAATCCTGAGACGAAGTAACTCAGAAGTGTATGAATTCAACGTGGCGAACAATTTGGAAGGAATGTGTATTCGATGGACCAGAAACCATACCCATTTGTACAAAAAATCAAGATACCTACTCTAAAAATTGAGCGTAAAAAATTTCCCGAGCTAGAAGAAAAAGAAGATATTGATGAAGGTATTTATTCTTATGAGGAAGAACTAAGTAATGAAGATTTACTAGAGTTAAAACAAAATCAACATTATGACAAATTTCAATACGAAGTAAGCGAAAAACCGAATGAAAAAGTTCTTACGATAAAAGGATTATCTAAAGGCCTTCAAATTATAAAAGATGAAGATTCAAATCATGAAAGATTTTCGCAGGTTGAGCGAAATGTTTTGAACAGCTTAGTGTGTTACCGAGAATTGTATCATGATAAAAAAAATGCAGCAAAACAGTCAACATTTGGCTTATTTTTTAATTTTTAATTTTAATTTAATTGTAAATACGTATGTAAATCTAATAATCAGTTTTCATTAATTTTGATATAATATGTAATTTAATACAAAAAATTAATAATGTAAGAATAAAATAATTAAATCGTGCAATTATAATAACTATAATAATACATACATACATACATACATACATGATACATACATTGTTATTTATTGGCAGGAACCCTTTATAATAAAATGCATTTAAAAAGTGTTTTACTTAACGTTTTTTCGGTTAACGTTGTGTTTTCCAGGAACCTAACTTCGACGTTAAACGAGGACTTACTATATATATATATATATATATATAATTTAATTTATGTTTAATTATTATCTTTGCGGTTTTATGTGTTCAATAATATACTTAATTTTGAAATTATAAATGAATATAGTTGTATAAATGATTACATTCATAAACATATAATATATGTATATAAACATTATAATATAGTATTCAATCTTTGTTTGAAAGTATTTATTAATTTTTATAAATTATTGAATAAGCATTGTGTAACATCAGTTTAAATACTTTTCTGGTTTTAATTAAATTTTTTCCTACAGATTAATAATAAATAAATATAATTATCTTATGTTATTTATTTTTTAATCTATCCAACCTAACTAATACAGTCTTATTAGATTAATCATTAAAAATACAATATCACAAGTTTTGTTTTCTTCGAAAAATTGCAACACACAATTAATTTTTTGTCTGTGCGATACCTTTAAAACAAGGAGGTTGAGTTAGTCTTTTTTTTTTCTATTTTAGTAAATTAGTGAAATATATTGTGGCTTCTTTTAAGAAATTTTGTATAGTTCCTGATTCAGTTAATGCAAACAGATATGAGTTTTGGCTATACAAAGATATGCTATTAAGACAATCTAATAAATGATTGATAAATTTAATAAAATCTGCGGTATTTGATGAAATGTTACTTTGAAGTCATCCAGTTTGTGTACAAATTCGAATTGTTGCAGACATAGAATGGCTCAATAATTGTGCTGCTAATTTAGCACTCATTTTTTGAAAAGAATTTGGATAAATATGTGCATCTGTTATTTTTATTTAATTCTAAGATTTGGCTTATCAACTAAATAATTAAATATTTTAATCAACTACATTAAAAGGAATTCTATTTCTTATGAACAAATATTCTAATTTTTGAACGTTAGCGATTATCTAACTTCGCTCTTTCTCCCTCACCACCAAAAGTACTATGGTAGAGGTACTAGAACCTTGAATCTGGATAGTGGACACCCTACGCATTACTCACCAACTTATGAAAGGGTAGTGGATATTGCCAACTTTACACCACTTCAACACTAGCGCTATCTATCGGTTGTATCACATTTACACTAGCACTTCCCTACTGTTGCATCATTTTCTACACTAGCGCTCCATACTGAGACTGCATCATATGAATGGTCATCAAATATTAAAATTGCATTGTCAGTTCATCTATAGAATGGACTCTATTCTAAAGTCAATAATTTAAAACTTTTTACTATATAAAAAAACAGACACAAAAAAAGTGTTGAGTATAAATCCTCACTAAGTTTTAAGTAAAGTGTATAATCAAGTGATTGTACTGTTTATACTAGTACACGTCGAGTATATCATATTCCGGTGAGTTTAGTCTGTGACACGAGATGGCGCTATTCGACGAGTTTGTTTCGAAACCGTCATCTTGACAACAAAATGGTCTTTAAAAACTTTAAGTTAAATAAACTATCGGTTTTATTGATTTATAAGTATAAAATTTAAATTCAACTGTTTGAATATTTTCATTTATAATTATTGCCGTTATCGTTATTATTGTTTTACGGTCATCTCTGATAACGTGGCTACTAATTTTTAAGAATAGCGATCATCTATAATAGGATCTCGAAAAAACTTCCGTGTTGGGAGTTTTTGGCCACATCGTATGTAACGTAGTACATGCCTAATCGTAATTAACACGATTGGTGAGCACTATTTACATACGATGGGTTTGGTACTCCCAGATATAATTCATAAATAAATCATACATAAAATGGCAATTTTAGTATGTTCGTTGCGTCTAGCACGACACACGGAGAGAAAAATGCTGTTTTGTGTATTCGTTGCACGACTTGTGAATGTTTTTTATTTTAATATACGCGTATTATTTTTCCATTGTATTCATGTTTTAAAACGGTTCAAGCCAGTGTTAATTTAAGTTTTACTATAAACTTGTATTGTTATATACCGTGTTTTATTTTATTATTTCAACACATATTATACGGCGAGATGACGCTTATACCAATTAAGTTAATATATTCAAACAATGTAGTACCGGACGGTTAGGGTCAGTGGCGGCTCGTGACTTGGAAGATGGGACGATCGCACCCCCTAATAAAATTATTTAAAAGAAGAAAATTTATATTCTTAATACTATATTTTCAAAAAATAATTGTTATTAAAACTGCAATCTTTGAACTTCTAGTAATATTTTGTCGTGTACGAATTGCAAACATTAAATTTATTTCCTTCAGATACCAGGAGCATATGGGTAGCATGCAGTATCCACGTTGCACAACCGGCAACGTCGTCCAAGCAATTGTTCTGAAACGTAAATTATAATCGAAGGCACTGCAATCGTGTGCGTGCGGGTACGTTTAAGCTGCAATCTTATTGTGGGGTCTGGACGACCGGTAGCGTCGTCCATACAATAAAATATTAGTATGATACTATAATGAGTAATTTATTTTTAAAATTAACTGTGTGTAAGCTCGTCGTTGTCGGTTGCTAATCACTTCTATTATTGTCCATTATTATTTGTACACATTTTTATTATTTAATAAAACTATTATTATCTATAATAGAATAAGCAAAGACTCATAAATCATAATCGTGTGTATAGGCATGCGTGTACATTTCAACTGCGGTCGTCTTAAATACGCGTTTTGGACGACCGACAGCGTCGTCCGTAATATCCATTATCCAGCGACACGGTAGTGTCGCGAGCTAAGTAAAAAAAAAAAAGGCGAAGCACTCGACCGTGTATATATAGAAACTAACATTCCCATTTAATACGTGTTATATTTTGGTATTCTTTATTAAGGCTGTAGGTCTAATAAATGGACAAATCGTTAGAATTTGGTATCAATCGATCGAGAAATCATAGGCTACGTGCTTTTATAATTTCAATAGAATCGGTTGAATAATATTTTAGTTATGATCAAAACTGTGGATATTTTAAGTGATCATTTATATTACTTCGCCGCCGGCTGCCTTTAAACGCGTCATGTGGACGGAGACGGGTGAGGGATTCTTGCGACGGCGGCGTGTGTCTCCCACTACTATTGCTTCCACCACCGCTAGACACATACAACACACCAACACGCGGACATAGTTCACTATCGCTATCGGTATCGGTGCGTTCTGTTTCGTAAAATTTCGTTCTTTCGTCTCGCGTCCTGTGTACGAGCTTGTTGTCTGCGTTATTGTTTCTTATCGGCAATATTGTTATTCTATCCGCGTGGTATCACCTAACCTAATCGATTGTTATCATTGTCCATTAAATCGTGGTGCAAAGATGTTTACATCATAATAATGAAAAATAAAATATATTGACCTAATAAAAACTAATGATATCCCAACAAAACACTCCGTCAACTCCGTGTAAAAACGCTAAGTAAAAATATAAATGCCATAAAATGTGTGATATAAGGTTGGAATCTAGTAAATAGTCTAATATTAAAATGTATTAGTAATTATTCAATTTAATAAAATTGGTTATTTATATTAATTTATAATATGAATTATTTTAACTAAAATTTATCCAAATTTAGTTTACTTGGTCGGAAACAAATTTTATTTATCTTAATGGTCTGCATTATTTATTACATAAACTTAGTACTTGACTATACATTTTAGGCTGAATGTTCCGGCAAGTAAACTAAATTTGGATAAATTTTAGTTAAATAATTCATATTATAAATTAATATAAATATTTTATTAAATTTGAATTAATTAATAAATACATTTACATTAGACTATTCTAGAATTCACCTTATATCACATTTATGCATTTATATTTTTATAGCGTTTTTTACACGGAGTTGACGGAGTGTTTTTGTTGGGATAATATATTTCTATTTTATATTACGACCTGCGACTAGTAAAAAGCAGATTGTTTTCATACGTCTTATAACTTGTAAGTAAAATTTTAAAATAAAATATTAATATTTTTGTTATATCTATGATTATAGCAGAACCTATTATATTATTTAAGTTGCACTCCCACTGCCAGCACCCACGAGCCGCCACTGGTTAGCATAGGCGTAAATTTGGCTTATTAGAAGGGGTGGGGCTAAAATTATAAACATAGAATAGGCCCGCGGAGGGCGTCACCCACCGCACCACCACATACGTTTTACAATTTTATTACCTATAACATTTATTTTAAAAGATATATATAAATACTTCAAATTTATTTATTAATAATATTTTTTTCTATATTAATTAATTTAACATTATGTGTTTATGTTCATTTGCATATTTCTTAAGTATAGTCTCTTTATTAATATTTTTGGTATCACTTTTTTCTATGTACAAGATAGACACTTGATTGAATCTATCTTGTGACATAGATGTTTGTAACCACGTTTTTATCCGGCGCATAGTAGAGAAGCTTCTCTCACACGTGGAGGAACTAATAGGTAATATCAAAGCTATTTTAAACAAATGAAACAAGTTTGGGTAAACATTTTCATGTAAAATAAGCTTTAAGTTATCTGCTGTTAATTCTTTTGAAGTACCATATGTTTGGATTATACAATTTTTAGCAACGGCCATTTCAGCTTTCAATGAATTAACAGAAATACTAATAAATCCTAAAAAAATATGAAATATAAAATTAAATATTAACTTATATATAAAGTATATGATTCTCATAAAATATTATCGCTATATTTACTTTATAATGATCAATAAGTACTTTCTTCAAAATCTAGATTTAAAAAGTTATCTATAGATTTTGCCATTTCTAAACTTTCAGATGAGAATCGTTTATTCATATTTTCAATTATGCAATCCTATATAGGAGAATAAGCGTGACATCTGAAATAATCTTCTATATTTTCCTCTAATTCGTTAGGCGTGTTGTATTGAGCACTTGTAGTTGTACTCAAAACAAAATAAGATAGACTATTTGGCTGTAACCTTTTTCTTTTATAACCTTTGTTAAATTTATAATGAAAACAATAAACATTATTTAATGTTTATTTTTACTGTACTAATATTATTATATTATACATACTTTGCAATGGTTTTTCAATTGTTAAATGATGGTCTACACAAAATTGTATTATTTCTTTCCACATTTGTGAAAACGCAACAGGATTTCTTAAATTCTCAAATGACTTAATAACAATTTGTATTAAAATTGCTGCGTTTCCTAGTGTAGCTGTCTTTGACTGCAGTTGGATTGATAATATGTTAATCATAGTAAGAACCTTTTGAAGAATAAATAAATGAACTACAAATATTCCTTTTTGCATATTTATGAGAATTCCCGATAAATTAAAATAATGGTTTGTATAATAAAAATAAGTTAATTAAATTATATGAAATAAAAATGTATAAATTAGTTATAAATTATAATTTATACCTATTGATTCGTTAACATCTTTATCATTATTCTTTTCAATTTCTTCTTTTAATAATATTATGATAGAAGCATAACATTTTTGTACAGCCTCACAATGTTGATATCTACAGTTCCATCTCGTGTCACTAAGCCATGTTAAAGTCATTTTTTTAATACCTAATTTATTTTGAATGTCAATGAGATTTTTATTTTTTGTTGGTTGAGAAAAGTGGACATATAATGACTCTAATGTATGAAAAACATTTCTTGATTCCTTTAAAAAAATAATATAATAAATATACCTAATAAAACACAACAGATTCATAAAATTATACAATATTTTTACATACCTTTACAATTTTACACATATCAAGCACTACAAGGTTAACACTGTGAGACATGCAGTGTGTATAAATAGCATAAGGAAATTTACATTTTATTAAAGCTTATACACCATTAAATCTCCCTGACATAACACTAGCTCAATCATAAGACTGGGCTACCAGTTTAGAATTAGGATTTAATCCACATTCCTTAAGGTATTTAAGTATATATTCACAAAGAGAGTGAGCATTTTGACTTTCAGAGCAGTCAATGAAACCAATGAACTTTTCAACAATGTCTAGCCCTTTACAATAACGTATATATAAGGACATTTGCTCTTCTTTATAGCATCTACAATATAAATAGGAAATCAAATAATGATTTTTTTAAGCTAAATAAATACAATGTATAATTGATTATAGCACAAAATTCAATAAAAAGTATTTTGAGTTAATTAAAGATAAAAATATATTTTTTTTAGTATTTAATTAAAAAATATATTACCTAACCTCATCACACATTATACCAAATACACTATCTCCTACTTCAGAAATAATTTTATCTCTTACTATTTTGCACACATTTCAATAATACTGTTTTGAACCAAAGGGCTAGTGTAATTTGTAGTTTGCAGAAATTTTACAGAAAACTCTGGTACATATTTGGACATTAATTGACATGCTTCTTTGAAATTTCCTATAAAATTACAATAATAAATTTTTAACTATGTTGCAAGTTATATTATAAATAATTATTTTAAAACCTACATTAAAAATAATTTATCTACCTTTATTTAGCGAATCAATAGACTCATCATGGCCTCTAAATGGTAGCCCCTGGAAACTCAAATATAATGTGATATCGATCAAGGTTTTAATATAATTTCTATTAGCTTCAACCTCTAATTTATGTTGTATTGATAATTGTGTATGCACACTACCAATGGTCTCAGTATTATTATGTCCTAACCATTTAGCAGTACTAGTAAGATGACTTTTAGTACCAGCATGAGCTTTAAGCTTAGACTGTTTATTTCCTGTGATACCTCTAGACCCACTTAACTACTATAATTAAAAAACAAAGTTAGTATTACCATAATTACTAGTTTAATAGTTACTACTTATAATTTAATAATCATTAAAATAAATAAATCAAAAATTAAGAGGACGTTGTACCAGCATGTGTTGTCTTTGTCTTACACATGTACGACATAGCAAATGTTTGTTCACCAGTTTCAATAGTGTGCTGTTAGTTTTGATATTAGAGTAAATTGTTCAATTATTAAACTTTTAGGTAAGAACTTTATCTGTGTTCTCTTGTCAGTTTTTTACGATACCTATTTTAACTTTTAAGTGAGTTATGAGCGTAAAATATTAATATTTGAAAAAGCTTATAATTTAGTATTATTTTTACTTAAAAGTATAATAATAGAACAGTTTACTTTAATATCAAAACTAACAGCACGCTATTGAAACTGGTGTACGAAAATTTGCTATGTCATAGGTGTGTAAGACAAAGACAACACATGCTGGTACAACGTCCTCTTAATACTAAAATAAGCTTTAAAGGTAAAATAGTTGTAATTTGTTAATTTGTTATTATAACTGTATAATTTATACATACTTTTTTATAATTTCTAAAACCAATTTTTGAAAATATTCCTTCATTATCGTTGGCACTAAAATTACTACACGGAGAGCAATATAAAGCATCATTTTATACTGTATTCTAACCAATTGTGTTGGTTAAAATATGAAGCATTAAAACTGCGGTTTTGTTTCCCAAATTTGGTCATAGGGTAAGACTGAAAAAACGTTAAAAAAATTAAAAATATTTTATTAGTTTCTATTAAACATTATTAATAAGTAATGTATAATTTCACATAATAATTATAATTACCTTCAAAACTGGTCTTATTGGACCAGATTGCAAATTGCCAAGATCAATTTTTTCGTCATTTTTTGATAAGTTTGTATAACTAGAGTTAGATTCATAATCGGTTTTATTTAAACACGATGTGCTTCTAGAAAAGCTAGAGAATGCTAATAAATCAGAATCAAAGCTATCGGAATCATTATCCGAATTTTTTTTTAATATATCTGGTTTAGGTTTTTTAATATTAAAAATATCACACACACGTTTACTCATAGTCAATGCTGTTATAAAATAGTAACTGATCAATCAGTATTTAGTGTGTACTGTTTACTGTAATACCGTCGTCCGTCATAATAATGACTTCAGTATCGTAACAGATTGTTAATTGTATTGCGATTTTACTTAAATATCGAAGATAGTGATTTTTCCTATTAGCGAAATAATAGATGCTAAATACACCATACGTCGTGTATTGTTTATACCATTTCTAGAAACCTATTTTATCATGACATTTAATTAAACCGTTATCGCTGTAGTTATAAAATATTAACGTAATTCAATCATTCTAATTTTATTATAAATTTACAATACAAAATTCATACATGATGCATGTCTACGCATGCAATTATGTTTTTTTTTGATTTTGAATTCCCGCCATGTACGAGTAGATAGTATATGTAATGTGGTATGTTATCATCCTGCTGTCGCGGTCCTAACCACTATATTGTTATCATGGCATTGTAGTGGTTTTGCGCCCGACCGCTCCGATGATAACTGCCATTTAAATGTTATTTTTGCTCGTTTTACTGTATTTTCTGCATGTAAGTTTTGTATTGTTTACTCATCAGTGCCATTTATTGTATATTATAAGTTATTTCATCAAGCTCTTTGTGTTGGCACTGTATGATCGTTACTGTGTTCATGTTTGTTAGTACCGAACCCGTCAAAGGCTTGCAGCTTTGTCGCCGGTCTTTTCTTTTTCTGTCACCTTTCGTCAGGCACACATCTATTACGGATATTATTTACAATCCAGGTGCATTCAATGTCTTGTTCTGTTAGAAAACCACGTGATTTGTGAATTGGTTTTCTAGTAAGTATCGTTTGTCCATTTTCTTGTTTGTATATTAAAATATTGTTTGTCTAGGTATTTATTTTTCATCAGCTTGGCTGCCATATTCTTTGTTTGTTCTTAAATATTATTGTTCTTGTACGTCCCCGACACGGTCGCGTGGAATAAAATCCATCAATTTTCACATATTATAAAGTGAGTTTTTTTTTTCTTTTGTTTGTTATATGTTCACGGCCGACGGGCCTTAACTAATTATATTATATTTATTAGTGCATTGGCTATTTAACATTATATTTTATAGCGTATTGCTATTTAGTTATTATATTATTAATGCATTAGCTATTATTGTTATTATTATTTGCTCATATTATGTGCATTGCATTTAAATAATTATCTTAATATTATATACAAATACAAATATTATTATTGGCTGTGATTATTATTGTTACTATTATTCAAATATATCTGTACATTAAAACTATACAGTCCACTATTCTATTTTATTTTACTATAAGTTGCGCCCAAGTTGCCCTATAAATTGTGAGCACTTCATGCGCCAACAATGCATGAACCTTAAAGTATATATTATAACACATACTTATCGGATATACTGTTTAGGAATTACATAGTGTATTTTATAATTTTCTTTAATAAAAAATCTGAAATTTGTTGAAAAATTTAAAAAAAAATTAAAGGGGGCTATACATTGTTTTGGGGGTCTAAGCCCCCCCCCCCCAATTTACGCCTATGCTGGTTAGGGTGAACATCGTGTTATTTAATAAAACAATTAAGACTTGATCACACGTCCTGGACTTCTCGGAATAGATGAAATCGCAGGAAAGGAGCCGAACTGATTAATAAGTATAATTTAGAGAGCTCCTTTAGGTCATCGGAAGTCGCCACCTCCCCAGTCACCACTCTTGTCAGTTAACCATTTATAAGGGAGACCACGACAAGAGCTGAGCAGACGATTAGAGATATTCGAGACGCTCAGAGGCAGATCGTAACACCACTTACGGTCTCGTCTATCAGTATTTCAGACTTTGGTCGTAACACCGCTCATCCATCTTATGCTTATAAAATTGTATTTTTGTACGAGTTAATTGTATTAAAATAAAGACGTTAATCATTTAACTTAAAAACACTAGTATTTCGTTTTCTACGTTGATATATGAATCGACGTTGACATAAGAGACGCAACAGTATATACATTAAACATGTATTTATAAACCTGAATAAAAGTTGTAATCATTAAATTTTAAAGATCAGCGGATCTCAAAAATAATTTAAAGTTATAAGGAAATGTATTTAATGAGATAAAAGCTATATTTTTTACTATTTGTACATTTTTAACAGTTACAACACGAATGATGTCATCAGAGTCAGGATGAACCTGTGTCACTCAGTCAATACACCAATTTAATAGTGGTTGATTATCTTCTATGACGAATACTAGTTCGTCTAGCTTGATGACTGAATTTTTATTGACTACATTCCATTTAGACAAGACTTATAATGTGCAAAGATATTCGATGGACTACCTACGCCAAGAAAATTACATCTTTTCCTGCACAATGCCATTGCTTGAGGTCATTCTGAGCGAGCCATACTTCAGGACAGACGGCTGGATTAGACTGCACTTCAGCTTCGACCGAAAGGCTACCGTGGGCACCACGTCAGGTGCTGGTTTCGTCCACGATGGCTCCGGCACGGGCTCCGCTTGGATAAGAGCCCAGGGTCTTGTTATCTTCAGCTGCTATTGGAGTACTTCCACTCCTGTTGAAGAATATGAAGCGTTCCTGTTTAATCTCGATCAAGATATCCGAGCAAGAGGTAACGTTTATATCGTTGTAGATTGCGACTTTTAACACACGAAACGTGGAGTAGAACTCTCACATAAACAGCCCGAGGGGTGAACTCCTTGCTGATTTCGTGGCCAGCTTGGGACTTGTCCTGGTAAACACTGGGGACACTCCCACTTTTGTCAGGGGAGAAGCTAATTCCATCATAGACCTAACCTAACCTCCGCCAGAGGTGCCCGAATCTCAGATTGGGAGACATTGGAGGACATCAACCTAAGCGACCACACTTACGTATCCTTTCGGATCAATCCTCCGCCCTTTGTCCTTCAGCTAGGATAGCCCCAGGAAACTCCTCGAGGTAGCACCCATCCGAGCTGGTCCTTGAGGCAATTAGATTTCCCAGCTTTCATAGATACGTCAATTCAACTTTTTTGGCGGCATGGGAAGGTTGCCCGAGCGTTGAGTCGGCTATCCACGCAGCCGAGACTCTGGACGGTTACATTATCGGTTCCTGTAACACTTCGATGTTCCTAAGGGCCATCGATTCTATGGATAAGAAACCTGTTTATTGGTGGTCCGAACGAATTGCGGAGCTTAGGTCTAGGGCCTATCAAGTTAGGTTAGGTTAGGAGAGCCTATCAAGTCTGCCTCAAAAGGCTGGGTCCGTAGGGCTCGGTAACCGAAAGAGCAACTTACTCAAAGATGAGAAGAGATCTCTGCTGTGACTTGTGAGATTAGGAAAGCCAAGGAAAAAGTGTGGAAGAACTTCTGCCTGCAGGTGTATACCTGTGTGCAAACCCTATAAGATCGTTATGAAGAAGTTTTGGATTGGCTGGACTAGACTCGCTTCAATGGGGCGTGAACGCATGATTACAGATTACTTGTTCCCAGCTGCTCCAGCCATTGACTGGGATTTGATGCCCTCTCCGGCGGTGAGGGACATCTTCGAAGCCTTTGACCTCGGCACGGACCAACTGGTCTTCTTCAGGGAAGTTCCTGAGTTTAAGATCTCTGAGCTAATCAAGGTCGTCAAGAAGATGTCCTCGGGCAAGGCCGGTGATCCTTCCAGTATCTCCAACGAGATATTGAAGAAAGTTGTCTTGGCCCACCCACTAGACACCGTCCGGATATACAATGAGTGACTGAAGTCCTTGTCATTCCCTGCAACTTGGAAAAAGGCTAAGCGGATCCTACTGCACAGAGACGCCAGAAAGTCAGAGGATTCCCCGTCTAGCTTCCGTCCGATATGCCTTCTGGACACCCCGGGTAAACTCCTGAAAAGGCTCTTACTGCAAATGTTAGAAGTGCACTTAGACGCAAATGACTTTGCTCATCGTGCCCCTAATCAATTTAGATTCTGGAGAAGCATCTTTACTGAGACCACAGTGTAACCACAACCTTACCTCAGTGTTACTACACTGGCGGCACAAGTTGCGGCTGGAAACGGAAGGCAGAAACAGCTTTGCGTTCTAGTAACTCTCGATGTCGAAAACGCCTTCAACTCCCTCCAGTGGCCGGTGATTGATGAAGCGCTAAGCACAAAGAGCATCCCGAGTACTTGGTGTTGATGACCCGGTCGTGGCTCACGGATAGGAAACTCCTGGTACGCGACCGCAGGGAAACCAAGTCAGTGACTTATGGCGTCCCGCAGAGCTCGGTCCTAGGACCGACCCTCTGAAACGTTGCGTACGTCGATCTGCTGAAGATGGAAGTGACCTCCGGTGCTTATCTCGTTGGATTTGCAGATGATCTGGTGGTAGTCGACGTTCTTTATTTGTAGTTGATAAAATTAATTTGATTTGCGTAGTTTCGGTAACTCTGATGGCAAAATTGGTGTGTCATGCCAACAGGACTTTTCTTTCTTGAGCCACTTTGGCCCATATCACCAAAGCTCAGATGAGATCATAGCTTGAACATCAACTCCTCTCGATATGAGGTCTGCAGGATTATCAGCTGTAGGTATATGATGGCCATTGAACTTCACACGAGAGCTCATTTATCTGTGCAACTCTGTTGCAACATAAACTTGAAGTGGTTTCAGACTATTTAACCATGCAAGTTAGTTGAATAAGTCCAAAAATGTATATTTTCTGTAGACAATTTAATGTTTATATTTGAGAATTCTTCTTTGATCTCCTCTGCAGCCAATTCCGATAGTAGTAATGCGCTGCACAGCTCAAGACGAGGAATAGTGGTGGTTTTGATTGGCGCAACCTAAGATCTAGCTGTGTATAACTTAACTTCTGCATTGCCACTTTGATTACTGGACCGAATTTAAATGCAAGCACCGTAGGCATGCTGGGATGCGTCACAGAAACCATGAAGTTCATTACTGTCAGCCCCAGGTAGTAGTAATGCTAGTCTTGGTATAATCAATTCATTGAGTGTAACCAAACTTGAATAAGATTTTAACCATTTTGATCTTATGTCTTTTGATAAAGTGTCATCTCAACCTATTTTAAAACTCCATACAAAGATCTTGCCTTTGATGGCAATAGTCCAAGCGAATCATAGACACTGTTTATATCTGATAGGAGATTGCGCTTAGTTATATGTTGAGGAGGAGTCCAACTTTTCATTGCAAACCGAAAACTATCTATAGATGGTTATCATGGTTACCATATAAGTCCCAACGCGCTCAACACCTCAGTTTCAGTAATATTTAGCATAAAGTTGGGATCCTTTTGATTATGTGGAAGGCTATTAAAGAGGTTGACAAACTTGAACACCATATTCGCAATGGAAATCCAGCATTACCAATAATTGAATGAACTTGCTTATGGATATCAAAGCGTTCTTCATCAGTATCACCCCCACTTATACGGTCATCTACGTAGAAGTCCTGACGCATGACTCTGCCTATTGGTGTATTTTCAACGAACGCACCAAGCTCATGGAGACAACGTGTGGCCAGGAAAGAGGCTGATTTTGTGAAATATGTGACTATTTTATATTTATAATGCCTTAGAGGTTCCTCAAGCTGCGAACGATAAACAATGCGCTGCAAATCACAGTCATCTTCGGATACTAGCACTTACCGGTATATTTTTTCTACATCAGCAGTTAAAGCAACACAATGTAGTCGAAAACTCAACAATATCTTAAATTTATCTGGTTGCATTTTTGGGCCCCTAAACATTGTCATTCAGTGACAGTTCTGATTTGGATGTCGCAGAGGCATCAAATATAACGCGCATTTTAGTAGTGATGCTATCTGTTTTAAACACTACATGATGTGGTAGGTAATAAGTAGGCTATCAATAGTCGGTGACGCTAATTCTATGTGACCCAAGGATTATATTCAGCAATAAAATTATCGTATTGATCAGTAAGTATTTTATCTTTTAGGAGTCGTCTCTCTAGATTTAAAAATCTTTTTTGAGCCATATCTAATGAATCACCAAGCCCCTTGGGATCTTGTGCCATTGGCAGCATTACTACGAACCTACCACTGTAATTACGACTGAATGTTGATTGAAAATGCTCTTCGGCTTTGAACTCTTCAAGAAAGCGTTGATTGGGCTTTGACTTGAAGAACGATAATGCAGATTGATTATGGATCATAAAGTTTGGTAATGTATTAGATGTTGACACAATCGAGATTTTGTCTGTTACTATCCATCCTAACATGGTACGAATCAAGCTGGCTAGATTTAATAATGGATACTTTTCACCATAAAGTATATCAAAAAATTTATCAGCACCCAACAATACATCTATAGGACTAGGAATGTGAAAATTTGGATTCGCTAACTGGTTTTGCATGTTATGGGGCATTTTCAAGTTGCCCCGAATGAGAATTTGAGAAGGCAAGGCACTGACTATAATCTGCAGGGAGTAAAACTTGACATTTGTCTTAAAATCACCAAAGCGTGAGAACATAACCGTTTCTTGAAATTGTTTGGCTGTTGATGCCATAGCAGAGACTCCAACAATATTAAGTGTATGCATATCAGTAGACAAGTTAAGTCTTTTAGTGCAGGAATTGGTAATAAAATTTAATTGAGAACCAGAGTCCAGGACAGCTCGGCAAGAATGTACGCGCCCAAAAGTGTCACATACATTGACAATGGCAGTGGCTAAAAGGACATTTACATTTTCAGAGCATCTGTATTACTAATATTTGTTTGTTCCTCATGAAGTTTTGAATTGTGTTTTTCCCCAAAACGAGGACATGGAGGAAAGAAACAAGAAGGAACTTGATGGCCAAAGTTAAAACAGTTGAAACAAAGCCTTGATTTCATCACAAAGTTCCTCTTATCATTTATGCTCATGTTGTTAAATTTATTGCAATCGTACAGTTTATAATGCTCAATACATAGAGGACATTTGCCAAAACCTTTTTCTTTGGATTTTAGAAGAAGTGGTTTTTTTATCATATATTTTGATATTTGAATTTTTTTTTGACGTTCTTCTTGGTTCATGTGACTGATAATTATTGATATCTCCTGCCTTATAAGCTGTTTTTCTGTTTGCTAGAAATTGTTCCACATAGAATAACATGAAAATATAACAACTGAATACTGTAGTATTTAAAATTAAAATTATAAATATTTAAACAGTTGAACATTAGTAAATACTAAAAATAGTTATTAACAAAATCAACAAAATTTTCTTTTTAATAGATAGGTAACTTTCCTACATGATCCTTATAAAAAAAAATAAAAATATTATAGTTTAATAATGACAATACTACCTATATTATGACTGGATATTTACTTAAAATATTAAGTTTTATCTTAAACAATAGAAACATTAATTTGTTTAATTACTTTAATTCTGGAACTGAATATGTAATTTCATCGATTGACAAATCTGCAACAAATTTGGGGGTTGCAATTTTGACAATAATTTAATTTCTATTGAACCAACACAAACCATCCAACTCTAGCCATTTCCAATAACTTCCTGATATAGCCAATGCTTTAACCTATAAAATAATAGATAAATATGAAAAAAAAATTGTTATTGGTTTTAATACTATTGGATTTATTACCTTATATTGGAATTGTGATTTCTTTATAGATTTTATTATTCCTAAGGAATATTCATAAATCACAATGACATGATCATCAACATTCAAGGTTTTACTGATTTTTTGTGCTTCTAAATTGTTTTTTCTAAATTAGGAACATTCTTAGAATTAATAACTTTGGGTTTTTTGATAGGAACTTTGTTTATTTCTCTAGATTTTCTCTTATTTTCAGTCTCATGTTTTTTCATCAGCCTTGCATTTATTTTTTCTAAAATAAGAGTTTTTTTATCCAACTTTTTATCTTCTTTTTCTTTTTGTATCTGCATCCATTTAATTGAGGTTATAGCATAAGGAACAGGCATTATTTTAGTTATATTTTTTAAATCACTATTTTCTTCTTCAGACCATTTAAAATGTTTATCCCAAATGTGTTGAGTTGAATTGTTACTATAATTATCTTGAACAGTTTCTTTATTTTTATGACTCCAGAAAGTTTTACTGTATTTTCTACTAATTCATAAATATTTTCACTATCAACTTTATCAATGTTATATAAACATTTGTTGAATTTTCTACTGTACTAGAAATATTCGATTAATAATTTTCATTGCAAATTGTATCACAATGTTTTGAATCTTCTACACTTGAAACTTGTGTCTCAGAAGTTTTTGATTTATTTATTATATGACCAAAAATATTTGAGCACACATTTTTTTTCACAATCAAGTCCAAATTAAAATTTTCTACATTTAAATTTATTATATAATTTTCTGAATTTGTTAACTGCAATTATTCATTTAAAACTTCAATCCCTAACAATTCAAGTTCATTTTCAGTTAACATGAGAGTTGACCCTTCAATTTCAATTGGCATGTCTAAAATATTAAATTCTGAAGTAGTTTTATAACTGGTAATTTTATCATCACTTTTACTATTTCATTCATTTCATATTTTGACTAATTATGTATTATTACTTATAAATTCTTCCAACTTTTTGTCTCTTAAAATATAATTTATTACATTTTTGCATACAAGATAGTCATTTGAATTTGGAATAGGGAAGGAGACCTCTGGTTGTTGAAGTTCAGCTATCCTTGTAGGAATGCATTTATTATAGTCCACAGCATCAGGATTAAAAGAATATAGTCCGCATGTTCTAAACTCATTAATGACTGATTCTGGTTTAACTTTATCAAAAGCTTTTTTAAATATTATACCAAAATTATTTTTTGTGATTGGACTTTTTGAATTTAAATTATGTGCTTTGGTAATTTTTTTCCAATAAAATTTTAAAGGTTTGAATATGGAAACATCACAAGGTTGTAATATGTGGGTGGAATTTGGCAACAAACAATACAAATGAATTTGTTTATTAAAACAAAATTTAGAAAGTTCCAAGCTTAAATGGCTTTTATGACCATCGACAAAAAGAATGACAGAAAATTCTATTTTGTTTTTAACTAACCATGGATAAACTATATTAGCAACATATTTATAAAATGTGGCAGCTACCATCCAATAATTTGGCAAATATTGAGCAATGTGCAAAGGAATCCTTTTGTATGGGTGTATAATCATTGGAGGTAATGATTTTCTATCTGGAGAATAAGTGCAGAGGACTGTAATGTTTTCTTTTTCTGCACTTCTAGCTACCTCATAAAAATTACTCATTGTCTTAGATCCTAAAACAATGTCAGATTTTGGACATAACTGTAAGCCAGTTTCATCACAGTTTAAAATCCTTCGTGGATCATTGAGTATATCTAAGCTACCTTCTTCCTTTAAGTATAATTTTACATCACTAAACCAATACCGAATAGAACTCTCCGTTACTTTAGCTCCTGCTTTAGATATAATTTCAGCATTTCTTTTTTTAATTTCTGAATATCTTTTCAAGAATAAATTAAACCATTTAATGCCTGGCCGATTATTAATAAAAGGATTTTGTTTTGGAGATTCTTTTGAAACACTTTGTACTAAATCTTTTAATTGTTCTGGGTGAACTGGAAAGTCAACATTAGTATTCGACAATATCCAATTTAAAATTTGACTTTCTTTGTCAACTGATAACACAGATGGTGGTTCCATTTTACGCTCTAAAAGAACTTTATTATTTACTTTGGTATTAAGTATAGCTTTAGGTATTCCTGTTTCCTTATTTACCTGATTGAGTGATTTTTTTTTTCACTCACAATAGCTTCAACTGCATTAATCAAATCATTATAAGTACCTAGTTGGCAACGTTTCTTAAAAGTAATAAATTATAGCGCGTGCAATCGTACGTCTAAAAAGGTACCACCGATAGGGACCACGCGCAATCATATCGCGCTCACTCAAAATCGAACAGTTATCAATAATTGATTTTTTTAACTAGAATCTTGTTTCAAAAATATTTTTACCAAAAACTTCATTAAAGAAAATTTAAATTGTGTTAAAACCATTGTCAATAAAAACTACATATCTGTGATCAAATAACACTTAACTTATTGGTTTTAAAATAGTTTTCGTGTATCCAAATAAAGTTATTATTATCATATAAATGAATGTCGTGTATCTTAAAAAATTAGTTTGAGTATTAAATAAATTATGTTATGAATTTTCAAGAAAAATTATGAAAACAATTTCGTTTTTCAAATATAAACGTACTAATTCATGGTACACATGAGGTACTCTAATTATTCTCTTGATGCCCCCCCCCCCTTAAAATTCCTATGAAGTTGATTAGAAGTATTATTTACCTAGACATAATTATGGTCAAGGATTTCACTCTGGGTAAATTTACTAATGGACATTTAACGTTCAAATTCAAATGACATTACACTTTTTAAAATATAAACAGTGCTTGATTTGGAAAAAAAATAGAAGGGGGACTCATCGGATGTTTGATAAACGAGCGTTCCACACAAAATTAACCGTCACATTACCGTGGGGGCAAATAGAAGAGGTACGCTAAACAAAAATTAAAAAAGAAGGGGGACTCCGTCCCCCCCCCCCAAATCAAGCACTGAATATAAATACTATGAAAAATAATACACGCGCATCAAAATCAAAAAATATTCGTTTGTCGTGCTGAACGCATCAAACACACAGAAAATGGCTTTTTCTGTATGATTCATTTATGAATTATGTGAGGGAGGATCAACCTTAACATATGTGAACAGATCCTACATTACACGTGGTAATTACCATTACATGAAATACCGCATTACCATATGTTAAGGCTAACTACTCCCAACACGTGAGTTTTTTCGAGATCCTATTATAGATAATCGCTATTCTCAAAAATTAGTAGCCACGTTATCAGGGATGACCGTAAAACAATAA
This sequence comes from Melanaphis sacchari, assembly GCF_002803265.2. Lineage (NCBI taxonomy): Eukaryota > Metazoa > Arthropoda > Insecta > Hemiptera > Aphididae > Melanaphis > Melanaphis sacchari. The sequence continues at coordinate 934,755 of NW_020270491.1, read as the reverse complement.
TAACGATAACGGAAATAATTATAAATGGAAATATTCAAATAGTTTAATTTAAAATTTACTTATAAATCAATAAAACCAATAGTTTATTTAACTTAAAGTTTTTAAAGATCATTTTGTTGTCAAGATAACGGTTTCGAAACAAACTCGTCGAATAGCGCCATCTCGTGTCACTGACTAAACTCACCGGGATATGATATACTCGACGTGTACTAGTATAAACGGCGCAATCTCTTGATTTTATATTTTTTATCACTGAATTATTTACAGACGTTGGCCACTCGGACTTGCTAGAGCAGCGTTTCCCAAAGTGTGTTTCACGGAATCTTAGGGTTCCATGGGACAATCTCAAGAGTTCCACCAAATGGTCCAAATGACATGTATGCAGTTATTGAGAAAATTATTTTTTATTCTATTTGAAAAATATATTATTAAAAATTGTTATCTTATATTATTTTGATTAAAAAAAGTTTTTTTAAATTAATTTTAATAAACAATAATCAATAACAATATTGTTAAAACTTTTTTTTTTAATTTTCTGGAGTATTGCTTTTTTTTTTTTTTTTGGAAAAATTGGAGTTGAGTTTAAATCGAAATTTTGCGTAACACAAACTAGGTATTTCTTAAGGGTGCTGTGATCGTAGAAGTTTGGGTACCGCTGCTCTAGAGGACTCAGAACTGTTATTTTAATTTTTTTTGCGCTGGTATATTGTTAGCATTCGATTTCACTTTCACTATTCTCACTTTAACATGTTATTACTGTTATTGATTTTTACTCAATAGCTTTTAAATCAACAAATAAAATTTAAAAAAACTAATCAAGTGTATTTTTATAGTTTTTGGTTATATCAATTTTAGTTATAGATATGCTATAAAAAATTCTATTTTTATCTATATTTTTTCAAACTTGATATCCTTTAAGCCATGGTAATGTGTATAATATTTAGTTTCAATTATTATTTTAAATTTCTTTTGTTTAAAGTTTAAATTTAAAATAAATTCAACATTTAATAAGGGTAAATATGACTAAGTGTAATTTTAAACACTTGGTCATTTTTTCCCATATTATAATTTTTTCAATCTCTTTTTTCAAATCGTTCTTTATCTAATTTTTTAACAGCAAAAAATTCATCACGTTTTCGGATGCGATTTTCATAATTTATGACTATATCTTTGGATTGAAAGTTTTCAGATTTATTGAATATTAGTATTATTCGATTCTATATTTTACTAAAAAAGACAATTAATAATAATATTATTATTTCATTTTATAATATGAATGCTATAAAAATTGTTAATACTTCATAGTAATTAATTAGAATATTACCTACTTACTGTTTTTAATTTTGCACAACGCAACAAGCTTTTTATTGCGATTATTCATTTTATATAGCTGTATTTTAACTATAACGTATTTATAATTGACTTATGCTTTCAAAAAGTTTAAATTAAATTTTCATTGATGAATAAAAACAACTTTAATGAGTAAATGAGTTGTTGGACACGTGCAGATGTGCAATAATATTGTAATAATAATATTATGATAAAAATTTAATAAAATAAATGATCTTTAATTTATATCAATGATCTTTTGGATGATAATAATATTCATGTCGTGTGGGTAATCACCATAGTATTGTTATTTATAAATAGATATTTATGATTTCCTATTTTAATATTTAAATTATTATCAATGTTGTTTACTTTTATAGAACTAAAATATTATGATTATTATTTGTTAATAATATAATGACCAACTATGCAATTACTTTATGCACGTATTCAATTTTTGCATGACGACGACGCAAAACATAAAATTACTAATTGAAGTAACTAGTTTGCTATTGCCCATCTACAAAATTTATCACCTAGCCATCGAATGATATCAAGAGAACAGTCTAGAATCTAATGTTTTGATATAATCACGATATTACAATTTTTTCAGCATTTATTATGAACGTTATCCACTGGTAACTCTAGAGCCGGGGTCCGAAACCTGCAGCCTGTGTAGCGATTTTATGCGGTCCGCCACTACAATTTAACATTGTTATAAAAATATAGAATATTATATAAAGTATAGTGTAATAATATAAAATAATTATTTTCAATTAATATATAAAATAAAAGATACCTGTTGACTTAACAAATTTTAATGATGTTTAAAAACATTTAACCAATTATAAAAATGGAAAATTTAAGAATATAAATAGTGAAAAATTAATAATTGTATAATTTATACAATAAAAATTAATAAATAACAATTTGATATAACATTCACTCTATTAAGGAAAACGAAGAACATTAACAAGTGATGGAGTAAAATGTATGATTTAAACGGTTAAGCTGCCCACTAATGCTGTTGAAGTTTCTGCTGCTGTGGTTGGTGTTTCCATCGAATCAGGCTTATCCAATTCGTTGTTGTTCTAAAAAACAAAATCATAAAAATATTTATATTTTACAAATATTAATAGCCCACAGTAGATAATATACATGTATTTTATCTGTAAAAATTTAAAATATTATTTGAAAACATCAAAGAATATTCCAGCCTAACGAATTTGTCCACAGTATGCATTATAATCGGTAATATAGGTCAACATTAATCAACAATTGTTTTTGTTTAAATACAATATAATACATAAATCAATCAAAGGTTTTTGTTGATTAATTATTGTTATTTTAACAATATTATATTTAGTTTTTAAAATGTATTTCTTAATAAGTGGCAGTCTGAATTGAAAACGAAACTACTGAACATATTATTTAAATACCTAGTTGAAACTACAGCAGCCACAGTAGTAGATTACGTGTAAATATAAATATATACTACATGAAACTGTCTAAAATAGGAAAATAAATTTTGAAGAACAAATTAAATCTAATAAAAACTATATTCCATCGAGAAACTATAACATAGACTATATTATTAAAAAAAAATACAGCAAATATAAATAATTCATAGCATCATTGAGCAATATTTAAACAATATAAAACTACAATACAATCCAATATATCCAGGGGTGCATTAAAATTTAATACATTGGGGGGAGGGCAAAATTATTTTGCACCCTTGGTATATTTTATGAATATTTATATAAAAAATGTAGTACTATAATCCAAGGTTTGTTTAGGGTTAGATAAAAATGAATGGGTTTTAAAATGATTAAATTTATGTTTCAAAATACAGATATTACAATGAGAATTTATAAATTAGAGCCGGAACATAGAATAAAATATAATCAAATAGCAATTACTCCGGAAGCAAGGGATACATTACAAATAGAAAAAAACAAGAAGAACAATACATAAGAAGTAGAAACACACGACAAAATATTGAATAGGTATAATAAAATGAATACTAGATAAAACATTTTTTTATGCGTAATCATTTATGATTTTTAAATTAACAAATATATTATTTAAATAAACATAAATTATCAGTGACATATTTTAGTTTAATAAGATAATATTGTCATAATTACAGATAGATTTTTCTTCATTTCATCATATCATTAGGCGTCGGTACAGCGATAGTGTAGAGCCTACAACACGGACCAGTCATATTTGCAGACAAATAAAATAATTATTTAAAAAACAATAATAATTAATTTTTATAATGAAATAAAAATTATGCCACTATTGTGGACTATATTATACTATTTTAATCGGTCGTCTGCATGTTACTAATAGGTAGGTATTATTCTCGTGGTAACTGTTGCTACGATTATAATATATTTATGTTACTTTAATTGGCTATCGAGTTTGGCAACTATAATAATAATTAACATAACATGTACACGTAGTTTTATTTTAGTGTAGTTCTGCCGTTTAAAAATAATTTACCACATTTTAGTTAGATAAGTATTTAATTAACGTAGTATTTGTGTACTTTGCGAAAAAATATACTGAACCTAATCATTTGTGTATGTAATAAAATTTATAATAATTTATTATTATGCATAGCCTACTATTTTTATACAGCATAAATATTAAATACTGTACACTTTTCATTATCAATACATTTTTTGTATATTTATCATTATTTTGAAACAGTGCTATATTTCATTTATACGCATTACGCAGCCTTTGTGTATTCATAAATAACCACAATTTTTAAAAAAATAAATATAATACCAAACTTAGTTTTTATTATAATAAATTAATAATATTATACTTAAAATAATAATATTAGTGGTACTTTTACTTACTAATTTGTTTATTACTTGCAAATTTGAAATTGTTTGTTCAACTTCAACTGTATCTAAGTCAATTGGAACTTGAGCTGGTGCCTCTAAATTAACACAGTGAAAAACCTTTGATGAAAAAATTAACCATTAAGATATTATAAAATAAGAGTAATATTTTTATTAAATACTAGATCGGTCTTCACCTCATTAGCTAAATTATATAACTATATAATAATATCAGTAATACGAAAAAATACAACAGACCGATACTTGAACTACAAAAGCTGCCAAGATCAAACAAGTTCTTTGGATTCCCAATCCCATATGTTAATTGATATTTTAACGTAGTAAACTTTTAGTCAAATTTTATAAGCATTTTTTTAAATACGACATCGTCATCTATGCTTTTTTGATGTCTGACTCATATTCTAATGCTAAGCTTTTAACTCCTTTAAAACTTTGTATTTTATATTTTTATGTAATTATTATAAAATATTGTAGGTATATATTTATGTAATATATTATCATTATTAACTTTTGAGTCAACATCGATTTATCGTAAAATCGAGGTGTGAATAGGCTGCTGTAAATTTGCAATAGGTACCAAAAAAGAGTTCTAAATGTTTTAAAATGATATTGCAGTATAAAATATAATAATGCCTGTATAAGTTTCAAAAAAACTGAAAACAATATTTTGTAAATAAAGAAAATAACAAAAATTATTAGGTAGCCTTCTTTTAAACATCTAATCTCATCCAAATTTGAACTTTAATGTCTATAAAAATAAATTTTTTTCATAAAATTATCTAGATTTTTTGATTTTTTTTTTACTTATATTGAAACTTGATCAAATTTTCAATTCTTAGTTATAAATTATAAAAATAAACATTTAATTGTATACAAATTTTAACGTATTTTATCGAAATTTAATCTTCGTGTAAAAAAAAAAAAAAATCGTGTCATTTAATCTTATATATTTTAAAATAATTAGCTATAGTAATAACTCATAAGAAACCTTGTGTTAAAATTTTAAGTTTTTTGACCAAGCAATTATCTTTACACAGCAATGTATAGAAAATTATACAAAAATATATAAAAAAGATAATCTAAGAAAATCGATATTTTCAATTATTTATAAATATCTCAAAAAGAGTCGAAATATATTATTATACCGTGTGGGGAAAATGTTAATATAAACTTTTAGTAAAAATTTAAAGCATCTAAAGTTATTCATTTTTGAATTAAAATAAAACAAAATAGTTTTTTGATAAGAAATTGTTATTTTACGCGTGAGTATCCAATTTCATTAACTGTTAATATACATTCAGACACTCAAATAAAATAAATTAATTCTTATGCTAACTTTTTTTTTAAATTTTAATTATAACAATTTATTAAGAAAATTATTTTAAATTTTCATACCTTAGGGATGAATATAAAAAATTATGTTTTACATTTTTAACTACGAAATAATATGCAAATTTTCGCGATTTATATAAAATTTCAACTTCCAACACTCATAAAAACTTACTGTGGATTTACACTCAACATTTTTTTTGTGTCTGTTTTTACTTAGCAAAAAGTTTTCTACTAACAATTATTATTGAAAAAAAAATGTTTAAAAAAGGGTGGAAAGTACATAACCGTTTTGCTGCTCAATAGGATTGGAGTGTAACTTTATGTCACTTTATTATCTACTATAATAAATTGTACCTATACACTGTACGAAATGCTTTTAACGATGCTTTATACATACCGAATACAGCGTAAAAAAAACTATTTATTCAATTTATGCACGCGTTCCTACGCTCAATGTGCTATGGTTTATAATTAAAGCTGGAGACTTATAGAAGTTTGCATGTTTTTCAATAACCATTCATAACATAGCTTAGTTGTATAGAAAAGCAATCAGTACAAATTTCACGTATTTAATTAAAAAAAAAAAAATTAAAACAATAATGTGTGACACAGAAAATAATATTTTATACATAAGTACTATACACTAATTAAAATTAATTTTTTAAAAATTGAAAAAAAAAAATTAAAACAATTAAATATAAATAATTTAATTATTTATCTACTGTGTATTTTTCCTTTTATTTGTGTGTAATGAAAAATATAGTCAGTTGGTAATTAATTATACGCCGAATATAACATCAGTTGAGGTCAATTCGTCTATTTCGTTTATTAGTATCGTAAATGTTTTCGTCTTGTGTTGATACAGTTAGTATAATAATTATATTCTAGACTAAGTAACTGCATCACAATAGAAACGCGCACCGAAAACGAATATGAAACAATAGTAGGTACCAAAGTAGTATTATAATTAGGGTTAAGATTATAATATCCTAAAAAGTTTCAAAAAATGACTTAAAAAACTCAAAAACTGTACTATAAAAATGCATTCAAATTTATTTGCTATAGCTTAAAAATTGGAAAAAATTTAAAAATAATACTATACAATAGTGTATTTTTTCAATTTTTGTTTTTTTTTTTTTTTTAATTGTGTAATACGTTGTTATGTGTTTAGTTAAATGATCTTTTGTTTTTTTCTTAATCATTAGCAAAAAGGCCTATCTATGAGAAAATATTTGTTATCAACAATAACTTATGTCGTGTTATATAATTTATTATTCGTAGCGTCGGCAATTCGTTAAAAGTCTCTTGTTAATCGCAACAATTTTCGTTAATTTATGAAAAAATTGTGATAAATGTTCTACAAATAATGAATATGCACTAAAAATGTCAAAAATGTTCTATAAATCCATTTAAGGTTAATTTAGTCAAAAAATACAAAAAGATGCAAAAAAAAAAAAATTGCTTTAAAATAATCAGCATTGCCCAAAAGACGTTTTATACTTACAAACCAACATTTCGAAACAGCAGAAGAAAAACGCCTTTGCATCAAAATCCCAACTTTTATCTGCAAAATGTTTGCGACTTTATTCGATTTGAACGTCTCGACGAGTTGGCGCGCGCGAGCCGAACCGTAGACGACACAGCTCGACCGGGAGGTCGGCGGCGGCGTCTTGTCGGTAGCGTCCGTGAATTCGGATCGGACACGTACGTCGGAGTCGCTTATCAGTTAGCCGTCGGCGAGGTGCGCGACGACGACTTGCCGATGTGGCAGAAGCGGTCATTTTGATAACAACAGTCTCATATTGTTTTCGTTGATATCACGGGTACGTACTACGTTTCCGCGTCCGGCGGCGACCACTGGTTCCAACGATCGTGCGGCACGTATTATTCGGTATAGGTATATAATAGTGATAATACTGTAGCCGCTTATAATATTATTCTCGATATCATGTCGTAATAATAATAATAATAATAATAGGTACCGTGAAACTTCCAACGTGTAATCGTCGGCGCGCCGAAACCGTTAGTAACGATAATAATAATAACAACAACGACGAAGACGACGACGATATTATGCCAACGACACAATTTTACCGATGACACCGTTGTGATTGATCCGCGCCGCGAACGAGACTTTTGACTTTTGAGCGTACAGAGATAATCGTCCATAGCACCCGTCGCAGTCCGGTCGTGAGCGCGTACCCAAAGGCTTGTCGTCTGACCGACGAACGCTACAGCTGTGTTTTTCGGTAACGTCATGTCGCCGCAGTCTCGTCTGCCACTGTCGGTGGTATCCGCCGTGTTCGTCTTGTTGTCGGGCCATGTCGACGTCGGCAGCTGCGACCAGATCGTGTCCCGGTTCGAGTACAAGTACAGTTTCAAACCTCCGTATTTGGCGCAAAAGGACGGATCCGTGCCGTTCTGGGAGTACGGCGGAAGTACGTGATTGTGGTTTACCTCTGCTTTTCCCCTCGTCTCTGTTTAATATTTTTCTTTGTGTACATAGGTTTTTATGTCGATTAATTGATTATTTCCCACACTGAACGATTCATGTACGTCTGATCACATTATATTTGGTAACGAATCCTAGAAACAGCTTCTGTAATCTCTATGTCCTACCGATAGCTGGTAATAACTGTACAGTATGCTTGCACTCGAGAAGCTATTGATATTTTTTTTCTAAAATTAACAATTTGCACTTAAAATGTTTGTAGCGAAAAACATATTAAATAAAAAACTTTTAAAGCTTATTTATTGTTAAGTGATTGTAAAAAATAACAATAATTTTAAAACACTTTTTTACAAAAAATCATATCTACATAGTTCGTACCTACTAATTAATATTAATATGAGATATCTTTGTAATACAGTTGATTGTCTGATACACATTCAAACATTTATTAAAGGAGACATTCATAAATTTTAAAATTATTATCTCAACAAAATTATCAAAAGTATCAAAAAATACAGTTAACAAAAAAAACATCATAGTGGTAGATATGTATTTACATTTTAAAATACTTTCCAGTGTGCTTTATTTTTAAATGCTTTAGTAAAAATGAGAAGTTTAAATCGATTTTAAATCACTCATACACAGTCTATCCTTATGCAAATTTGTTATAATTTTTGTTAATAATTTATTATGAGTTAGAATTTTGTTTTTATTTTATATTATAGATGCTATTGCCAGTGCAGATAATGTTCGAATTGCGCCGTCTTTAAAAAGTCAAAAAGGTTTGTTCTTATCTAATTTATTATAGTATAATTTATATTTATTCTTATAGTATAATTACGATATGAAGTTTATTTTATTTTATTAACAATAATATTACTATTTAAAAAATTTGCAGTAGTATTTAATGAGTATTCATAACTGTAAGAAAATTATATAGTTTTATTTAATGATAAAATTTCAAATTAAACGTTTTACATTTTGTTATATTTATATAATTTATGTTTGACAAAGATTATGTTATGAATAGTAAAGTTGTGTAAACCTTTTAAATGCATTTTATAATAAAAAGTTAAAAATTGTAGTAATGAGCTCTTTTTTTTTAATATAAATTTATCTAAAAAAAAATAAATAAAATGTTTTCATCCTATAATTTAATAACTAAAATAGTTTTTTGATAGTATTTTTTTTACTAATTTATTTTTTTTATCTTTGAATACATAAATTATAAAATATAGATTTTTAAAATTAAGTCAGTTAGAAACACATGTTTCATTATTATCAACTTATATTAATGTAGAATTGAAAATATAATTTTTTTTGTAGGTGCAATTTGGACAAAAAGTCAAACAAAGTTTGATTGGTGGACAGTTGAAATTAATTTTAGAGTCAGCGGAAGAGGTAGAATTGGTGCTGATGGCCTGGTACGTTACGTATACTATAGTACATTTTTTATATTGTGGCTTTTATTTTAATATTAAAACATGATTTTAAACAGGCATTTTGGTACACAACTTCTAAAGGTGATTATAATGGTCCAGTATTTGGTAGCTCTGACAAATGGGTTGGATTAGGAGTATTTTTTGATTCTTTCGACAATGATGGCAAACACAATAATCCATATATTATGGGAGTAGTAAATGATGGAACACAAGTTTTTGACCATGCAAAGTAAATTAACCAATTAATTTATGGAATTAGTAATTTATTTACCATGTTTTTTTTCTTTTTAGTGATGGTTCTACTCAACAGTTATCTGGATGTTTGAGAGATTTTAGAAATAAACCTTATGCGACAAGAGCTAAAATTGAATATTATATGAACACATTAACAGTATGTATTGTTGTTTGTCTATACTACAGAGGAATTTGTCCCCATATGTGTTGACTGAGTCTTTATTAACTTATATAGTCATAACATAGCAAATTTAACGTTCAAAAAAATCTATTTTAATCAGTTATTTTTAATATTAGAGTAAATTAATTTTTTAGATGCTTTAATAGAGAATATTCGGTGCTAGTTTGATATGCGCTCTACAGACAAGTTTCTGTTTCGATATGCACTCTACAGACTAGTTTCTGGTTCAGTATGCGCTATACATATGTTCTTTTTATTACTGGCTTTCATTCACATTCTGGATGTCTTCTAGCATGGCGAGAAAAAGATCCGACCTGTTTTGATGGTAAAGCCGCCAGCAATAGTAATCAAAATGAGACTGCAAATGATTTAAAGGAGCACGCCTCATTTTCTTTAATAATTTAATTTTTGCGTCCAACTATAATCTCTCAATGTTTTGAGTGTGAGCTCCTGTATTGGCACAACACATGACATTTGGTGATTTACTGTTTTATGTACAAAACCACGGCTTATGAGACACCTATATGCAGGCCATTCATCAGAATGAATTTCTTATCCTACCTCACATTCATGTTCTATTATCAGTAAAAGTGTTTGTCTATCGCATCAATGAACATAAAAATAACGGCAATCGTTTTCATTTTTTAAGTCAAATACCCAGGAGCCATCTACACGTGCACCATGATTTCGGTTATTAATAACTTCAGCATTTATATCTGTTGAGAAGGGAGGAGCATCTCCAATTAATAATCTACCCCTATTGTACTTCCTTTGGCCAGCGAAACGAGCTTCGTCAATTTGAATTGGATTTTGTGCATTTCCAACCATTTTTCTTTTAGTCTTCAAAACAGCTGAGCATACTTCTCGGCAACTATTAAACCAGTCGGTTAAACACGCTCCTTGCTTCTTCCTGTCCGATCCATTACCATTTGTGTGGGTAATTCCAATACAAACATAAATACAAGTTCAACGATTTGACAAAGTGTTAACCCACTATTGAAACGTTGGTTCAAGTCAGTAAAATGAAAAAATCTGCTGCCAGCACGTGCCAATCTTGTTATCTGACAACCTTGTTTTGTACACCGAAAAATGACCATCCACTCCCCATTACAGCATTTCCGACGTTTGACTTGCATTTCTGTGTCGCATTTATAACAGGGGGCGATGTCTTCGGCACTTTTCAACAATTCTTTCTCTACTAGAAACCAATGACACTCGATCTCATTTACCACTACTGTACTATAAAATTTGTGAAATATCATCACAGCCATCTCAATTAACCAAGTAATATACAAAAAAAAAAAAAAAATATTATATAAAAATAAAATATTTTATTTGTAACAATATTTGTGAATACTAGAAAACGACTGCAATAAAACTTACAGTAGGTAATAGAATTTAAGGTAAAGACAATCAAAGATAAGATAATAAAATCAAAAGAAAAACCTAACATATCATATATAAAAACGAGGCTGATTGTTATTGTCTAATATTCTGGTACCAAACGTAGATCGAGTGTAGAACAACAAAACTTGTAGAGCGCATACCAAACTAGCACCGAATATTCTTATCTTTAAATTGTAAATAATTAATAATTCACTCTAATATTAAAAATTAAAGAATATAATGGATTCTTCTGAATGTAAAGTATACTAAGTTATGTGTTTAAAAAAAATGAGATTTAAGTGTGGACAATATTCTATTAATACCATGGTAGAGAAATAATAAAAATCTTTTGCCAAAATTTGTAAAAGAGCACTATAAAAAAAAAGTCATTAATGTGTTTAAGTTATAGTTCTGGTTAAAATAATATAAAAATATAAAAATAACACAGTATAGTTAATACACAATATTACTACAACTATTTCTGATACCAAACAAGTAATATTTTATCAATAAATAATAGCACTATTACACAATATTATAGTTAATCATTTTTTTGAATTCATTAAGCTTCTCACTGGTCATCTTATTCTATGCGTTCTATAGCTAATTCTTACTTATTGATTTCAAAAACAAAAATACCCATCTTTATTGTTCATACAACTCCAGTTTCAGTACCTTATTTTAGTTTTGTTTGATTATAAATTATAACTTTATGCAATAACACAACTTAGTATATTTAATACATTATTAAACAACAAAATAATGTTTTATATTATTGTTTTTATTGTATTAATTATTTTTTTCAATGTTCAAACACGGTTTATTTATTGTATAAACAAATACATATGCTAGAAGAAAACTTCCAACCACTTTTTGATATAAATGATAATGAACATCCCATTAAATAGAACATATATTGATCAACCTTTTCCAATACCTTACCCAACTAAGCACACAATACCTCCAGAATTAATATTTATAGTTAAGAAATGACTCAACAAATAAGTACCTAGACATAACATAACAATTAACATTATTTTTAAAAACTTATCAAAAAAATAGGCAATACTATTTTTAAATACACATTTATAATCTTACTCTGAGTAAATAAGTTATCATACCACCCCTTAAGCTTCTTCTCAATGCTTCTTTCCCAAAAAAATTAATTATATTTAAAAAATCATTCTAAAAAGAATCTATCCTATTCTCTTATCAAATTTATTGATTGTATAATTTAAGAAAACATATCTGCATGTTTTATGCTTTTATTGATATTATCATTTAAAGTAAGTTATAGCTATGTAAAATATTACATTTTTAAAATGTTCTTAACTCACTTTAAAATGATATTTCAATAAAAGCATATGAAATATTATTCTTACCTTTAAGTTTAATAATAGGTAAATTGACTCCAATATTAAAATTAAGAACATAAAATGTATTCTGTTGAATGCAAATTTGGTATGATGTACGTTAATAAAACAGAGACAACACATGTGGGTATAACATTCTTTTAATATAGATTTCAAATAAAAAAATAATATATCTAATAATTTACTAGTTTCTAGTCTATAAATCAATAAATTAATAACTAAAAATTGAAATAATAAATAATTGCTTTTATTTGTTAAGATATTTTTCCATAGTGGCAATACTAATAACGAAAAGGACTTTGAAATTTGCTTCCGAAGTGAAAATGTTTTTCTACCTAAGAATGGTTATTTTGGTGTGTCTGCTGCTACTGGAGGTCTTGCAGGTTGTGTATTGTTTTTTTAACAGAATAATTTTTAATTCTTTAATGTATAAAATAGGTTAGTTATTAAAAACAATTTTATATTTCAGATGATCATGATGTTCATCATTTTTTGACATATAGTGTTTATCCACCGGGAACAACATTTAAATCAGCTAGTACATCTCAGCAGACATCAGATGAAGAAAATAAATTAACCAGAGAGTATGCAGATTACCAACGTAAATTAGATCAAGAAAAAGAAGAGTAAGATATTTAATAAGTACTAATTTACTCTCGGTAAATCAAACCTTGTCTCAAGAAAACACCACACCCGCATGTGTTATCTCCGTCTTACATACATACAATAAAGCAAATTTTCATTCAGCAGAATCTATTTTATGTTGTTAGCTTTAATATTAGAGTAAATTTACTTCATTATCAAACTTAAAGGTAAGAATTTTATTTTGGTCATTACATAGGCTTTTATTTATATTATAATTTCAAAGTAAGTTATGAGCATTTTAAAAAGTTTTAATATTTTACATAGCTATATATTTTACATAACTCAGTTTAAAATTAAAATATCAATAAAATCCTATGTGATGGGTGATGGCCTAGATAAAATTCTTACCTTAAAGTTTGATAATAGATTAATTTACTTTAATATCAAAGCTAACAACATAAAATTAATTATGTTGAACGAAAATTTACTATGTTGTATGTACGTAAGAAGAGATTACACAAGCAGGTGCTGCGTCCTCTTAAGCACAGAAATCATGCGTATAAATAGTAATAAGTTTTTTAACACATATTTTTATTAAATTGAAATGTTTTTAAGCTTTATTGTTTAGACTGTATTTACATTAATAGTATGGTATATTTTTTATTTATTTATATTTATTTGTTTATTATTTAGTTATCATAAGCAGCATCCAGAAACTAAAACTAGAGAAGATAACGAGTTTGAAGATTGGTATGAAACAGATAGTCAAAGAGAATTAAATCAGATATTCTCTGGTCAAAGTCAGATTGCAGATTCTGTAAAAGTATTAAGCCAAAAACTAGATGAAGTAGTCGGTCGTCAGGAACGAACACTCAGTTTGTTATCTACTGTTCAATCAACTATGGCGGTTGTTGGATCATTGGGTGGTGTACAAGGACAACCTAATGGTAATACATTTTTAATAATTATTTGTATAAATGTATTGATATTTTTTGTGTATTTATAATATAGTACAAATTCCACAAGGAAATGCAGGAATGGGAAGACAAGATGTTGATGTATTGATAAACAACCAAAATGGTATCATCAACTCTGTGAGAGAAGTTAGGTATTATTTTATATTTTAAATATTTAACAAGTTATATATTATTTAAAATTGTGGTTACTATTAAAACTTCTTTATTTTTTGTTATCAAAAAGAAATAAAATAGTGTTATAATTTTAAAGTAGCTGGCATTGATATAAATTATAATGTTATTTATCTCAGTGATAAATGGTAAATTGTTTTATCAGTTGTATGAGTGAGTTTCATAAGTTGTGATAGCAATTTTATTTATTTGAACTAATATTATCGGGATTAATGTTTATTAATCATATCTCAAAAGTTCCATTAAAAATTAAATTAAATCTATACTTTTTATAGGAACTTAATGGCAGAAGTATATTCAAAGACTGAAAACATAATTAAAAACCAAGCTCATCAACCAACAGCTCAAGTTCAACCATTAGGCTATGACCAAGCATCAATAATGCATGAAATCAGAGACTCATTGAATACAATCAAACGGGAATCTGCACAGAAAGCTGGGTATTCACAACAATTATCATGTCCTACTTGTGCAACCAATACAATTGTTTTGGTTGCTGCAGTGAGCCAAACATTATTATTTATTGTCTACACTATTTATAAGTAAGTTAAGACAATGTTAATAGATATTTAAAATTAGTGGTATATCCTGTTGGAGGTTTGGGGAATTAATCATCATTTGAATTATATAATGTAATTACATTTTTTTATACTTAAGGATGCGTAGACCAAAAGAGTTTTAAACTGCTGAGTTAGTAGATGTTTCCTTTAATTTTGGCCTATTGATATGAAAATAATCCATTTTATGAATATAACAGGTTATATAGTTTATCAGTCTTCTAATAAGCTTACGGTTCTAGTGTAACTTGTACAAAATTATAAGATATTTCACAAGGATATTTCTCAAAGTTTTGCTAAATATTATATCACAAATGTATAAATACCATATAAAGATTAAACACTATTTTTTAGTAAAACAAAAAAAAATATATTGTTTAAATGATAAAATGAAAAAGTTTATTATTTTATTGGCTGACAAAATGTCTTTGGTTTGGTGATAAATTATTGATGAATATGTTCATTGTTTTTTTGTTCTATCACGGCAGTTTTTGTTATCAGCTATTACTTGTTGAAATTTTGTTGATTATTCATTCTGATTTATGACATTAAATTAGTTCTTACCTTAGAAATGTAACATATTTTATTGTGATTTGTGTTGGCTAAAAAAATGTTAGCTTCAGCTAAATGGACAATATATGGTATTCTTAATTTAAAGTTATGACTCAAAATCTAAAAGAAGATTAAAATTACTTCATACAAATATCATTTGCTTTTAATTAAATTTTCTGATTTCAAAAAAGTAAAAAAAGGCCTCCGCTAAATGTTTGTCTTTACATATTCCTACATATTCTATTGTAAGGGTCACTAATTAACGGACTGCGGTCCTGATACGAACCATGAACTTTTTTTATGGACCCTTATTCACAGAGTAGTTTTTAAATTAGTATAATATAAATATAGAAACTATAAATGTGCTATATACAATTTGTGTTACATGATAAAAAAATTATTTAAGTAATTCATTAACATGTGTAAAAGTTATTGAAACTGTTTGGACTACAGAAAGTTTAGTAAGTTTCAAAATGGACCCCCATAGAAATTAGTTGGCGATCCCTGTTCTACCGTTTCAACTATGTCTAGATTCTGAATATGTTACTATCCAAATTTAATCTTAATAATTTTACTGTAGAATGAATACATTACTTAATATCATAAAATTAAACAATATTTCCATTTCTGATTACTGTTGATGTAATTTTAATTCGAATATCAAACATTTGATATCTAGTGTGTGTATTAGCTAAATAATTGTTTTTTTTTTGTTACAGGAACAGTAAAGAATCACAAGCTAAAAAATTCTATTGAACCTTGGAAATAAGAGCAGAAATAAATAAATAATACTATGTATATAATTAGGAGATTTCATTAATTATTACAACTGTGTTAAAATATAATTGATACCTCTTATGAATAAGATAATAGTAAAAATGTATTTTTTCTGTACAGATTAATCATCTGTACAAAAAATTTACCTTAATAATTTTTTTTTTTCTATGTAATTAATGACTTATTATTTAATTAAGATAATTTTTTTAAGGTTGTTTTACTTTTCATTGCAATAAGATCGTGTTGTGATTTATAAAATAAATTTAATTATCAATTCAAAACATTGTAACCAAAATTTAAATTCAAGTTGATTTGTTATTTACCACAACATTATTTATGTTAATTTTGATATGTTTTTTAAAAATTTTAAATGGAAAATAAAAACCAACAAACAAATTAATAATTTTTAATAATTTTTATTTTAATGCATTGTCAATAATTATGTTGTAGAATTGATTTATAGTTAATAGATAATAACCGTTTAGATTTAATTAGTAACTTATGATATTATATAAATACATAGGTAAATTGGTATTATTATAAAATAATATGTTTTTAGTAAATGTAAAAAAATTAAGAACACATATAAGAAGGTCAACTTTAAAAATAAGACAGGCTTTGTGGAGGTTTTTTTTTTATGCGGCAAAATGTTCATAGCCTGGTTTAAAATGTCCGTTAATACAATATAATAATAGTAAGGCCCTGGGCAATGTAATCAAACATGTGTCATTACGCAAAACAATATAAATATATAATATTATGTATAGTATCGTTGGGCTGTCATTAGTAGGTACACACATAATAATAATTGCCATGACGACAAGATATTTCATAAAAAAATAACAAATCTATCGTGTGAAAAATATGCATTAAATTAACGTGCAAGTGGACCCGTGCATGACTTCTGACAAGAACATTGGCGTACCGGCCCCGAGACCACCGTCCGTCTTCTCCTGTTCGTTCTCTTGATCGTACTCGCAATCGAAGTACCGACTCTGCAAACGACAAAAATAAGGTTGTAATGAACGATAATATGTAATTGAGAAAAAAAAACAACACTCTAATAAGAAGTAAACGCGATTATTTTCGCAACAAAACTCTTGTCGTCGTACGTCTCAGGGCATAGACGATTCGGAATAGAACTGTTTGATCGGTTCGCTTAAGGTGGACAGAGCTTTCCGACGCGGCGATACCCGATTATAGGTATTCTTCAAGGACGATTTATTTAAATTTTATGATTAATTCCTATTGTCAGTATCTACTATTAATTTCCATTAACAATTATTGTTAATGACTGTTGACTGTTGCGATCGATCGGTCACAACAGTAAACCGTATGATGCGCCATAATGTACATAATCGATTAAATTATTTTAGTTTGAAAAAGTTTTAAAATTTTAGTAGCGTTTTCAATGACTAGTAGTTCAATCTTTTCGTTAGTTTATTATGTATGGATGTAATATTATTCCCTTCCTTCAAGTGTTCACGTCTAGTAACTATCAACACATTTACTTATTATATTAACTTGTATATAGATTGTAAATTTTTAAATAAATAAAAAAAAAAAAGATATAATATTATCTAGTACGTGTAGGTAAAATGACAAGCACACATCAAAATATAATCGCGACATGCTGCACGAGACGACGTGAAACGTGAATACAATATTAGAATAGTGTTTTTGTAAATTAAACATAAATAAAATATATTATATCGAGACATGACATTCGCCAATTTCGGCTCCTTGCAGGTTGAACCGTCGGTTATACAAAGGCGTGTGTGCGTGTATGTTACATGAGCTGTTCGTCGACGTCGAGGTTGCAAACCGTCTCCGTCGGCATAACAGGAGTGTGCTACATTTTAATTCCAGAGCACACATCTTGTTACGCCGAAAGAGATGGTTCACTGTATCTATCATATATATAATATTTAGTATAGGTATCCATGTTGCAGCGCTTTTGTAAAAATAATTCTAATAATTGTGTATTAAGTATAAACTGCATAAGCTTGGAGAAAGTTAAAACAATGGTTTTCTATAGGTACTATATTTTATAATTTATACAAATTAAAATATGTTCGAGTATGACGGTTAATGAATACAATATTAGAAAAAACTGTTTGTGATAAATTAAAAAGATATAAATGTATTAAGTTTTATTCGTTTACATACATATTATGTAATGATCAAAATGTAACTTATTTATTTTTATATGAACTGGAAAAAACCTTTTCGAACATAGCTCAATATGTGGTAATAATTTAATTATTGTAAGACAAAATATTTTACTATACATACTCATAAAAAATAATAATTAATAATTAATAAAATGTGGTAGTATAACAATAAAAAATAAATAAATATCATGAATAAAATGACAAAAACACTTAAAGCTACATAAACACTACGTTTGAAAATATGGCATGATATAAACATGATGTTAGTTGGCTAATGATCTATACTCTATGAAAAAATAATATAGAACTATATTATAGTTATTATTATTTGATTAAAATAAAAATAAATCAAACCGCTTAGTTCATATTATGATAGAATGATAGATATACTTATTTTAATCAACATGTGATTAATAATATATGCGAACAGAAATATTGGCAAATGCGTAAGTATATTAACACGTTTACATAATAAACAGAGCCGTAGGTACTCTGGCTGGTTTTCTCCGGTTATTTGTCCGTGGTTCAGCCCCCTAAATCTACTTTAAAGAGACCCGTGCTTACAAAAAAATTAAAAATCCTGACGGCCGTAGCTTAGGTGGGAGCCCCCTACCACTTTTTAGAACTTGTTCGTTTATTAACATTGCATCCGCATAATATTATTATGTATTATACATTAATCATTAATTATTAGGTTTTGTGTGTAGTAAGACAAATTTTTCTTCAAAAAATCAGGCCTAACCCTAAGGAAAATAAGGGGGCCCGGAAGAATTACTAGTTTGTTCGATTTCCGTCAAAGCTGAGTACGGCCCTGACAATAAGTAATGACGAATACAATGATAGTCGATAATATCATAAAAAACATAAATTATACAATTATACGACAAATTGAGTAGAATATCTTAGAGGATTTATGGTCACTTGCCCATCTACGTAAAGACTTTTATTACGTTCGGTTGTAATGTATGCGATTGCATGAAATCGTTGATAGCATTTTGTGTTAATGTAGCTATATATCATTAACATTAGATAACTACATCTGTGTGTAAATTCCATTTTATTTTTATGTAATAGCTATATTATACATTTATTGCAAAGGCTGTTTCGCATGTGTGTAATAATAATATACAATCGCACAAATATATTATCATAAAATAAGAAAACTAATAAAAAGTGCATTAATTAATAGATTAAGTAACCGTCTAAAAATGCAACTAAATAATCGGCTACGCTTGTGATGATAGTATATCGGTAGGTGTATATTTAATAATATAGGTAATATAGTAAAATAAAATATATAGATAGGTCAATAGATTTATATATAAATATTAAAATGCATACTATTTTTAATAATTTCCGAAAAAATAAATAAATATTCAAAAAATGTATTTGAATACTTTTCATGTATTTTTGTATTTTGTACATTTAAACTATAAAAAAGGTTTCAAATTTATGACAAAACAAATATTTTTAATCAACGTATGAATTATACATTAACCGAATTTTAATAGAATCTATTATAAGGTACAGACTTAATGTCAAAGAAATAGTAGACGAAGTAACAGGAAAGTAAATAAAACTACCTTTAACAGCAATAATCATCAGTTTACGCTCTCCTCATTAGTCGTAAAAACGAATTTTAGTAATTTAGAAAACGTTGTAAAGGTTTTTATAAAATATTTGTGCAAAATTAATTTTCCTAATACCAGTTCTATAAATAAAATTATGAAAATCATAAAAAAAAATCAATCAGTAAAATATGTGTGCACTGTGCATAGATAGACTTATAAAATGGTAATATGTGTAAATATAAATATAAATAGTTCTAACTTAATTACAGAATCGATATGAATTTAAGATATTATGTAATTTATAAATACGTACCTATATGTTAGGTTAGATATGTTTATAAATTATTTTTTATAATTGTATAAGAATCTCGTCGTAAAACAAATTATATGTATTTAAAAACTCCAGTATTAGATTACAGATACCAGTTTAGTTCAGTTGGTAAATGTATTACAATTTACAATTTACAGCTCTCATTACTATAATTCAGTATGAGTTGATGTATTATGTTAAAATAAATTTAAAAAAATAAATATTTGTTTAAGTAATAGTTTAAATAATATATATATTGTTTCTACCTACTCAGCATTAATTGTGGCTCTGGGCATAATTTATAACTACTAAATACAACACATAGGTATTTTTCGTTTAATATTATGTTGATTTATTAATTATAAAAATTAATTTTGAATCATTCAACAATTAATATTATATTATATTAGTGGGAAAGAAATACTTTTTTAAGTATTCGAATATAATTGGTACTGAATATATTTTTTAAGTAGAACTAAAATTTAAAATACGTATTCCGAATGCTTTTTATCTATTATTTAGATTACAACCCTTACAAAACTGATAGGTGTAGGCATCTATATTGGTAATACATTTTTTTTAATTCATTATAAATCAAATGAGTAACCGATGTTTTGATGTGAATTTGAAACGTGAAATCAACTTAATCTTATGAAAACTATCGAATATTTATTTACTTAATAATATTATTATAAAAACTTTTTCATAAATTTCGTTTCATTACATATTTGGTTTCAGTTCATAATATAATGATATATTTTAACTTGTCAATAAGTATTAGATACTATTGTGATAGCAAACGTTTTCAGTATCGCAATAAGATATGATATGAAACTATATTATATGGTTAAACTATAAAAAAATGTATGATGTGTAAATATTTTTAAATCGTAACAAAAGATGAAAAAAGTATATAGAACCGTTTAATCGTTCTAAGACCGGAAAATATCAAAGCACTCAGAAAAACACTTAAATGAAACCATTTTAAGTACATGGTATTAAATAGTACATCTGGGCTGGACGGATTTGACTGGTTTTGCACGAAGTGGGTTTTATCATTATTTATTTATTTTTTAATTGACAGGGTGACACTTAAAAACAATGCAATTCCCTTATTTATGACGAAAATAAATAATATCAAGTAAGTGATTCAGTATAGGGTGAAATGAATTGTATGTAATATATATAGTATTATATATTATGATTGTTTACCAGAACTGTCAATAATAATAATAATAATAATAATAATAATAATAAAACAACAATCCTTTAATGGACTTTTCTGTATACATTGCGTGTTCACACTTTGTAAGACCACACGTATATATCATAAAAATATTTTATATAGCTATACTATTGGTTTATCCGTTGAAATTCAATTTTCCTAGTAAACCGCGGTTGTCGTACAAATGTTGGCACTAGTAGTACAAATCCACGAGAATCGCATGTTAAATATTTACATAGAAATTTTTTTTTTAATTTCTAATGAGTGAAGCTAGATTGGCTAGATTGGCTGTACGTAATTATATAAGACTATGTCGCTGTAATATTATATTTAAGAATGAAATCCAGATCATAAGTTTAATGCAGCGTTAGGTTTTTATTGTTCTAAGCCTTTGTTAATGGCTAGATTCGTTTTAAAAATGATCTGGAAGACTGATAAATTTTCAAAAATGTACGATATGGCCGCCAAAACTGATTTTAACACTTTTAAATCGAATTTCATAAGTTAATCGTAGAAAAATAAACAAAAAATCTATTTAAGTTTATAATCATATAAATTTAAATTATGTTTCCAAAATAATAAATAGAAATCGCTGATCATGATATGTTTGTATTAAATTAGCTCTGAAATTATAAAATCATAATTTTAGGTTTTTAAGTACAAGTTTAGTGTAAAGTGTTTTCAAAAAATAATTTTAGTAAAATGACCTTTAAGCTATAGTTTATTTTTGTATATGAAATGAATAAAAAAAAAATTGGAATTTAGATGAATTTTTTTGCTAATGTATGATCTATGAGTATATTATTATTTAAATAAGTACCTAGCTTTGTAAGTCATATTTTTTTTCTATGTAATTTTTTTATAAGACAAATTAGACCGATATCCTTACATAATTTAGCCTTCTGTGTATATGTAAATAATATAGCCATCTACGTTCGACATTTAACCAAATCCAAAAAAAAAAAACATATTATGAACTGCTCATATTTATACCTCGATATTTTCTGGAAATAACATTTTACCTGGCATTCTAGACACCTGCAATGGTCGCTCATCTTGCACGTTATACCCAATTGGGCAGCGACCGCCTTATAAAACTCTTTGCTACTCTTATGAAATATTTCTTGTCTTACGGGCGAACCATTACTCTGGCATTCGATTTCAGAGCACGTTTGCACTCCACTTCCTCCAGCGCAAGTGTCATCGTCCGTGACCATCTGCTGTTGATGACCACCGTAATCGGAAGATTTTCCCGGCTAAAAACAAAAAAAAAAAAAACACATAACCGATACATGAGTTTATATGACTTACGAGCAGAACATAAGTGTAAAGCTATACGCAGATTATAAACGGTATTATGTAAGTATATATATTTTTATAAGTTTGTAGTTTTAATATTTTTTATAAATGTACCTATAAAATCGATATATGAATATATATAAAAAAAAAAAAAAACGTAATAGTTTAGTTTTTTTTAAGTGTAGAATTTTCCCTGACAATTATAATTACGTTTTTATTTTACAGGTTAGACAAACAGTATTATACGCAACGTCAATTTCATAACCGTAAATCCCTAAGCAGTTTTAAGCTCTTTGTGAAATATTTTATTAAATTTAATATTTATTTATGATAAGTTTTTGTTATTTTAAAAATGTATTACTATAAAAATAAAAGAGATTAATTTTTCTTTATTTAATAACTTTTTATCGGGATTTGAGATATTTATACAGCTATGTATAATATGTAGGTACAGAAAGAGAGGTCTGGAGGCAAAAACCCAAAGTTTATAATATTTACTTTACAAGTATAATTGATTCTGGGTCCAATCCCTATGAATTTTCGGATCATAATACATAACTCTTTGTGAATAATTTAATAAAGTAACCGGATATATATGCTATTTTATGTGTGTAAATATTAAACCTTATGCAAGAGAATGTTAACTCAACTCATACATCAAAGTTATATCAGGTATGATCACATTAAAATCGATTTTAAGTCTTACTTATTATCTAAAACAATTAATATTTTAAATAGACCTGTGAAAAATAATTTTTAATACCACTTTTATGTATCGTACCATTCATATTTATGACTTATTGTTAAATGATCTTTACATAATTATAAAAATGAAACAGTAATTGACAGTTTGTTGTTGATTATTATGGAAAATAAAAATAAATAATAATAATAATTAATTAATAATTTTATCTGACAAACATAATAACAATTTATTTTATACTTGATATTTATTTTATTATGTCGGTATGAAATTTCAAATAAAATCAATCCAGGCAACAAAAAAATATAAATGACAAAGCGATGATAATTAATTAATAATAATTCATCTGGCTTTGTAGAATCAATCCAATTAAAATGCGCGTTTTTGATATTTAATCTGTTTTTAATACTCAAAACTTATTATTAAACTCGAATAAATGGATTTTTTGCTCTTAGTATTGTGTTAGGTTAACAATATTTTTTTACCTCCTGCAAGCTGTGTTCGTAACTTGGCGGCGGCGACGAGGGGATTTGCTGTAGACCCATACAATCCATACTGCTGCAACCGGGCGAACATGAATCCGAGGGAGGTTTCTTGTTTTTGTCCTTGCAGTGTTTTTTCCTCTCTTTTTTCATTATCAACGCTGCTGCAGTACGCTTTATACAGAGAGGAAAACGTAACGATATTAATTATTATTTCACATTCGCAATACGATGAAAAGCATCGAAAACGTTAAAATTAGTATTGTATATTATTATACACTGCAAGTATACCTGTTTATTTTTTATGATTACATCTAGCATTTTAACGTGTATTTAATATACTTCTAGATGATGGATATAGGTGTATGCATTATGCGACGAACTCGAAAAAAGTTTAAGTACAAAAATTGATCAAGTCGATTAACAAAAATCGTAACTATAATAATGGTTTCGCGAGATGCTGTCACCCATAGTTCTCGCACGACTGATGAGGGGGAGTGACAGCGAACGACTACACCGCAGTCGACGAGAGACGGTTCAATCAGGACGACAAGGACTACACTATATTATTATTATTATTATTATTATTATTCATGGCGTTGCGATGGTGATACATGACTAGCATCCAAACGTCGTTTTATTATTTTTATCGATTTTTTTTTTTTGTTGGTTATAATCAAATATTAAGTGTGAAAAAATGCAACAGTTATATACTTGTATATATTATATACATAGTTTATAAACATGAAATATATAATATGTGTAATCGAGATATTTTACACTAGAAATATAATTGAATTAAAAACAAATCAAAATATAATGTATAACATTACATAGACACGTAATTAATGATGATTATCAGGAGGAAGGTTGGGATTTTTTTTTCTGAGAATATTATTATTCTTCAACCACCATTATGATTCAAGTTTTTCGCACCAAGAAATTTAATCTTTAATACATAGGACGTTGATTTATTTAAATATTTAAGTACTATTTATACTATATATTCTTAAAATTTAAGAAATATTTTCTAAGTCATTTCTTTTGGATATTATTTAGTAAGATTATTAATATTTTTCAGAAGAGAGCAGAAACGACTAGATATCGCAAGACGTAAAGTTTCAATCTATAAAGCAATTGCTTTCGTTCCCATCATAAAATCTACTTAAAAAATAATTCTATTGTTTACTGATATTGTCTCCTATTTATTTGTACAACGTTACTCGAACATAATTAAGTATATATTAAACATATACAGACATTATAAATCATATCATCATATTATATAGTATCTACTTATAGTATAGGTAGATTACAACAGGCGAAAATCAGCACGGGACGCGAAAATTCCGAATACAATTATAAGTACTTCGCGGCAGCCGAAAGCACGCTGCACTGTGCCGATTAAATCACCTAGAGCAGGGATCGCCAACCAATCGCGATCTTTCTAGCTGATCGTGATGACCGCGGTATAGCTCACTCGTCCGAAAAGATGGTTGACGACCCTCCCTCAACCTACGACGTACGACGTCCGTACGCACAGTCGTGTCGTTAAAATACATATTATACCTAATACTTAAATACTTAACATTAATTATAATTATTAATGTTATTGCTATTATAATAAATAATAATACTACGACCGCGTGCATACGAGACACACGCGGCGGCGGCGGCGGTGGCGCCGTCGGTATAGGTATAATACTTATTTAGGTACTTACGCGAGATCGATGGAAACGGATTGCATTCAATTTTTCGGCACGAATAATGGTTGCAGTTTATGTGTATTGAACTTCCTGCAAGCACGCGAACACACACACACACACATATACATACATATACATACATACACACATACACACACTACATTCACGCAATTGCGACCGTCACGCGAGCCGGTCGCACGGCGTATGTGCACTGCCGCGTTTACGCGTACGCAAAAAGACTCATAAACGCGCGCCAGTGTGTGTTTGTGTGTGTGTGTGCGTGTGTGTGTGTATGTTTGTGTTTTCGTGTGTATGTGTGTGTGCGTATTTGTTTGCGTTTGTGTTCGTGTGGGTTGCGTGTCCGAGCGCGATGTAGACGCCTCCGGAACGACGTTACACCGTTATTGATCTATGTTGTAGCGCGGGATCCGTCTTAGGGCGCACACTCGTCCGCGATGTGCGCCAACACACACACACACACACATATACGTCGGTAAGTAAGCGTGCGCAGACACTGTCGGCAGGGTGGGTAGTCGTAATCATAAAAGCGTTCAAATGTAGGTATACGCGAATGTACTTGCGGACCATTTTCTAACAACAACGACTATAGGGGCCGGTATGCGTTCGGGAGGGGGTAACTTTTTTCAACCGCCGCGCCGCGGGTCCAACTGAATAATACATCTCGCATAGAATAAAATAAAAAATTTAATATTACCGTTATGTGTACCTATACGAGTGTGTATATAGGTAGGTACACGTTTGAAAATTTACGATATTGCGATACGTGTAACAGAATAATAGGTGTGTATATAGAAGCACTGGTGAGCTGTGAGCGTTGATATTATTATTAAACTTTAAAACACTTACGGATATCCGATTCGGCGGCATTCATCCTACAACTTGGCTGAATAGGCGTACACGTATTGTATATACACTTTTGGGCCGACATAACGGATAGGGATTATGGTTCTCGCTGGCACAGAAGCTTCCGAGCGGTAAAGGAACTGATATTTAAACGAGCGAGAAAAGAGATGTGACGATATGACGGTTAACAATACGTATATTATGGTATCAGCTGTGTTGGATTACAGATTTGTATACAATATCGCATTCATAAGCCACATGCGCATATATATTTATATGTATATATAAATATTTAACAATGACAGCGAGTCGACACTAGTTGACAGTTGACACTATACATAAGCAGTTTATTTACACTTTCATTGTCATGGTCCATATAAATAGTTTTTATAGCTTGTAATATAATAGTGGGGCGATTTATCATTATTATTAATCTCATTATAATTAATTATTTATAAATTAAAATATAAAATTTATATTTTGGTCCTGTTTTGCATTATTTTATCGGTTTGAATATATGTAAATGAATTAAACGTTGTGTTATCGCCGACCAGGCTGGAAAAAATGACAAGACATTAATAACAACATACTCTGCGATGTTTCATCAGTTATTGATTAGTGATTACCACGGGTTTGGATTAAACTCATTAGTTTGTATGAACTACACACTGATCACTTCAATGGATGTAGAGCGTTCGTTTTTGACGTATACAAAAACATTTTGACTGACAATAAAGTCAGTTTCACAACTGGAAATCTAGCTAAATAATGGTTGTCAATTATTAAATTAATTTAAATTATTTTTTCATTTTTATTTATTTTATTTTATAACCTGTTTAAGTTAATTTTTGGTTATTTTTTGTTTTTTTTCAAATAATTTTATGTTTTTTTGTTGTTTATTATGCTTTAAAGTCCTACTTAAGCCTAAAAATTAATATTCATTGAACATTAAACATAAGACTATAGAAACAAAAAGGTAGGCAAGTGGGTACTGCTGTGATGTATATAAGTATATAAGTATATTAGGTATCAAGTGGGTCACTTTTATGAGTGTATTAAACTTGAATTTAATAATAAATCATTGTATACTATATCACTGAATTTATTTCATGATATGTTTTTAAAATAGTAATTAAAGTAATTTATTTTACCACTAAGATTATAGTAGAATGGTATAATTTTTTCCAAAAATATTGTATTTATTATATTATTAATATTTTATTATTACAATAACACATATTTATGCAATATTTTATCAACTTATGTAAAAAAAATAAAATTGGATTTGCGTAAAAATTTCTGTTTTTCTTTGATTGTTTTATTTATTTTTTTATATTCATGTAAAAAAATTTAAATTTGACTTCTCTAGAGTATTAACTAAATCCAATTTTAAATCTAAAACAATTTTCAGTTTAGAAAATCAAAGTATTTTATCAATAACTTATCGAGTACTCAACCACAAAAAAATAAATACATCATAGTAAAATTAATACATTCATCGCTCTGGTCGAAAACCAAAATTAGACCAGTTTATAATATTAGTTAAAATATTTCAAAGTTTAAATAGAAAATGATAATGATGGACATTTTCGAGTCTTTGTAATTAATATTGTTTAAATAATAAATGTATAATAAATTATAACTAATATTGTATTTTTCGTTTAAATATTATTCATTTTTGAAAAGAATTGATTTTCAAAAATTTATCAGTACAAAATAATTTGTATATTTTTATAATTTCAAATATTAAGCACAAAAATACTCAATAGAATTCGTAATATTACGAAATTATAACAAAATCTTTTAGAGTGAAACGAGAACATTTTTTTTTACTATTAACAGGTATATTAAGTTTTTAGTCTTAACATTTGCACCCGATTTCGTCTTGTAACTCGAGTACATAGCAGGCAACCTTTAAAAATTGTTTAAGACAGTAAAACATACAACTATAGTCTATGTTACAGTACATATAGATAGTATTTGGCGTAGTGGAACGGTGTACAAAATCACATATTTATAATATTATAAATAAATTCATCGACAACATGTGCAATCGTAAAAATAAGATTTATATATATAATAAAAGTATACAAAAAACTTATTGTTTAAAAAAATCTAAGTTTCGGTAGAAATAAATGCATGTTTATAGACGATATATTATAATATTATTTTTATGTTTAACGGTGATATATATATAATATATATAGTATCATACACTAGAACGATTTTTAAAATAATTATTTTTGGTTCATATAATATATTCACCGCCGTAGCCGCACTAAATATCGTGTATACACAAATTTTGAATTCGCGATAAAATGTTCACCCTGTACAAACACATACTACCTATACAGCCGCAGATGTACACAATATATATACGACCCACTGGCTGCT
Organism: Melanaphis sacchari; assembly: GCF_002803265.2. Lineage (NCBI taxonomy): Eukaryota > Metazoa > Arthropoda > Insecta > Hemiptera > Aphididae > Melanaphis > Melanaphis sacchari. The sequence continues at coordinate 905,797 of NW_020270491.1, read as the reverse complement.
GCCACCCCTAAATCTATACCTTTCCCGGCGGGCCATGGCGTTTCCTCTCGCGCTATACCGTTTCTTTTTAAGCTGTACAGCGCAAGAACACTTCTACGGCGTGCTTAGACCTTTACCTAACCTTTGTACGTGCCGTTCGCTCGGTGCGCTTTTGACGGACGTTTCGTTCGCAAGACAGTAGACGCATGCGTGCCGTCGCCGTCGCCGCCGCCGCCGTTCTTCTTATACATAGTATATAAATATATCATGTTATCTTGTATGTTATACAAAAGTTTCGGTAGAAACGAAAAAAAAAAAATACTACCCTAAAACAGTAATATAAAGTTGCTCTGATCAAAATTAAAATTGTTTAACTTTAAATACGGACAAATAGATCCTACGTATACTATATTGTGGTATAAATCATTTTTATATTCAACACGATGATTACAGTTGGACTAAAAGTCACAACAACGCAATGGTGGATTATAAAAAAAACTTTAATTCCCAAAAAAGCTTTTTAAATATCTAACAATATTGTAATATCTTGTACTACTTACATAGTCCTACAGGGACCCGGATGACCTGTTTTGGGTATAAAGTATAAATATATGTTTATTTGAAATTTTTAGAACACCTTGTCTTCAAATTGATAATACGAGTATATTAGTATAAATTAATATTATTAAACAAAATAAATGAGTGCATTTTTTAATAAAGTTTAATAGACGTTACTGTGACTGTTTATCCCTGTATCAAAATTGTCGGTGACTAGTTAAGAATACAAAGGTTTTAATATATAATTTGAACTTTTACTGAATTATACATGTATATGAGGGGTCAGGTTTCAGAGAATACATCTTAAATTTTCATGAAGAACAAGATAGATGTCGTTTCAATGTTTCATGTATAATTTTCAACGCTGAATAAGAAAAACTCACTATTTTCAAGCAAAATGATTAAACTCCAGTGTATTTTTAAGTTTGAAAATTACAATTAGTTTCAGAACTTCAGTTTCTTATATTTTTATAATTAGGAAAATAAACAAAAAATTTAGAAAAAACTGAAATTTTTACACAAATCCAATTTTTGATAAAATCAATTTTGTTTTTTAGATATATACCTATAATTTGAAAACGAATAACCGTAGAAACTTGAATTTTATACCGAATATTTAAATTATTGCTTAATATTAACAATAACATTTTTAACAAATTTTATAGCTATTTTTAAACTATTTATAGAAATATTTTATTTTATTTTTTTTTATAAATGTTAGTTAAAAACTGTTTTCTAGGTAAAAATGCTTGAAAATTTAATGCAAAGCTCCTCATAAGTTATTAATTTCTTAGTTAAAAAAAAATCGAAAATTTATATTTATATTTTATAAGTTTTTAAAGTTAAAATTTTGACAAAATTCGTAAAAATTGCAAACTTTTATGTTGTTAAAAATGTATAAAAACTTTTATTTTTGTATACAATTTTCAAAAATTTGATACAAGATTTTTCATAAATAATTCATATTGAAACTATAAAATCTAAAAAAAGTCTAAAAATAAATTTTTTTATATACATTTTAAGTTTCAATTTGGAAGAAATTACTTATTTAAACAGTGAATTATATTTTGTTATAATTTAAAAGCATTATTTACGGGAACTTAAACTTTTATGTATTTTATATGTTTATGAATTTGATTTATTTTAAAATATTATTTATTTATAAGTACTATATGAATATATTTTTACTGTTTTAAGGTATTTACAGAAAAATGTTATTAAATTTTTAATTGACGTATAAGCTGATATTTTATGATATAAATATTTATTATTATAATAAAAATTAATAATATTATAATTTACCGTGTCTATTAGAAATATTACTTTTGTTATAAATTATAATACTTAATACTAAGTAGATTATGTTGGTCATTTTGCACTCATTTTTTCGTACGCAATCGTAGGTATATCACCAATCTCATTATATAGTATAAAAATTTAAAGAAAAATACACATAGTTTTTTTTTTATACATTTTTATCTATAATAAATCACTTTAATTTTTAACAATGTGGCTAATGTCTACGACATCAATATTATTTAATATATTTTTCTTTACAACCATAAATAGAAATGCCTCTAATTATTATTTATAAGAACAGCTTGCTGCCATTGCCAGCCACGGCCCACTCGGAAAACTTCAGATATCCCGCCGGCACTGGCGCCATTAAACAATCGTCATCTTGATTGAAACACCGGTGCCACTTGTTATAAACCTTATTTATTACAATTATGTGTCTTATACTCATATCTAATAATTTTGAACCTTTATTGGTGATTTCCCATAGAAGGTGATTACACACTATAACAGAAATGGTGAACTTATGTTATCCGTTGATTATCTAGTAACCAGAGTTTGCTGTAATTGATTTTGTTTTTTATAATTTTCCTTATTCGTTTTTCAATGAAATATTCATTTTCAGCGATTTACGGGAATGAAGGCATAAAGTGTTTTTTTTAAACTATTTATTTATAATTCAAAATGATTTAAAACGATGGCAAAAAAATTGATTACGAAATTTTAGATTCTCCGTGGGCTGATGAATATATATTGGTTTTACTTTTACATATACATTTGGTTTCTTTTTTAGTGTGTGTGTGACAAATGTCACTTTCAGTATCCGTAAAAAAGTAAAACTTCTGAGTACTTTTTAAAATAAATTTAAAAAACTTCAAAGAAATCGGATTAATATTTGCGCGTAGCAATGGCTTTTGACAAAATCTATTTTCTTTTTTAGTGTGAAGGTATTTATTTTACTAAGAAATAACATCGAAGACTTGACATTTTTACATTTATATTAATTATTTACGCATACTAAAATGTATGACAAACATCTTATAATGGCTATTTTTTCTACACATTTTAAATTTTCTATTTTTAACATATTCTTTTAATATCAAAATGTTTGAAAATGTAATTTAAGGTCTCATAAGTTATTCTGACAGTAATTAATAATATCGAAAATAAATATTCACATTTATGTTTATAAGTCTTTGAAGTTCATATGTCGACGAAATTAGAAACTAAATTATATTTAAATGTATAATTTGACAGTTTTCTCAAATAATTTGTAATTTTATTTTATCAAGATCAAAAAAATATAAAACATGTACACTCGAAATATTTTTCTGTTACCGACAGACTAAATCATATTATTTTCTATACACTATTAATTTATTTTTAATATTTAGTCTAATTTTAAGCTATTTAACAAATAACAGGCAGGTATATACTATATACTATATACGACAGGCATGTCAAACACGCGGCCCTTAGCTAATTTTTTTGTGGCCCATGGCTACCAATATTAATGGACAGGAAAAAAAATAATGATAATAAAATATAAATGCTGTGTCACAACTATTTTGGATTCTTAGAGAATAGTTTATTTGGTATACATTATTATACTGCTTTATCTTCTGATAAGCTAACTTTTTTTTAATTTAGTTGCTGTGTTTGCAAACGTAAAGAAAAAAATTGAAAAATTTGTATAAGATATTTATTTTTTTTGTTAAATTTTTATGTGCGGCCCGCATAGTAAACTTTTAAATATATTTGGCCCTCTTGATACTTGGAGTTTGACATGCTTATTATACGAATATATTCACACCAATCTACGGTATGTCGTAATTGACTTATTAAAGTTGCATGATATTATGTTTTTAAAATAACTAAATAAACCTATCATAAGTGTACATAATGTATTACATGATAGAAAATTAAATTAGTAGTATAGCAATATAAATAAATTATAAAATATTCTTAAAAATAGAAATCTGATGACCGACACGCAGTCAGTCACCACTCGTATTCATTTGTTGTGTATACCGCAATTATTTAAGTATTCTTTAACATAATTTTAGTATACGCAATACACATCCACACAGTGACATAATCAATGAAGAAGTACGCTAGAAATTTACTTTATACATCAGAGCTAGTTATCAATTTGACAAGCAGTTACAAAAAAGGTAAGTATATAGTATTAGTATAATATAGTATTAAATTGGCTATTCATGAGTCATAATACGAGTATACCCACTAGGCTATAATTTTAATACTCTTTGATGTTTTGATAGAAATAATAACAAGATAGATTGATTATTCTTTTTTTTTTTTTTTTTTACCCAAATTAGTGTACTTTTATCCAGTAATTTATGTTAAACAGAAAATACCTAATTTACCGCTGTTATTTTAACGTTACATACTAATCAAATCAACGTAGGTAAAGAAAACTATATAATACTAGAATACTATCTCTCAGTCGTTATTATTTTTTTATTTTGCTGTTCAAGTAATAGTCTAATATTATCAATACATAAAAACATTTAATATTGCGTTTTCAATAAATATTATATGTATTGCTAAGTGTGTGATGTGCCTATATATACGACATAAATAATGTTCTCATCTTTCAGCATGTTATATAATATATCAAATAAATTTATAAATCTAATATTGATATAAATGAAATAGTGCTTGTATTAGTGTTTTTTTTTTTTTTATTAGTGTTTTTTTTTTTTTAACTTAAAAAAATTGTATTATTCACGAATTTTCAACAATCTTAAGGAGCTGTAACATGATGCATAAAGCAAACTGCACCATTTCATAAGTATAAGAGGTGATAGCATACGTGTGAATATAAACTTCACTCGAAATATAACAATATCTTACATTTTTGAACTATTAACAAAGTTATGATAATATATCCTCAAAATATTTTCAGTACCATGATTTAAATTAGATATATGTATAAAAAACATAAGTTTAAGGGAAATTAAACCTATAGGTTTATGTCAAGTTTACGAATTTACTAATACTCAATTATTTGTCAAAAAAAAAAAAAACCCATTTTTATTGGTTTTAGACGATTTTTCATTTTTCAACTATTCTGTAGCACATCACTTATCAGTAATAATATTATATGATCGATACATCTTTATAATAACTATAATGTGTAATTTTTCTGTCCAACTAGATCATAAAATCGTGCAACTTCTAAACGACTTTTAGATTTTTTAAAGTTATTTCAATAAATTCTTTGAAATTTGATGAGTATTTATAATTTATTTTTCATCCTCAAAAAGTTGTTATAGGATCACTCACATAGTCATAAATGTCCTCATAAGTAATTCATACTGAAACTTCAAATTTTAAAAATTATTTGCTTACTAAAAATGATTGATAATTTAATATAAGATTCCTCGTAATTGTTCATTTATCATTTAAAAAATATAAAAATTTTAAGTCATTTTTATAAGCGTTTAAATTTAGAATTTCGAAAATTTTCAAACTATTTTGTAGTTAAAATTTTATTTCCATTTTTCTTTTGCATTAAAGATTTAAAAACGTAATACAAAATTTTCTTTGAGTTTTTAAACTATTATTTATAAACATTTTCTACTAGAAAGTAAAATTAACTTTGTATGTGTGTTTAAAGTACAATTTTTGATATTTTAGTATAATTAAAATTAAATTATTGGAAAAACAGTAGGTACATATTATTTGACCTTTTCATAAAATGTTTATATGATCATTTTTTACACAAAATAAAAATTTCAAAATATTTTGACTCTTTTTAAATTATTTATAGATATTTAAAATTTGAATTTTTACTTTTATAAATGTCGATAAATATTTTAACGTTTGGAAAAAATGATTGAAAATTTAGCACAAGATTTTATATACCTAAGTAGTTCATGCCAAAACCAAAAAATCTAAAAAATATTTAAACATAATTTATTATTCTTTATAGATATTTTAAGTTCAAATTTGGATAAAACTACATGAATATTGCTATATTTTATTATTCTGTTATACCAAGTTCAAAAACAATATTCGCGAGGACAAAACTTTTACACAATATACTATATTTTTTACGAGTGTATAAAATCATTGAGTAATGGTATTTTTAAATGCAATGTTTTGGCCAAAATTAATTCAATTTACTGTATATATTATAAATAGTAAAATAAATTACCTTACTTAATATTTAATAGCAATTTAATAGAAAAGAACATGAAATATATACTTAGTAATATAGATTGATACTTTGATAGCCTGTGTCTGCAAATCTCCGTTTAGAATTATTTTTCATATACAATGATGTACTTATCATTAAATTAAAATGTAACATACTCATCACGCACTTACCCACTTTTTTTGTTTTTAATTACATAAAGATCGTTCATATATTTGTGCAGATTTATTTTATTTTTACATTATGTATAATTATAAGAAAATGAAATAACATTTTAGTTTATTTTCGATTTTTATATTATAAACATAAACATAAATTTTAGTTGCCACTGTGTGTGATGTGTGTGTGTGCGTTTGTATATGATATAACTATAGAGTATAGGTGCCTACCATAAAAAGTAAATATGTTAGTCCAATGTCTGACAAAATATATATTTACTAATGATAAATACATTCTGCCAAACCAAACAAACATTCATGCTTGTATATTCTTAAGTTATAACTATTAATTTGTAAGTAACTTAATATAAAATCCAAAGACATAATATGTCATCCCGAACCCGATTACAAAGTCATTTCTGTTTGATTAAGTTCACAATATCATGTTAAGAGGAGGACGCCACACTCGTATGTGATATCTCCATCTTACCTATAAATACCTATACAACATAGCAAATTTGAGTTCAGCGGAATCCATTTTATGGTTATAGCTTTAATATTATAGTAAATTTATCTATTATCAAACCTAAAGGTATGAATATTATCTAGGATATTATATAAGCTTTTATTGATATTATTTTAAAGTGAATTATAGCTATTTGAAATATTACAATTTTAAAATGTTCATAACTCACTTAAAAATTACCATATTAATAAAAGTCCTACGAGATGGTCTGAATAATATTTATACCTTTAAGTTTGATAAAAGATAAATTTCTCTAGTATTAAAACTAACGAAAATAAATTTGATTCTGCTGAATAAAAATTTTGCCATGTTATATGTATGATGAAAACAACACATCCGGGTGTGGCATCTTCATAACATTATAGCTAAAGTCGTTTATTTATACTATTTATTGAATATTTTTTAGGAAGATGTGACACTGTAAACGCATCTTATTTTAATATATTTACCTCAATAGTATAACCCAAGCCCTAAAAAAAAGGCACAGCTATGAATATTATATTAATATATATATATATATATATCATGTATATTTTTATTACTATTCAATTTTTAGAATAAAAAAGTATCCCTTCATAGATTGCATTGGAAAATTTTTGTTAGGTATTACATTCGATGAGTTAACTAAAATAATATTCAACAAGTAATATGTTTTTATCTGTATAATAGTCAATAAACAAACCTTTTATATTTATATCCACAAACCAAAAAGCTATCAATATTGAGGTCGAGGACAAGACAGTTTATCACTGACCAAACTACTAGGATTTTAATTTTTTTTAAACACGAGTCTACGGATTTCTTTTCCCAAATATATAATTATTTCAAAACTAATAAATAATAAACAAAACCAATTTAAAGAAATATTTTTGAAAATATTTATTTTTTAAAAATTTGTATAAAGTATATTATGTTGTTGTATAATGAATAATAAATAATAATAATAATAATAATAGTAAAAAAAAAAAAAATTAACAATTGAATTGTTTCAATGATTATAAGTCACAGAGAGGCATTTAAAAATAAAAATAAAGCCAAGTTGACGTAACAATAGTAACTATTATTTTATTGTGAAAGCGACTGTTAAACATGAAAATGTGAGAGTCGCCACCATGAAAATCAGTATGTATCTGGCTTAAACAAAAGGTAAATTTATTAAAATTAAAATAAATAAATATTTTAACGTTTTTTAAATTGTAACAAAATTGATAATGATTACACAATAATTATTATTTATAACACACACATAAATACATTTAAAACTAAATAGTATACAATTCAGTTGAGAAAATAGAATTCAATTAAAAATAAAATATGTTTTTATAACAAATAAATTGAGCTGAAAAATTAACAAACATAATTTCATGGATAATTGATTTTTCCATTTTAGATTATTAAGTTAAATTTTTAACCAGTCAATGATTAAAACGTATAATTGGTAAACAACTTTAAATTTACTATCAACAAATACTAACACATAAATTATGATTTTTTTTTTGTTATTCATTATCCAAACTTAAAATTATAAAATGTTTAGGTTAATTTATACTTATAAATCAGATATGACTCAAAATATGATACTTTAATTTAGTGTGGACACAAAAGAAAAAAATCAAAAATATTGAACATTTTATATAAATTAAAAAGTAACTAATAACTTATATTAAATCCATTTGCTGTAAAATTAATAATCAGTACCTAATTAGATGTACATGGCATATATTATATGGATAATTTTATCATGAACATATTTATACTTCAATTTCATGGCGTTTAATTATATCTTTATAAGTTTCACTGTGAAACTTAGAAAATATTTTAGAAAATATAAATGTAACGAGTGTAGCATTAAAACATACTACAAAGATTGTAAAAATAAAATCAACATTAGATTCTTGATTCTCTTGTATTTTTACTAAATTTTTCTCATTTGGTTCTTTGAAATATATCCATAACAGTGCCAAGCAGATGAAAACATTACTAGGTATTTTAATCACATTTGATATGGTAACTCTTATCTTTTCTGGTATTACTTGACTCTTTAAATATGTCATGGATGGAAAGTAAATACCAATAGACATTTCAAACAATAAGAAAAAAAAGTAACAAGTCATTACTTTATAATATTTTAGTTCGCCGTTGTAATCAATAAATATGTTTGAAATTGCTAAGGAACACATTAAAAATGAAAAGCTTGCTATAAATGTAGCCAGTTGCAATTGTTTTTTTGAATCTAAAGAATTATTTCCCAAGAGTATTGAATATATTTTTGAACCTATCATTAGAGCTAACATAAAACTTGAAAATACTAACCCCAAAGGTGGTTTTGAGTCTTTTAATACATCAAATGTCGGGGTCCAGATATAAATAAATAAGTACATGACACCTTCGTATAAGGACTGAACAACGCTGAGGGTAAAGATATTTTTATTTGTTATCCACAAAATAATAGCATTCTTTACTGACGCTGAGGCCGATTTTGTGTTGCGAACATAGTGTTCATTTATCACAGACATAACATATATGCTAGTAGTTAAGAGAAATGGAATGGCTGTAACAAAAGGCGCAACAGGTCCCAATTCCAACACGCTCACCAAGAAGTATGACAACAATCCAGCTAGTATGGCAAGTGTAGCATTAAAAAAAGTTGCTTTGGCAAACGTATTATTCAACCACTCTTCTGGCAACTTGTAATAATTGATATGCTCGTTGATGTACCACGAATCAAATGCCGAATAAAGAATAGACGTGCTTATACCTCCTAACATGCGTCCAACCAGCAATAACTGAAAGTTTCCAAACATTTTCGTCACACAACAACCCGAATACAATATACCGTAGGAAATGCAAAGTATTTTCCGGCCATAAATATCAGCCAACGCTCCAGTGATTGTACCAAATAAACTGTTGGATATTGTGCCGGTAATGAAAAGGACGGCTATCTCTCCTTCGTCATAGCCGTACTGCTTGTACAATTTGTAGACATAAGGACCTTGGAGCCAATCAGCAAAACAAGCCAAACAGTAGATGATCATGTAACGCCTCTGGAGTTTCTGGAAGTCTGCGTTTGTTTCTTGTTTCAGTTTCTCCACTACATATTTTTTGGAAACAGCAAACAGTATCGCTGCGATCGTGAGCAACACGATTATGACGATGAGGAACATGACGTCCATTTGTCATCACAGGAAACGGCAAATCTGAAATAGATAATCGAAAATCAATACACACACACGCACGGTGTCAACTGCTTGCGAACCGAGTGCGAACAATAATAATTCTTTAAAACGAGCAGCGTTTATTGTCGTTATAATAATATTTCAACTTGCCGACATCGTTCGGAAGGCAGTTGGGGGGATTTTGTTTTTGTTTTTGTATTGCTCTACGCGGCAAGCGACCACATTATAATAATGACAATATTAAAATATTAGAAAAACATCATAAATATTATGCGGTTCGAGACGTGTATTCGTACGACGTCAAACGGCGATTCGACAACGACATACCATTGCATTGCGCGTACTGAACGTTAATAATAGGACGTCCATCGCGATAAAATATGTTATATTATTCTGTGCCGACGACCGTTTTCTGGGAACACTCGACGAGCACAGCACTGCAATCGTTGTGTCGGCGGTTTTCGGTCCGGGCCGGACGACGGTGTGCCGCCGGGCCGTATCGCGAGACTGAATGTGCCTAATCGATTTTCACATGATTATTCCCGAGAAATAATCACAGTAAAAAAATATAATCTCATGAATACGAATGAAACCGTGCGCCGCCGTGTACAATATTGTGCGTGCGTACCGCGGTAAACGCGGCAGCGACGACGACGACGTCGTGTTTATAGGAAGTTTCGACGGTGAAATCAATTCACAGAACGCATTATTATTTGAAAACGGTCGTCGTAGATTCGAGAAACGTCTTAACTCTAAACGATTTTTACTCAGTATCAGTAGTTTGCAGCCGCCGTTAGTGGATTTTTTTATTGTCCGTTATCAGCTGCACTATCGGCGGCCCGTTATCAACCGCCAGTGAACTTTGCTCTTTCGTTCCGGCGGCGTCTACGACTCCTACAACTACTCGTGGCTCTACGCTATTATTATTATTATTATTAAACGAACATCAATGCGTTACACAACTCGCAGACCATTCCGGTCTTCGATTATTTTATTTTTTTAACGTTATATTTATTACTGTGTACAATAGCCATGCAGTAGTAGTAGTAGTAGCAGTAGTAGCAGTAGTAGTAGTAGCAGTAGTAGTAGTAGTAGTAGTAGTAGTAGTGGTAGTAGTACCTATGACTAATCTCGTACGGCTATCGTAGATTATGCTACTGGTTTCGGTTTACCTCCGATTTCCCAACAACCATAATAATATAATAGTTAATAACATAACATACCAGCCTAATTGCCACAATAAAAATATAATATTATATCAATAATTGAGATGTACATAAAATACGTATCTGAATGTTTTTGGAAAATCGTATAATATGTTATGTAATAATGTAACATGCTAACATAACATTATGTATTATAATATTATAATATTATAATCGCTTTCAACAAATTTTTATTGTGACATTTTTTACCGATTAAATTATATGACAATTGTATTGTGTTACATGTATTATATTATATATAATATCTATTTAAAAATAATGACGTATTGTATTGGTAATTTATAGCAATCAATATTGATTAAGTAGATAGCTACATCATAACATAACATAACTTTCTGGCGAAAAAAAATGTCTTATGTAAGAATAACCTTCAATAGTTTTTACTTTTTATTTATAGTGCAATAGCTTTTAATCATGGACATTACACTCGTACTTATATAAATTTCGAAAACATTTTAATATATTTTTTTTCCTTTGAAAATGTATCTAATTTATTTTACGATTATGCAGGAATCAGTATACCTACCTATCTATACATAAAAAGTAACCTACCTACACGTGCTAAAAATTGTTAAACAAATGTTTATTTTTATTTTATAAATAATTTTAAATACCCACTGTAATTTTAATGATAATATTAATTGCTTTAATGATTTATCATTATTAATAATGCATTTTTTGTTTATTGGCGTCTTACAAATTACCTATTGGCGCCATACATTCTTTTACAAATATTTATGTATGTTATACAGGTAAATTGTAAATATTTAAAATGTATAATTAATAATTTCTAAAGTTATATTTTGTTTTTGAATAACATTTCATAAGTATTTTAATTGTAATTGAAGACATTATGACAATAATAATCGTTTATTAATAGTTTATCTAATACAAAGGTAATAATTATAAAGTCGTGTATAGCCGTATAGGTACGACAATCTTATAATGTTTAAATCTTTGATAATTGAATATAATGTTTTATTTCTATCCTGAAGGACTGCCTTTATTATTTTTTGAATTATAGAAATGGGCCAGCAATCTGTAAACATGAGCGAGACCGTTTTCAACCAAAACAAAATTTTACATAAAATATACAAAAAAATAAAATAATTGGTATATAATTTTTTGTAAAATTAGAACAATTTTAGAATTATGTAATTTTGAAAATTATTAAAAGTATCTCTTGCACAAAATGTGGAAAATTATTTAAAATATAAGAATATCTATATGTTAACATTATTTTAATGTTGATATGTCACAAACCTACTCATATGGTTTAGATTTTATTTTTTTATATAATATACATATTACATACTGTGACATAACTATACATAAAAGTAATGTTAATATATAGATATTCTTATATTTTAAATCATTTTCCACACTTTATTTTACAATATTTTTATGCATTTTAAACTTTTAATCATTTTCAAAGTTATATAGTTATACAATTGCCCAAATTTTACAAAAATTATATACATACCAATTATTTTATTTTTTTACATATTTTACACAAAATTTTGTTTTGGTCGAAAAATGAATCGGGCGAAAAGGGAAGGGTACGATTTTGATAAAATATGACCATGCCCATAAATATTAGCCCAGGATCTCTGGAGGATTAACTTGAGCTTAAAATGATAAAATGATAAAATAATTAGGTATGTGAATCGTTTTATAAGCTACAATTAATTAAACTATAATGTATATTATACTGTGGAGAAAAAATGCCAATACTGGAATTGTGTGAAATATTTTGTTTTAGTAGATGTCTTATTCATTTTAATAGTATCTATAGTGTATAATAATTAATATATCTATTATTATTAAATACGTCACAGTGTTGGGTAGTAAATTGATAGATTTTTAATAGATCAATAAAATTATTTATATTTATCGTGCCAATATGGACAGACTGCAGAAATGATAATTTGGAGAAAAAAAATTAGTCGCTTCATTCTCATTACGACTAACTAATATTTAAAATAAACAAATCATTATATAGTAATTATTAATGGTAACTGGGGTAAAAGATCTTAAAAAAAACAATGGAAAAAAATTCATTGGAAAAATTCTTATAATTAATTAATTTTGTGTATTGTTTTATCGATATGCTGATAAAACATTCTTTGGTTTTTAATATACGAGTAAATAGGTCAAAATATAAGAAAGATATCTGTTTAAATTAGCTTATTATCATTAGGTACTCATTAGATATAAATTATATTACAATATTATTTTTTATGCTTACGTCTAAGAATTTATGTATACCTAATAATAATTTTTTTTAGTGTATTAATATAACAATACAAATCATTAAATATTAATAATTAATATTTTATTGTTTATCATGATAACTAATAATTGTTTAATGTTTTGTAATATTCATACGTTTAAATTTGATTATTTTATTTTCATCAGATATTTTTAATGTATGGATATTACAACATACATACTAAATTAATTATTAATAGTTATTTTTTAAGGGTTTTTTCTTAAGTTCTTTAATCTTGACTTTTTTTGCTAGAATTCCACGATAATAACCATAATATCGAGATATATCTAGGCCTTAAAGGTTGTTTACTATGATGTACGTTTGTAAAACGGAAACAATACATATATTATGGGCATCGTTTCCTCTTAAGTAGACGTCGCACCCACATGTGTTGTCTACGTCTTACACATGTACGACATCGTAAATTTTCGTTCAAACTTTTAAGTGAGAACATTATCTGTGTTCTCTCGTTGTTTTTTTACGATATTTTAATTTTTTAAATAAAAATATTTGAAAATGCTCATAACTCACTTAAAAATTAAAATATTGTAAAAATCAACGATAAAACATTGCAGATAATGTTTGATAATAAGTCAATTCACACTAATATCAAAACTAAAAGCACACTTTTGAAACTGGTGAGCGAAAATTTACTATGTCGTACGTGTGTAAGACAGAGACAACATATACGGATGCAACGTCCTCTTAAGTATTTTGTAAAATATCATAACAGAAAATATTATTCTATAACAATATAGTTATAGGCAGTGTTAAATCCAGGTATACTTCAGGGGGAATACACCCTCTTAAAATTTCTTTCGCACCCCAGACAAATACAACTTTCCACAAAGTTTACCTATTTATTAAAGCACAAATGTACAATACTCGTAACGATTACCGCACTTAATGACTAAATTTTAAATTGTAATAACTAATCATTAATATTAGGTATACCTAATTCATAATACTGAAATGTATTACCATTCGCAGTGAAATAAAAAGTGAGTTCCCCCAGAGAAATTGTCTGGATTCAACCCTGTTTATATGTATAATAGGTACCTATAGCCTATAGGTATTATATAGAAATACATGTTAGTAACAGTCGTTTCAGGTTTTAATCCCGGCCCGGGCACATATTTTTGAAATTATATGAACAAAACTTATATTTTACATTTTTATAACGACGTTCCCGACATGAGCGAGCGTTTAATAGGAGCGTATGTATTTTTTAATGATTTCTTGACAATATAAGCCACACAAGAATATTTTTACCCTGTGAACACATTTTATTGGCCATATGGCCATGTGGCATGTAGTTTAAGTATCACACACTCACACCACCCGGTATATTACATTTATGTTCTCGTCGATTATACTAGTAAACTCACGTCAACTCTTCCGTATATACAGAGTAATATACAGTTAGAGTAAAGTTTTAATTTTATCTGTAATAGAAAATAATATGTAATTTTATAAAGAGACTTTTATAAGCTATTAAAATTGCTCCAAGCAGGTAACTCCGAACTTTACAGTTATTAAAAATAAGTACTAACTATAGTTACTTACTGTAATAAATAATGATATTATAAAACTAGTGTAATTTCTTTAAAACTTATAGGTTTACGACGAAAATACAAGGTATGTACCTATAAAAATGTAAAAAAGTTCGGAATATCTGACCGTTGACAATTTAACATACTTAGGAAAAAGTATTATCTAATATATGAATTACATTTTATAAGTAGTAAAATTCTTAGCACGTTATTGATATGATATTATAGTCCCAAATAACAGCCGTTTGCTATAAAATGTCTACTATTAATTGATATTTATATTTTCTCTACAATTACTAGGCTACGATAATCGAAACCTACTCGGTACTCACTATTCTTACTTACAACGGGAATAAATAGTGAAGAGTCGCGACAACATCGTATATGGGTCTGAATTCCTTAGTTAGCGTCGGATGGTACCTACGGAATTGGTTACGAATTGGTTGTGTTTTGACTATTTTGATTCATTCGATTGACCAATTACTAAATCACACGTGATATACAATTCTGGACATAGTACCTATACACATTTTGTATGCTATGTATAATTATGATTGATCTTACTCTTTATTGTTTAGTATAGGTACTCGTATTTGTATGCTATACACTCGTTGTTTAACTTGTAATATAACCTGAAGATTAAACATAATTTATTTAATAACCAATATTGTTTTACTTCAATCTACCTATAATCAAAACCACAATTCAGAACAGACAGCGATAATATAAAAAAAAAAAAAAAATCTAAATTGGAAATAATAAAATATGAATATTTTTTTTTATACTAGTAGGTATACGTAAAACAACCAAAATGTCAATTTATATGACACGTTTTTTTGGAATAATAAAAAAAAAGAATATATAAAATTTCTAAAAATATAAATAGTTTCTATATAATTACTGATCACCTAATGTTATTTGTTTTAATCAAAACAAAATTTAAAACATACATCATTTTGAAATTAATATCCACTCTTTATATAATGCTTAATGTAGAGGTGTTTGGTATACATGACTTAAAGTGTTAAAATATATATAACGTCTTTTATTTTTGAAATTTAATATTTTTTTTAATCTTTACTCAAGGGAAAAGTTTAAAAACGATTTTTTTTCAATACACATTCAAAAATGATTGAAAAACGCTTTATATGATCGGATATAGTTCTTTATAACAATGTAATAAAACACCCTAAAATTAAATATTTTCTCACCAATACCCTACACAGACGATTTTTTTCTGCGTGTATATTATATATACCCTTCTTAATATTTATACAGAATAAAACGTTCTCACCGACTTATACCCATTCTAACGGACAAGGTGACGTTGAATATATACTATATAGGTATAATCATGTAAATATATATAGTTTACATTTTGGATTTAGGTATTGTATTGATTCACAATAGGATATTGGTATTGAGTAAGGTGTGACAGAAGAATATGTTTTATTGTACTATAACAATAGATTTTTGGAAAGATATCTTTGTATGTATAGGTACATACAAACTACGCAGTAGAAAACTATACTCTCTTTACTTAGCTCTGGGGCAGCTAACCAAATAATACAACAATAAATTACTCTTATACTCAGTACTTGAATTGAAGGGGAAATACTAAAATTACTGTTTGAACTAAACCTTCTTAAGTCCCCTTCATGCTCGGCCAACAATAATCAAAAAATTACTGTACACAAGTATGTCAATAAAGATTACTTATAAGTGATTACAACAAATATTTTAAAAAAAATATTCATTCATTTACATTAAAAATATTAATTTTATTTGTATAAAATCTATATGATGTAGATTAATTTACTCGTAATTATATATTTATATTCTATATATCATACCCATCTGTAATCTGTATACATCAACATTCATTATTTATACATACTCTCGCATATAATTCAGTCCCATACATGTTATTTTTTGTACAAACATACATCTACAGTACATAATATAAATTATATGTATATAGAATATCACAGCTCGCTACAGCTGTTATACAATATTATAAAAACTCGAGGTGTAGAATTTATTAAGTTAAATCTGATTTTTAGTGAAATAGTATGAAATAAAAATTACAAAAATAATGTAAATACCCATACGTTAAAAAAATGTTTTTTTTTTTTTTTTTTATGTGTATGAACTATTTAACTAAAAGGTTAATGTAATCGTATTATTACGATTGTATACCACGTGTATACACGTGTATACCGAAATTGAGTGATGTGAGAAGTATAACGCAAACAAATACTTTGGTCGGCCCGAAACGGAATGTTTAGGATATTGTTAGAAGCACAATCAGATAACCGGAAAATTAGTGATCTGTCTAATTAAAATTTAATATTATCGATTGTTATTGGACATTGGTTGTACATAATTAAGTAATGATAATCCTATAACATAGCTGCTGTCTATGTTTGTAATAGTAGTGATACGATGTTAAAACGTTAAACTCACACACACATAGATACGTGTATACGTGTATTGTACAAGGACCAAAGTACCTAGGTACTTGGTCAATATTTGCGTAGGTGCCTACCGCAGTAGGTAATCGTTTATCGACTCGATATCGCATCGGCTTTAATTAATTACATTGATAACACATTGAACCAGAAGCAATAGATATTATTGTTATAACATAAAAGTTGCAGTTGTTAGACTAGATAATACATAGTATAGCGTTGTAATACACATTAGGTAGGTACACGTTATACGCGTAGTAGCTCAACAATTGATAACCGATGACGAATAATAATACGAATTAATTTTAATTAGGATATTATTGTACGTGCAGTATAAGAAGCTATAGGTACTCACTTTGTGTAAGATATGGTAGGCGCACCACACGTTCCTAGTTAGTGGACAGGTAGGTTTTTTCTGCCGCGTTGAAAATACAACTGACAGCGTCGCGTTGCACCGCAGGGAATACGCAGGTACCTCTATATAGCAATATTGTTGTGCTATGCCGCAGCTGTGTGTAACGGAAAAAATGCGTTGCTCGATCGTTGACGGCCGATAGGTGGCGATGAGATCGTCTGTTCGGGAGCGGTACACAATATTAATATTTCCAGTGGCCGGTCGGGCGACCACCGCGTGTTGGATTTAAGTGCACGCCGCAGGGAAGGGTAAGAAAAAAAAAACACGTTTCGTCGTCCTCGAGTCTTACCGATCAGGTGCTGCGTGCGCAGGTTAATGCAACAACAACGACAACACAATATTCTACACTCACGCGTTTATACAATACTTTTCAATACGTTATTATATAGGGTAGGTAGGTACTCGAATCACTCGAAATAAGTTCAGATGTCGTTGGCTAGACTTGATAAAAAAAAAAAAAAAAAAAAACACCAGAACAGTTAAATATTATTTTTTTAAACTTATAACTTATACCTACCTCCTACTCATTATTATTTGACGATTTAGTATTTAAAATTTACTGTTTTATTTATTTATCAATAGCATGTATGATGCCCAATATAATACAATTAATTACAAACGATTTGGTACAAATACATATTAATTTATCGAGATTAAACTTTTATACTGGACAAAAAAATGTATGCTTGTATTAATAATTCGTATAACTAACAGAATTAAATGCGTAAAATACAATTATTCTAATAGATTATCTGTCATAATCTAAATAACGCGAGTTACTCAGTGCTCTAACGCATAATCTGATCAACTGAATTATTGATACCACAATTAGTGTCATGAAAAGGAGTGGCAAAGGAAAAGTGACATCTTGAGAAACGTACAGGAATTCTTAAGTTAGTTTTAGAAAGGAGAGATAGAGCATAAATGTGTTTAGTTACCTATCAATCTTCGCAAGAACTACAAGTTATTAGCTGTTAGGTACGTGTCTATCTATATTAATGAGTTAAGCCCATGTCGATTTGTTACAGAGAAATAATTAAGTGGTATTTATTCAATTTTTAAAACGAAAGTGACTGATGATAAAATACGACTTTGTACTCGATCTAAAAATAAGGAGTCTGTTTCTGTTAACACATTCCGTAGAACAGATGTTTATTCCAATGTGGACCAAACAGAAGAGTAGTATACCGTTTTAAGCGAGGACAGTTTAAAACTCTTCAAGGTACGAATTATAAAACAAAATCATAACCAAATTTGTTATGTATATACCAGAAGTATTCAAACTGTGTTTTATGTCTCCAACTTATAAAAGGCGTCTCTTGTGTATGCAAAGTAAGCAAAATATCCTCTCTTGTGTTAAGAGAAGAAAAGTAATAACTTTATTATGATGGTGTGATTATTTTAAGTGGCGTTACGATAAATAAAAACTATAATCATATTGTCAATGACACATTGACACGAATGACACGTGCCATTAATCGATATACCTATAATGTACATTATAATATTAAATAAATACAATTATAAACATACTAAAAATATTATTTAATTTTGTCATTCATAATTTAAGAAACGTCAATACGATGTAAAAATCAAAGAGACGAATGAGCTATGGAAAAAAAGTTTAAATACCAGCTCTGTCATACCGATAAACTTTAATCGTAAACTTAAATCTTAATTTAAATTGCACGCTTAAACAAATTAAAATTTAGACAAAAAAAAAAAATGATGCATGATTAAAAATCAAAATAAAATTTGGTGTATAATATGAATCAAATGTATTTCTGATATTATATCAGTGATTAAGCTTCTATATATATATATTATAATAGCAACGCACGTCTATAGAAATTTGAATGAAATAATTTAGATGCTTGTACGACTTTACTATACTATAGTGTTTAGAACAAAAAGATGCCTAACCGAATCGAAGTGAAATTATTAGGTACTACTGCTTAGAATGTAGAATATAATATGTTATAATATGAATAACTCGCAAGTTCCACAAAATTATATCTACATGTATATGCGTATGCATGTGTTAAATTGATTGGGCGCTGATGGAGAATAAGTAACGAGTTGACAACGTATTCTGCGTTAATTAATGTGATCTACTAAGACTGAATAGCACATCATTATGCGGGAGCGGATCCACAGGGATATCGAGTTGTTAGTCTATATTATATTATAATTTCTCATAAAATTATACGTACAGTATATAGAAGTATACTAGACACTCGAAAACAACAATTAATAATTACGAGCAATTTACAACGGCTGTAGTAATCATTAATTACCATTTTTCGGCGTGACCGGGGGGGGGGGGGGGGAAGGATAACTCCCCGACACCGCGTACACAATAATCAACATTATAGTTTTCAACGTTGAGCGAACTGTTTGTCCATTTATGTTCACAAGAAACGAACATTAAGCGACATGCGATAGTCGAAGATACAAATCCCGTAATTTATACTGAATCACTCCATTACGGATTTAGATATTTACATATTATCAGAGATTAAGAGGCGCATTGCTGCATATTATACATAAAGCATGAGTCTTATAACATTTATTATAACGACTGAATATACTATTTGATGTTAAATGTTTAAAATATATATATATAATATATACATATACTATACGAATAATTGCTACCCTTCGTCACTAATAATGAACTCTAATGTTTTTTATATCGTATTATATTATACGTATGAAGTAATAAAAACATAATACATGTATAGTTGAATTCACTTAACAAATGATGTAGGACTTAATAAATTGTAACCCTTTTTTTATATTATATGATATAATGTATATCATATATTTATATTTAAGGAGTAATAAATCGATTTTATCACGATTACGTTCGCGGCGTCATTTTTCGTAGAATTCCTAAAAATTGAATAAGAAATTTTTAATTCAGTAAGTCTATGTAAATACATAACTCATAACTCTTAAATATATAAATAAATGAAGCGTTTCTTGACTATTTTATGTCGTTAGAATCATTTAAAGATTACATAAATATTATAATATAATGTATGCAATGTGGACATTTGATCCCCTACATACTTTGGGCCTTGAATAGTTGGATATAACTAATTATTCATTACGTGACCACATACGTCATCACACATTTACATAATATATTTTATATAGTTTAAATAAAAAGTGGGTAAGTAACAATCACCTAATTGCTGATGTACAGTAGGTTTCAAGAGAAAATTTAATTTTGACCCCCTTGCAACTAATCAATTAAAAGAAATTTACTTATAGAAATTAAACCAAAGTTGAAAATTGAAGTTTTTACATCTATGAAACATATATTTACATACACACACACAAAACAAATAAACAATTTTAAAATTAATGTATTGTTTGTTCGGTTATAAGAATCTAAAATGTCAATAACTATTATGTTTTTTTCTATCTTTTTTGGATTATCCGCCTTGACAAATGTAAATACAATGATAATTGATATTATTTAAACACCTATTTAATATAATTATTGTAATCGGGAGCAGACGAACATTTAAAGATTACACAATATTTATCTTTTGGTTATTTGTTAGTAAATTATGGTAGACGTAACTATCATATAAGAAGAGGACAAAGATATTCGTAATGTACGCAATACAAATATTTATCTTATACATTTTTGAATATTGTACAAAAAAGTATTATGTTTATCGCTTAGTAGTTGTGCTTATCGGTAAATTATCATTTAGTGATAATTTTATTTCAGTACATGTGTACGAAAAATAAATATATTGTACTTGTATAATTTATATATATATACACTACGATAAACAAACTAACAAAAAGAGGAAAGGTAGGTTACTAAGCAACTATATAATCTTTATATATTATGAAAAACAATTCAGAGAGGAAACAGCATATTATATTACAGAGCATATTTCACGATAAATTGTTTGATATTATTATTGAAGTAATTTATTTTACCATAAATGCTAAGTAATGGAGTAATCTATGATAGGTTGAAGACATTTTTCTTGAAAACATTGTATTTGAAAATGTTATTATGTAGGTTTATAAAATTTATTGATATTTACGTTTAAAATTTCAAATTATCACAAATAATATTTTTAAATCACAACAAAATAACTGAAATTGTTATTTCTTATTCGAATATTTAATTTCATCAGAATTTTAACTTAAAATGTTTATAAAATAAATATTTTTTTAGTACCTACTTACACGTGTTTAATATTTTTTTAGATTTGTTGGATACATAATGCATTATAATTTATGAGAAACCTTATGCTGCATTTTCAAACCATATAACTTTAAAAATTGAAAATTTCAACACTGTTATTTGATTTTTTTAAGTAATTCAAAAACAAATAACTATTGATGCTTAAAATGTTCATTAAATGTTTATGCTAAAATTTCTTACAAGCTATAATTAACTAATTATTTTGATTCTTTATGTACTATTTATAGAGATTTTTTTTAGTTCTTATTTTTATAAAAAGCTACACAAATTTATTATAAAATTCCATAAAAGTTGTTCATATAGATTTATAAAAATATTTAAAATGCATAGCAAAATTTTTTTTTTATGAGCATTAGAAGTTTAAAGTTTGATATAATTCATCAGAATCATGAGTTATTTACAGATTATTTTCTAGGTGGTTGAAAAGTTATGAAATGTGCAATTTTTTTTAGGAAAGGGTTAAATATTTAATAAAAAATTCGTCAATAATAATTTATACTGAAACCAAAAAGTCAAAAATATATAATTCTAATTTTTTTTTTTTTTTATATATATATATATATTTAAATACAAATTATGAAAAAATTATATACCATTTTAACTATGTATAATAGCAATATTTGTTATTTATTTTATAGTTCAATTACATTATTTGCAAGGACATACACTTTTACGTACATCATTTAATTTTAAAAATACTGATATTTTCAAATGCAATATTTTCGTAAAAAATTAATTCAACCTACTGTGTATTACCAATAGTAAAATAAATTACGCATTACCTAACAGGAATATCAAAAAATATGATATGAAAATATACTTAGTGTTTAGTTGGTAAACAGTATCTACTCAGACTCTTTTTTCGTGTACTCGATATCTGATTAAATTCAAATTTAACCCGTTAATTTTAATATAACCTTCTCGACACCAAAGGTATAACAGAGCTAAGTATAATTTTAATGAAAAATCATCAATTATAAAAATTATAAAAGATAATTTTTTTGAAAGTTTGACGTATTCATTTTATATTTTATTATTATTTGACTGAAAAAATGAAATGGATATTATTTTGTTTTGTGACAATATTTATACAAACAGATACAGTTGATACAAATCTTCATAAATATTATTCTCGATGGTTTTTAGCTGTAACTCGTTTGTGCACATTTACTGTTTTTACAACTCTTTTGCAAAAAAAAACACACTATGTGTTTACTGTTTATGTAACATTTTCTTTTTTACATTATAACAGGTTTAGATCTGTCTGCACAGCAATATTAAAAATGTGCGTGTGTTTTATTGACATTTTTAAAACGTTGATTATTATTTTATTAAATTCAATATGATATATTTTTGATATAAGTTAAGTGATCAAAAGTTTTATTTTTGTATTCATTTTACTTATATTTTTTTTTTCAGATAAAAACGTGTTGAATGTGCGCATACAAGTTGTAAACATTGTTGTGATTAGTGATTATACTTTAAGTTTACTTAAAAACTTTTACAAATAATTTTATCTGAATGCGTTTTGTTTATGTTGATAGCGTGGGCCAAAGACAGAAAGCAAACAGTACAATAACATTTTATTTCTTATTATACATATTATATTTAACTATTAGACTATGAATTTCTTTAATTAATATGGAATTATGTATGTGTACGGTATGATACACGTAGAAGAGCTTTGAATCCTTGACTTCACCCCTTCCTCGTGGATCCATCACGTGATTATGCGTGTATTATGTATAGAAATTATATTTACAAACAAAATTACACATTATGCAGATAAAATATATATATTTATCAATTAAATAGGGTCAATAAATAAATTTATTAAACGGATAAAAAGTTATCATATTTAAATACCGATTCTATCTTGGATAGTGTTCTTAATTACTTATCAGGGTTGGTGAAACTATTGCTCATTTGTATATCTTGATCGTTTAACAAATATTGACTTTTGGGTACAAAATTGTCCAATTTTTTCAAAATCGATTCTGGAATTTCTCCAGCTACCATTCTTATTTATAAATTTAAATGAAAAAAAATATATTTAAAAATTAAATTTAACAGCTAAATTTGTTAAACTTACTGTAGTATATTCTCTGGAAAGCAACAATTTACAGATTTGATAACATGATATAAATATGAATTGATTTCTGGTTTAAGATTTTGAATCATTTTCAAATGCCCATTATTGATAAAAATCCGCCGTGCTTTGAAACTTTTTGGTAACATCTAAATCAAAAAATGTAATATTTTGTTATAACTTTTAATGATAATGATAACAATAATATACTTATTGATTTTAATACAATTAGCGGAAGCGAAATTAAATAGATAAATATATTAAAATTTAATTTAACAGGTTAAATACATTAAATATATAAATATAGTTATAAATTATAATAGATCAATGTATAATCGAGAAAAAATAAAACAACAACAAAATAATTTGCATTAATATAGATAAAGTGATATCAGAAAATTAATGATATAGATTATAGATTATTATAGAATAAACATAGTTTATTGGAAACTTAAAGTGATGCTTACCTAATTATTATATGATAGATTGATGTAAAATTTAAATTAATGATTAAACCAAGTGTAATATGAATTAATATGAAAAATGTAGGCATCATAATTGTTTCAAATTGATATGTATTAAAAAGGTAACTTTTATATTATAATGTTACATAAAGATTTAAATTTTATGATAATTTTCGTTAAAATTTAATATAATTTATGTATAAATTACATAATTAACGAAAAATACTTTGCTAATTTTAAGAAGTACGTCTATCATTATTTGAATAGGAATAGACGGTGTTAATAGTTTTTCTATAACAGAAAAATCTTCGCATTTGTTTAGTATAATTTGAATGGCATTTTTGCATTTACAATGGGCCTCATGCGTCGAACTTGTGTTATTATAAACCTGAATAAAAAAAAGCCTTATTGATAATAACACGTCATACGTCATATGCATATGGCTTATTGTTTGTATAATAGATTTAAATATTTTTTTCTCACATCAATCATAGCGCTCATGGCGTGGCAAGTAAAAATGGATTTCGAATGTTTAGAACTGTGTTGACCTATCATTTCTAATGTCCAAGCTGTACTGGCTTTTAGATAATCGTCGTCTAAATCGCTTTTCAGGATGGCAGTCAAATGTTTCAATACCTGAAAGTCAGAAACAGTTCACTTAACATTTTTATATGTACTATATAAGGTATATATCAAGATGATTAATACATTTCACAGAATGGTCGATTAAAATATTTACATTGATTTACACTGCACGAAAAATATAATTTCGTAATTTTTATTTATTTCATGTAAATGTATACAACTAGTATTAATGATTACAATTAAATTAGAAACTTTAAGTGTAATAGATAATATTTGATTAACTAAATCCATTAAATTATTTAGAAATATTTATAATTATCACTGTTCAGCACACACAATACCATAACGGTTAAGTTAAATAAATAAGAAAAATTTAATTTCATAATGTAGGTACAAATATAATAATATTATTATTAATTTATAGTAAACATAATGATTATTTTACTATTTTTTAAAATATTAATTTGGATTGATTAATATGATAATTAATAATTATATTTAGAAACCTAAATAAATTGATGTATGTATATTTGTGATAAAACCGTGAGTGACAAATAAGATCATTTTGAAACATTTAAATTACCCGCGTATATTGTTGATATTGAAATTAACGAAATTCCTACTTGTAAAAATTATTTGCTAAACATTAATTTTATATTATGTATGATTATAAAAAATCACATTTATAAGTTTATCTAATTTCTTTAAATATCTATCTACGCGTAAAATAGCTAAAATTGAAAAAGTCCAAATTAAATATATAAATAATATGATTTATATGATTTATGAAACTTTGAATTTTATTTATGTAAATATTAAAATGCGTTTTGCTAGTGTTTGAACTTTGAACCATTTTGTACATGTATTATTATATATTTATATAGGTTTATCTAATAAAATAAAGTATAGTAATGTAAACATTCAAACCTTGGACTTGATAACAGCAGTCGCGAGTAATGGTGACACGGAGGATATGCATCCCAACGCGAGTATAGCTGGAGTAGAAGGATATTCTTTGCTTTTCAAAATTACATTTAACAATGAAACTATTCCACCAGTAGTCACGATCATCTTCGAAATCTAAATAATGTACAAGATAATATACATACGTATGTTCAATATTTTAAACTCGAGTTAGCTGTAGTTAGACACTCGACTTTTATACTAAAAAAAAGGAAGTATTTGGTGGATTATACATTTATTTAAAAAATGATCGAACCATTGAACGACCGTATAAGTAATAATTAATATATATTAAATGTGCGATCGTACTTGAATGGAATGCTTAACTATTTCGTAAACGACTTCGGCCGAATTAAAACGTATAGATTCAACGGGATGCGCCATCAGTAGCAATATTTCTGGAAATAGATTTGTCTCGACTACTATTTCGGTTAAAGACAACGAGTGTTTAGCAATATTTTTCATCAATGCTAACGCATTCACCTAAAATAGTTTAATATTAAGAATTAATATAGAAATATTAAAAAAAAAAATAATAATATAATGATTAGGTATAACAAAATAAAAGCGAATTTATTCAATACAATTATTCTGATATTGTAAGACAAAACTAAGTGTGCTTATAATTTATAATATGTTATAAATTATTATAAATTATTATTTTATCATGTTTTAAATAACATTTTAAAAAACTAAATGTAAAACATTTTACATAAAATATAAATTAAAATATTTATATTTATAAATCTTGATTATAGGTTTATATAAAAATTAGATAATAAATAATAAATAGGTACGTACGTACCTTATAAATATTTATTTAAAGAATAAATATGTATAATTATACAATATAATACATTTTAGCATATTTAGTAGATACCTTATATAATATAAAGTAGGTAGTTAAAATAAATTGATTTAAAATTTACACAATGATATGATAAAAAACATTCAATATGATTTTTGTTGCCATACTTAACTATATACCTGAAGTTTGACGTCTGTAAAATAATCAGTCGATAAAAAAATTATCACGTTAGGTAAAGTTTGCACATCCACAATTTGTTTGGCTAGTTGTTGGTTGTGTTTGGCTATTTCGCTTAATGTAGACAAACCATATAATTTAAGATTGTGTCGTTCCTCTCTTAAGCTTTGGACAATTTGAGGCAGTATACCTGTACATTTAAAAACATATATGTAATAACATTATCAGATCAAAGAAACTGTATGAATATTAACTAAGTTTGACTAAGTCGATCTTAAAAAAATATACTTTACTAAGAAACTAAAGATTGATAACAATTTAATTCACACTTAAACAAAGTTTATTTAAAACAATAATACAATATAGATATATTATAAAAAAAAATACTGATAAATTGATTTAAGCAATCTTGAATATTTTACAATCAAAAATTTAAATTTTTATGCTGTATTTTTACTCGGTAATAAATTATTTTTTGACTAAAACATTTCGAATAATTGTTTACAGTTTTATTATTATGTCAACGTTAGTTTTTACTTTATTATAATATGCAATACCTACTATGGTAAGTATTGTTTCTAGGTTATAAACATAGTCTAGTTACAGCTAATAAGATAAAGTTTAATATTTAAAAATATAACTGTAAATTATAGTAATTACTAATACTAATAAAAAATCTTTAAAATTATAGTTGCATCTGTCGTTTACTTAATTTAGGAGCGGATAGGTTTGTGCGGTAATTTTTTTATGACATTTTTGTCATGGTTCTTAACTGTTTGTAGTCTTAGCCTAACAAGGCGTCCAAGAAGACACGACCAAAATTTACTAAAAAATGTATACATGATTGTATGTTAATATTTTATGCCT
This sequence comes from Melanaphis sacchari, assembly GCF_002803265.2. NCBI lineage: Eukaryota > Metazoa > Arthropoda > Insecta > Hemiptera > Aphididae > Melanaphis > Melanaphis sacchari. The sequence goes on along the minus strand of NW_020270491.1, from coordinate 877,791 downwards.
GTATCTATACATTATAATAAATACTAAGTTAATACTAAAATTAATTTTTATATTTTTGAAATGTATTGAACATGACTATTGTATTCAGAACATTATCGATAAATACTATAAAATTTAATTTAAATAATGTTAGAAAGAGTTGTTAAATCAATTTTATGGTTCTGTGTAGTGTGGTATTCGTGACATTTTCGTGTGTATCCTTTTATTCCTTTTATAAACATTTACCCTAAAACAAAAAAGTGCTTACCCGCCCTTGATTTAATCTACTTGCATTTCAAGTTGACAGATAGCTTATGATAATTTGAATTAATACTAGTACCTACCAGATTTTATGATGACTTGTGAAATACTGGGGTCTTGACCAGCTATAAAACTTATTGCTTGCAAAGCTACTTCTCTGACTAGTACGTCTAAGTCCTTCATACATGTTAAAATAGCGTGTATTCCGTCACATTCGTTTACAATCATTTCAGAGCAAGACAAGTGTTTACTTAGATTCCGAATGAGATTCATGCAATTCTTTTTGTAACATTTCTATTGCAGTAAAAAAACGAATATTATGTAAAAAATAATCATAATACTTAGTTATTTATAATACAACATTAATAAATCCAGGTTAATTTATTTGTAGCATTATATAAATTATTGGTATAACAAGACAAAACACGTCCGTGACTGAAACTTTGTTTAGTGGCGATGGAACATGACTCCGAAGAAATAAATAAGACCAACTTATACAAAAATATACCTATTATGTATATATATATATTGGTATTGCGTAAATTTTAGTTTTCCGTTATTATATTTTTGGTTTATTTTAATTATTAAGAAAATTAGTACAAATATATTTTTGACCACTCTTCGCAAGTAATAACAAGAAGAAATTTGCTACCAGAAATATCAATATTGAAAATTGAAGCATTTTTGATAATCGTTGTTTAGCTAGTATCTTACCAATAAATGAGTATTATACAGTATACATTATATAATCCAAAATACTGAGCTGTACATAAAAATATTACTTAAAATTATTGTTTTTTTTTTTTTTTTTGCTTAATATTTAATGTTATAAAATAATAAATATTCTTGAATTAAAAAATATCGGTTTAAGAATCAGAATTTACTAAGAAATACTACCTGGGGAACAGTTTTACAAATTTTAAATTGGATATTTAAAAATTATACTAACTTTAACTGTATAAAATCCCCCAATAAACGTTATGAGAGTTAAAATATTAAATATCAAGTATTATTAATATTACGTTGATAGTTTTTAAATTATAAGAAATAAAATCGATTTTATGAAATCAAATGTATAGCAAGTAATTTAAATATTTTTTCGTGATATATTTTACGCGTGTATCACACAAATACGTGAGAGTTAAGTTTAATGCACATTATAATCAAACATCGTTACCGAAAACAAGTTAAGCATAAGATAGTTGGATTAATTCTATTCGAAAAAATTATCATAGATAAATAAAAATAATAAACGTATCATTAAAAAAGCGCTTAAAGCTAAATCATTTAATTTTTTTTTTAATGTGTTATGAATTATTTAAAAAAAAATTCAAAGCAAAAATGTTCGCTTAAATAGTTAATAAACAATACATTATGGTTTATGGCTATTTTACAACTTTTCAAACTAAATAACATTGCGTTTTTATAAATGTTGATGTAGTAATATCTATTAATATTTGATATTTATATCATATATTATTATTATTGACTTTTAATATCAACTTACCAACACAGAACAGTACGAATAAGTTTATTTTATAAAATATAAGCAATACTTTAAATTTAATCAAAATATTTTTTTTAATCAATTAAAGTATAATAATATAAGTAATAAATTAAAAGTTTAAATTCCCTATGAATATTTGTTAAGTACAAAAATAAATTAATATTGTTTTTTATTTTTTTTTTTTTGAATTTCAATTTTTGCTTAAATTTAAACTAATATCACTATGATTTAGGTTTACATTTAAATTGTTTTATTTTATTTCAACAAATAAAAACGTAATACATTTTGTACTAAATTTTCAAATATTAGCTTTAATTGAAAAAAATTATGAATATTCCCTTAGAAAACAATTTAAAAATGTATGTTTTTTGATCAATATTTTAAAAATATAAGCTTTTTAAACGCTTATAATAAATTGTAACTTATTATATCTTAATTGATATAAGTATATAACTATATAAAAATATATTTTGTGGTTATGTAGAGTCTTGTACCTATTAATTTTTCAAACCTTTTACTCAAAAACAAAAATTATATTTATGCATTAATACAAAGAAAAAATAATAATATTCAATAAAATATACTGTGAAAAATTCTAGTCTTTACATCACTCTACAATTATTAATTTTTAAATTTAGTTAAAAACAAGTTTCGCTTAAAAAACACTAATTCCTGATTTTTCTAATTATTTTTATTTTTATTTTTCATAGTTATTTTAGCGATTATTAGAACGGTCTTTTAATCTTCCAAAGCATAAATTAGATTTAATTTATTATCAGGCTTCATGTTCAAAGTTAAAATGCAAAGCATTATTCCTACAATCAAAAGCGCGATTGAACATCTCAAAATACATTATTGAATAACCAAAGAAATCTTTAGATACTAAGAAACCTGGAGTAAACTTTTTTTTTTATACAAGATAATAATAACTAATGAGAGTTATAGACTATAATAATCAAAAAAAGGTCAAATGGACTTATATGCTCATCTTTATCCGCATACTGACCACCTCGCTGTCCATATTATTAGTAGTATTACTAGTATTCATCTATAGGTATATACAAAAAAAAGAAGAAAAATTGGTAATCTTGAATCATATATACGATGGTCATTCCTGTTTAAACATACTTCATATCATAAATTATGATAAAGAAGACTAGAAACAAGCAATATTTTAAAGAAAATGTAAAGAGTGCTACAGTAAGTTGGTGAGACACAAGTACGAATAAATCAGTAAACTAATTAAATAAAATTTTCTTCTTGCATTTTACAACATTTAGTTATTACCTGTTCATACGTACGTTTTCGTTGGCAATCTGTCCAAGTAATTTTTTCAGTAGATTGTCAGCACACAGTATTTGTTTGGCACATTTTTTGCTATTACCAGCCAACATCGTCAAGCCCAGCACCGCGTTCACCCTCACCTCTGGGTCGATATTGTCCAACAGCGGCTGGACTATTTCAACCGCGTTACACTTACTGAGGCATTCGACGTACTCCAGTTTGGCCGCATGTCCCGCGAAGTTTTGCACAAAAGTTAGTTGACTTTTGGCGTAGGTGTCGAATACTTAATGTTTGTATATTATAATATATATTATAGTAAATCCACGAATACAACCCGCAAATTACCAAATTATAAGCTCTAAGAATGTATAGGTACAAATAGATCGATTAAACTCAAAATGTTTATTTTAGCTCTTAAAAACAAGAACATTTTGTAAATCTTATAGGATAAACAAAGAATTATGAAATGTAAAAAATAGGTAGGCAAACAGTTACAATACAGGAGTCGAATGAGTCAATGTGTTATATTTAAATTTAAATACAAATTATTGTATACGATAATACATATAAATGACACAGTGTGTCATGCTAGAAATTTGTTTATCTATTTGTAATACTAGATAGGTTGAATTCAAATTTGAAAAAGATATTACATTTACATATCAAGGCCCGGACAAATGACATAGTTTATTAATATAAATAAGAAAAATAAAAATGTAAAGTTTTATTTTTAAGTTATTATTTAAGATGAATAACATAATTTATTATTTTTCAAACTGAAATTGAAATATTTCTATTAAAATTTAAAACTATTGAAAAAAATATCAAAGCTATTTTGATATTTACTTCTATTGCTCAAATACAGTTTTGTACTCTACTAATCACTGTCTCTGAAGCAAAAAAAGTTTTTAGTGAGTTAGGAAATCAACTTAAAACTTGTTTGAAAACCAACTTGACTTAAAATTTAACTTCAATAGTAGGTATAATAAACGACTAAGCAAAAAAAAATAAACAAGAGAAAAAAGCTCAATTGAGGAGCGACAATGCAAAATGTACCTACTATTTCCATTTTTTGCTTTTTTAAGAAACATTGATTTTCTACAGTAGGTAGCTTATCAAAAAGTCATAGTAAAAATCTAAAATATTCAAAAAATGCATAAAAAAAACTGAACTTACTTATGATATTTGTTTATATTTAAGTTTAAGTTTTGGTAAATTTAAACATCATTTTTTAAAGTGAATCGTGACAAAATGTAGTATTTCTACTACTTTTTTTTTTTTTTATTAGCTTTTAGTATGTAACTATAATAGCTCAACAATTATTAAAATTTCTACTACTTATTAGTTCGTTTTGTCAAAATTCAATGAAAATAGTACATTTTGATATAATTTTACCTAACCCTAATAATAAAATATAGAATTCATTAAATTCAAGTTAAATTTGATAGCTTAATCTTAATTATTTGATAAATTGGAACAACCATAGTAAGTTAAACAGTTTATAATCTAGTAATAATATAAATAAAATATTAAACACAACACTTATAATACAAAATCAACTATTTTTATTATTCAAATTAAAGTATTTGGAGTAATACCCAAAATACATTTAATATGAATTTATCTTTTTTTCAATTTATTCTACATAATATCTGCCTATGTATTTACTATGAAATCAATTAAAAAAAATAAATAAAATATAAAATTGTTTTATTTTATTTCTTGATATAGGTACCTCCTATTACTACAAATTATTAGGTATCGTAGTAATAAAAAGGGCATACAGTATTTATCTACTATTTAATGATTTAACAATATAATTAAAACTTAAAAGTCTTCTATAAGTAAAGTCGTATACCAATAAATTTATTTTTTCATACCTCTAATCATCTTGACACTTTTTGAATAGACTCATTATAATCCATTTCTTCTGTTTTTAATTTGACCACATGCGGCCATTTTAATGGTTCTCGAGTTGAACATTTTAATTAAGTTGTTGCAAATAAAACATTAATATTGTACATAAAAGTATCGGTTATTATAACAATTGACTTTGCTGTGCATGTACTCTGTACTCACATCTCGCATAGTAGGTGAAGTATATTATCATAATAACACGATAGTCATCATAGACACTTTTGGAGCGAAAAGTTTGTGATTAATATTCAGTGCCAAAACTTATAGGTACTGAATTTTATCAGTTGCACCAACTAGTAAATAAAATAAAATAACGAAGTCCCATATTATATCACAATTAAATAATTAAAGCAAAAACAATTAAAATTGAAATGTCATTAATGTCAATAAAATCTTTTACACTGGGAAATAGTACGTTTTGCGAATAATTGATTTGATATAGATACATTTTAACATGGGAAATATAACGTTTAGCTTCAACCTGGAAATAGTACGTTCTGCACATAATTTAGGAAACAGTAGGTACGTTTTGATTTAATATTTATTAAGTTTACACTAAATAGCATGGGAAATAGTACGTTTTCATGTAATTTTGAAACAGTTCTTTTTGATAAGATTTTAGCAATGGAAATGGTGCGTTATGCAGAAATCATGAAACTTTATGATCAAATATACACTGGAAATAATACGTTTTAGCCAAATCTGACCACGAAATTCGATTCCGCGCGGTTTTTACTATCTGAAATTTTGATATTTTTGGCAATAGTAGGCACGTTTTGCATCGTCGCCCCTCAATTACAAATGAAAATTGAAATTAAGTAATTATTTAATACTAAATAATATAATATGTGTTTATTTACATATTGTACGTAATCTATAACGATACACCTTAATTTGAATATTTATATTTTATTTCATTTTTCATTATTTATAAATAATTTTTTGAATATTGTACACAAGTTTATAATAAACAACAACTAAAGAAGCTACAACATTTAAGTTTAAGGTGGTAAAATACCATTTCGTAAAAATAAAAAAATAAAAATGATAGAATTAAGTTATAATATTATTATTAATATAAAGAGGCTTGGATTTATTCACAGTATCGTGATCATGTGAACGGCTTGCGTATAACTTATAAGTTAATAATTATACAAACAACGTGAATAAATTTGTTGTTTATATTATATAAATAGATTAAAACTAATCAAAGTATATTTTGCAAAATATCATTAAAAGTAGTTATGAATGATATAGAGATTAAAAAAAATTCAAAACTTATGAATAATATTTTTGGATAATTACTAAGTACATAGTAATTACCTAAGATAATTGTTAAAATTTCTAATTTCATCCAAATTTAAACTTCAATTATCTATGAAAAAAAACTGTGTTAATATATTTTTTAGGTATTTAAATTTCAATATGATACACTTTTGATAACCTAACCTTGAATTTAATTTTTAATTGCCAATTAAATTCACTCTCCTACCAGAAAAGATGCTGAATTTTAAAATAGAAACATTTTTACTGCTCCAAAAAGTGATGACAGACAAAAAAAACACATAGTAAAATCAATACATTCATTGCTGATTAGAATCTAAAATAGATCTGATAGTTATACAATTATTTGTATCAATATTAAACTTCAACTGTACTTATAAATACGACTATTGGAAATTATTACGCGAGTTTTTATTACTGTAGCAGTTTAAAAATATATTTAATGAAAATCTATAATTATTATAATTTTTTTTATTGACATCAGAAGTTTAAATTTAAACAAAATCGGATAATTAAACGAAAAATAAATTATAATAATAATTTTTTTCTACAGCGTTTTTTATTTTGTTATGGATATTCTTGCGTAAGATATAATATATTCTACATGCATTTGATGTAGGTTAGGTATTCAATTATAATTTTCATAGGCCATATAGACAATATTTATTTTAATTGTAAAATAATTATTAATTGATTTAAGATTTTTTCTTGTATTTTAGACTAAAAGTCATGAGAAATTATTTATCCTATAAGATTTACCGTTTCTCATTTTTAAAACCTCTCTACTTTAATAACCGTTCAAAGTTTAATTGAAATATTTTAATTTTTATATTAAAATTTTCCAATATATTTAAGAAAAAAATCCAAAATTCGGACATTTGCCAGCAGTAGTCGTAGTAAACTAGATATTCGTACTTTTACTGTTACATATTATATTTTTATGGTCTGGGTGAATTTAAGGCATACCTGAGGGACTTGTCTCTGTATCATTATAGCTTAGCACCTCTAAAAGTTAATACGGTTGGAAGTTCTTACAAGTGACGTAGTAAATAAAATTCACATAAACGTACCCAAGTTCTAATAAAATAAAATATGTTCATATACTAATTCCTACATATTAAATATAAAACATGATAATAAATAAAAAAATATATACCTAATAAATAAGATAAACTTCAAACATGTCATTTTTTAAATTTTAAAAATAAAAATATATTCCTAGAGAAAAATGACGAAATTTCGATACAACCTATACGTATACACTATGCACAATTAGTAGTTAAAACAAATTTTCTTTCAACTTTAGTAAGATTTATAGAACAGGACAAATAACTTAAGAATGTAAGTTTATGGATTTTTGTAATGTATGCACTTACATGATATGTAATTACATACTTGCCTAGTATTTTTTTTTTTTATCAAAATTTTTCAAAGCCTTTTAAATAAACTAAATAATTTTTTATTTTAATTGTCACATAAGAATTTTTGATGGAGTCTTTTTTTATTTTAAAAATAATTAATTAATATGTTCTTTTTTTAATATATTTGCTCAAACATTTATTAGTTATTACATACAAATAACTCCTAGAGTCTTAGCGTTAAACAAAGAGAGATGGCATAGTACCTATATGTTTGTCAATATAGTAAACCGACAATAACTAAGAAAAAAAAGAAGAATATTCACTACAAGGTTAAACCACGAATATTGTAAATTTCATATGTAGTCACATACGAGCATAATATTTAATATTAAATCGTTATTGTAGTTATATCTACGCCGCATACATCGTTAGGTTATGATGGCATTCGTGTAGCAGCATTGGCGATGATATGGTGTTATTCAGCTTCTTGGTCACCTTTCCCCTAAAAAAAATGATTGGACAATTTCCAAAAATAAAACAACTATTTTGCGCAAATGAAATAAATAATTTGATAGGTGTACAACAAATAATTATGTTTGAAAAATATGTTACTGATACAAGTTAACAGTAAATCGCCAATTATTATTACCTATTCTAATAAATCATTTTCCATGGTAGATCACTCGCTATGGCTACTACACGAATGCTGGGACCTAGCGTTCATTATACAAAAATTTTTTTACTATCTTAGTAGTATAATTTGGACCATAAGCGCAAATTCACCTTCAAATTTCTTTAACATTTTGTTTCATCATTAATATTAACATTGCTTTCAAAATTATGGAGCACAGTTAAAAACGTAAATCGTTCCTGGCACTAAATCTTTATGTATAGTTTATTGTTAATGAAGAGTTACGCTCGTGAATAGACAGTAGCCGAAGAAATTGGAAAATAAATGTAAATTTTACTAACTTAAATAACTGGGATAAACAATTTTTTTGTGATCATTTTAAATTCTCGTACAACGAAAAATATTGGGAAGCCATAATTTCTTAATAAGGGGTTTTAAACCTCCCTAGCGCCTATGTGATTTTGCACTTATGGTTATTAGTTATTACTATATGCGATGCGATATTATCATCTATTTACATCGTTGTTGTTACTTTTTTGTACGTAGTAATTCGAAGGCGGACTCATATCGTTAAAATATGACTGGTATATATCTCTCGTTCGGTTTTGATTTTATCGAATAAAATTAGTTGTTAATTGTTATTTTATCTGCAGTGTCTGCCGGTGTCTGGTGACCTTAAATAATAATTCAAAACAACAAATACATAATACATATTATATTATATAAGAATAATCGGTTTTACATGGAAACTTTTGGAACGTTGTCATGGTCGCAGATGATTCTTTGGTGCCTACTTTATTATTATAAAATATGATTATAGTTGATGAAGAATATAGATAAAACTAGGATCGATGGGATAATAATAATATTTCATTATGTTATTGATTATACAATGATCTGGTCTGGTATGTCATTATCATACACTCATCTCTAATATTATTTATTTTATAATGACACTGACATAATATCATAAGTTTTAGTACCTATCGAGTTTAAAAGTTAGAACGTAAAATGTACTCTAAACCACAATGAAATTGTAAACTGGTGCAGTGGGCAGTGGCCTATGCGGGATTTATCAATTTTAAGGGGGAGGGGGTAAAGTTTTAATAAATGGAAATTAAGTACCTACTTATCTATATTTTTAATTTTGTATTATTATTTATAATAAAATATTATAATATATATGTCATAGTATATTCGTATAATACTATAATCAATGTATTTTATAATACATGTATATTATCATGGTTATATAAATTTTTGTTTTAGTTTTTAATGCTGATTTGTTTTAACTCTTTTACTTAATTCTAACATGACCAATGAGATTGTAGTGTTTATCTTTGTCCATCTATCAGGTGTATTAATCAGGAAATTATCAATCTAAAAAAAAGTTACCTGTTACTTTTGTCAATAATTTCTAATTTAACAAAAGCTACTTTGTATAGATAGTAACTGAGTTACTGAACCAATAATTTTTAACGTACTCTATTCTAAAATAGTACAATTTTTGTCAATTTTAGAGTTAAAATAATACAATTTAAAAAAAAACACACTATTATTAAAATTCAATAAATATTCTCTATAAATATAAATAACTAATTATCAATTATAATTAATAAAATAGATAGTATCACAAAAAAAGTACGTAAAATTTATTTATTTTTTGTATTTACCTATATAAATTAAGTATATTGATTTTTTTGTTTTTAGTAGCTAATTAATTATTAGTAATTTTTTCTTACTTACAGTTGATAATGTAGTAAATCAAAAAAATAGATTAACACCCTCTTATGTATATATCTGCACACATATGCAGATACATATATAAGGATTTATATTATGAAATAAATTGACTTACCCTTGTCTGACTGTAGACTTAACAGCAATTGAATGCACCCAGTGTAGAAAAAGTGGATAGGTGTGATGTTAACTCACTCAAATATAATATCAATTAAAATAAAACACAAATGACATAACACTTACATTGAATTAAGTAATAGGTTTATTGTTTTTAAATTAAGACACGAATAAGCATTTATTTTACATGAATTGGCTCTAAACGTATGTCCATCACCAAAGGCGCACGTAGGGAGAGTGATGTCGCGCCCCAGAGCCCGATGGTTGATGGGTGTCTCCTTTGGCCGATGGTGTAATAAAACTATACAATGGTCAAAGGACATAACAGTGTCTGACCACATATGTTCACTATCGAGTGAACGATTTACTGGACACATGTGCGACTATGTACATGCAAGGGACTATAATGATGCCACCACCATAGCGTTATATGTGGCTATCATTACAATAATTTAACCGACAAATTTAAAATCAAAATATATCACTAATTTGAAAATTAATGAAATGCAAAAGTATTTAATTTATGTAGAATTATATTCCATAATATTATAAATATATTGTACTGGCTTAAAATAATAACCTAATTATTAAAATATAAGGTCTGTTTTAAATCAAAATTTATCATTTTGTTTAGTTTGGCCAAAAAGACCGATGACACCTCTCACGTGATTTTAGAGTATGCCACCAATGACGGATTCAATATTCAATTTTTTTTTTTTTTAATTAAACATTAAAAGATTAAAGAGAAAAAAATGTAAATACAAGCTATTTTTTGTAGAATTCCAGTAACAAAAACTTCTTAGGAAACTTGATTTATATTTTCATGTTTTGACAAAGCAAAAAACTGTTAATGGATATTTTTGAAAAAAATAAATAAAAATTTTCAGTGTATAAAAGTCAACCACTTGAAAATTAAACCATGTATATAAAATGTATCAAAACATTCAGTAACAATTTCAAATATATATATGGTTATTAGTTTTTGAATAATATAAAACAAAATAAAAATAATAGATTTTTCTAAAACCTCTTAGTATAAATTTTCCTATTTTTTCTCAAGTACTAGAACTTTTTATTTTAGTATAAAAATTTTTCATTTATAGATTTCATAAGGCATCACTAAAGAACTAGAATACTTAACAAAATTTAATGTAGAAAACATCAAAATAGATCAAGATAAAATTATAAATCAATAATGAAATATTAAGGTGATACAAGTTTAATTTTCGGTACAAAAATGAATATTACATGGTCTACTATAAAATAAAACTGTACATTTTAAACAGACCAAAAAAGAGACCTATGTCTTTAAAGTTTTGATAAAGTTAGACACATACCAGAGAAATTTTTACAAAAAATTTACTTAAAAGATTAAGTCCACTATCAAGCTAACTTTACAAATATATTAGCATAAAGTAACATAGATAATTGGTAATAAATTATAAAAATACAATGTAAAAGATATTATGAAATTTTGTAAAAAAAAAAAAGTAATTTAATTTACATTTATTTTTAATAAAATAGTAAAAATGTCCAAATAAAATAAATACAGAAGTCAATAACATTTTTATAAAATCAAACATAAGTAGTATGGGAACTTTCCTCGATTTCTTCTTCATCAATAAGCAAATTATAATCCATCTCTAGAACAGCCAAATCCTCACGGGCTTCATAGAATTCTTCTCCTTCCATTCCTTCTCTTTCATACCAATGGACAAAAGCACGTTTGGAAAACATCAAGTCGAACTTTCTGTTTAATCTAGTAAAAGCTTCATTAATTGCAGTAGTGTTAGACAACATGCAAACAGCACGTTGTACTTCAGCCAAGTTGCCACCAGGAACTACAGTAGGGGGTTGGTAATTAATACCAATTTTAAAACCAGTTGAACACCAATCAAAAAACTTAATACTCTTCTGGTTTTTGATGGAAGCGATGGCAGCATTGACATCCTTTGGTACGACATCACCACGGTACAACATGCAGCACGCAATGTATCTGCCTTCACGTGTGTCACAATTCATCATTTGGTTGGCTGGTTCAAAACAAGCATTAGTGATTTCTGATATAGAGAATGATTCGTGGCTAGACTTTCCAGTGGAAATGACTGGAGCATAGGTAACCAACGGGAAATGGATACGGGGGTATGGGACCAAATTGGTCTGAAATTCATTCAATTCAACATTGAGGGCACCATCAAAACGGAGAGAAGCAGTTATTGAAGAAACAATTTGGCCAATAAGTCGATTTAAATTAGTATAAGTTGGACGAGCAATATCAAGATTATTACAGCAAATGTCATAGATAGCTTCATTATCGACCATGAATGCACAGTCACTATGTTCAAGAGTAGCGTGTGTGGTCAAGACGGAGTTGTATGGCTCAACTACAGCGGTGGACACTTGAGGGGCTGGGTAGATGACGAATTCTAATTTACTCTTCTTTCCGTAGTCATCGCTGAGTTTTTCCATCAATAAAGATGTAAAGCCAGATCCAGTACCACCTCCGAAAGAATGAAAGATCAAAATACCTTGAAGACCGGTGCATTGATCAGACAATTTCCTGATTCTATCTAAAACAACATCAATAATTTCTCTTCCAATAGTGTAGTGTCCACGTGCATAGTTGTTGGCAGCATCCTCCATACCAGTAATCAATTGTTCAGGATGGAACAATTGACGGTATATTCCAGTTCTCACCTCATCTATAAACGAAGTGTAAATTAAATTTTTTAATAGAAATTTTATATTTTACTACTAAATTACCAACAACAGTAGGTTCGAGATCGAAAAGCACAGCTCTTGGCACATATTTTCCTGAATGAGTTTCACTGAAGAAGGTGTTAAAGCTATCATATCTTCCTTCAATGGCCTTGTCAGATAGCTTTTGACCATCTGGAGTAATTCCGTGCTCTAAACAATACAATTCCCAGCAGGCATTACCAATCTGGACCCCAGATTGGCCAATGTGTACAGAAATACATTCACGCTATAAAAATAATGGAAATTAAAACTTGAACACGGGTTTTCTAAAAAATAGAATTTATGACATGCAATAAATATCCAATTGGATATAAAAATTAACAATAATATAGTTCATATATAACAGCTATAACTCGTAGAATAGTAATAATAATCCAGATTTTAGTATTTTAAGTATGTAAAAAATGTATGATAAAATCTATAGAAGAGTAGTGCCTATAGAAATATTTAGTTATCTTCAAAACTACCAATAATATTTTGTACTTAAAATAATATTGAGTCTGATTATGCAAAACTGTTAAAATATTTATGCTTATTCAGCTAATACTATAAACTATAGAAAAATTAAAAACAAAATTACTCAATTGAAGCATTGAATAATATCATTCAGTTTATAGGAATAGTTTAAATTTTTTGATAAAAATAAATTTAAAGAACTAATAAATTAAAAAATATAGTTAGATCTGTAAGTTACTGAGAACATATTTTTATTAATATATAATGTAAGATACTTAGAATACCAACTAATAATTTATGATTAGTAAGCTAAAGAAATATAATTAACTACTTATCTTATCCACATTAAAAAAATGTAATAAGTAGGCAAAAAAGTTATACGTATAAAAACGGTAAAGGCGACGGAAGAATGACGACCGTAAATATAGTAAAATGGCGGAATATAACTAAGATGATAATGATTGATTCTAAAGTAAATCTAAAGCATGGATGTGTCAAGATGGTGCAACTACTGTGACCGTTTAGACCAGTGGTTCTCAACATTTTTGTTGTCACGGATTACCTAGATGGCTCTTAAGTAAGACCTACGGACCACTTTGGGTTTTGGTTCAAAAAATAAAAAAGTTATATTTTATTTTTTTAGTTTTGCTTGTAGATTAGTGTATATAAATTTATTAAAAAGCTTATATAAATATAAATAAAATATAACAATACCGGTATATCAATTATAAAAAAAAAATAAAAAAATATACCTTGGAAATATAATTTTTTCCAACATAACTTGGGCTGGTTTCTGTTTTATCGCGCACTGGCGGTTGAGAACCGCTGGCTTAGATAATCGTTAACGTACCTAACATGTATGAAATGAATAACGACTTCGATGCGAATATTACAATGCTAAAGGAAATCAAATATCGTTTACTTACCATTTTGAAGTTTGAGTATTTTTGATAGATAGAAACAAACTATTGAAGTAAAATACTTTGAGTTTAGTATGTCAGACAAGAAGCGATAGAAGTGGCTTCGTTCACATCTAAACACTAATTGATGTAATGATGTCCAATGACTCCAATGGCCCACAGCGCCAGTGTTAGAAACCTGTTACCTGACCGATGACCCGTTGTTCGCCTCAATGACAATGTGATGTCCACGCTTCTCCACCAGATTCGCATTACCACTTGACAATAAACCACTACACGCATGCAATGAATGAACTCCCGCCCACAATACACCATTCAGTAAAAATCCGTTAAATTACTTTTTAATTTTTTTTTTGCTTTTGCTCTATCTTCCTCAGCAGTTCGTCTGTCACGTACTGTCTCTCTTTCTCTCTCTCTCTTTCTCTAGTTCGCCAACCAATATTACGCCTCACCCCGAAGACCGACATTTTATTGCTATTCGTTTCCTGTCAAAGGACTCGATATGACAATAAGCGACTCTCGTCGGAACTCGACTAAATAACCATTGACTCAGTTACAGGGTGGTTTTTATTTTCGGTTCTGTTTGTCTGTTTGAATTTTATTATGATATTTATGTTGAGAAAGGTGAAAGATCGTATCACATATAAAGGAACCTTTGTTTTCCATTTCCGCAAATGACTGCTTTTGCTCATAACGATACATTAATAAATAGCAGATAATCATGACTATGGAATTTATAACCAAATACAATTATACTGAAAAAAAATGGAAATGTGAACTTATTAATTATTATACAATTACAAATAACTAATTCAAATTTAGAAAGTAGAGTGTATACAACAGCATGTATTTGACACCGGTATGCCTCGAATAGCGTCTAGTGCGTCAATGATATACAATACAATTCTATCATAGTAGAGCAGTCCATTAATATTCAAATTTAAAACACTTAACTGTAATTAGTAATGTAGGTTTATACTTCGATACGATTTATAAAAATACTATATAAATATAAACTCATTTGGAATCGTCTGTATAATATTAATTATTAACATATTGTTATTATTATTTTTTAAATTGTTAATGTACGTGAAACGTTATTCAAGTTTTTTATAATTATTCAATATAAATGTATATGAATACAAATAAATTTCAATGGCATAGAATATAATAGCTAATGTTAAATAACAAAATAATAATCATTCATACTTTTTAAATTTATCAAAAAAAAAAAAAAAAAAGTTTACAGTTATAGGGCCCACAATTTAATTTCGCCTTGGGACCCTAAATAACCAACTTTCAGCACTGTACATAAATAGTGAACCATCTAAATTAATGTTAATATTGTTGTATTTTTTTTTGTACATCGAATGGTTTTTTCTTCTTTTCATGGCACTTTTGTAAGAACATTATATTAAAATTACAAATGTAATTACTAATTATTAATTAGAATTTAATCATGTTAAAAAATCTAACTATTATTATATTTTTTCGTGGTTGTTTTATTTATTTTTGTAATGTTTTGAAATAATTTTTTTTAAAACAATAAAACGAAAATACTTTTAATTTTGAACTCAGATTTTTATTGAAGGTTTCTTTTAATTTTAGTTTTTTATATAATTGTATTATATTTTAATATAATGTATTATATTAAAATTATTATCACTGCTATTAATTATTTTCACAAATATATAAAAAATAATTAATTTTAAATCATACTTTAAGTAATAATATTTAAACCATATTCTAACATTGATAAAACGTATATTGTTCATCTGTCATTTATTATTTTTAGTTATAACTTATTAGTAACTACTAACTTATAAGTAATCACTATTGAATATTTAATTAATATATATTTATAATATTATATAATATGTAAGTGCTTTTATAGTTATAGTAGATACGTACATTATACGTATCTAATTTAAAAAAAACTGTGTGCTCTACCATGATTATATTATACTATGAACGTATATTCATACGAATTATTATTATACTACTACTGTCTAAAAGATAAACTATAAAAAAATGGGTGCCTAAGTACAGTGTGGGTGTATGAATCACCTGATTCAACTATGCATACAACCCATACAGGGATGGACTAGCGTAAAAAATCGGCCCGGGCGATCATAGATTAAAGCTCAGCCGCTCAGATGTTATAGTACTATATAAATAGCATTATACCAGCATAGGTACATTTCTTAATATTAATAGCCTAAACAGATAGAATAAGTGACTTTTCCTCACTCCATCGTCGTCATTGGTCTATTTGCAATAAACAATTTAAAAAAAAATTTCGTGTCCTCAATTGTCGACTAAAATATACAATTATTATCGTAAGGCCGAAAATCCTAACAACCCAGTGGGAGATCACCCACCCGCCCGTCGGCCCAGTCCGATCCTATATACATATTAAGTAAGTTTTTATTTACTATTTGATATCTACAATTTAATAAAATAAATTGTTTTTAAAACATTTTAAACTGTAGTTGTTTTAATTATGTGTACTTGTTGCTATGAATCCGAATGATTAATGAATCTTATTTAATTATGAAATATCACGTATTAAAAAATAGCGTTAAATAAAAAATATAATTCAATATTTTAATAAATTATAAAACAATGAGGTTGACTTATTAAAATAATAATGCGACTATTTAAGGTAGGTATTCGTTATTTATATTACGTACACAAACAATACTTTATAAAATTTATGTTATAATTTAAAATATATAGTATATACATTAGGGTGCCGTTCAAAATTTTTTTTGTTTTTTTTTCACATGTTTTACCTTACTATAAGGTTTTATTTACCATGAAAACTGTATTGATGAAGTTTTAGAATTTTGAGTCAAATTTTACCGGTCGCTCAATGTATCTTAAAAATATAAGATATAGTTATAAACACATAAAATATCGTAAATTAATTATTTATCATTTTCCGTCAACTTTATGTATAAATGTGAATATTTTTAATGAATTTGAAATATGTAAGATATAAAATAGTTATAAAATTAAAAATATAAACAAAAAAATATTAAAAATCTAATTATTTTGAAGTGTTTTTTGTTTGGGTCAGGATATTGTTGACGATGTTTTTCAACGACTTACAGAAAAACTGTTTATAGTATACTAGTATGTATAATGTATATTATACATTCATAGGTACATACTATATACAGAGTGATTCATAAGCATGTTTATTTCTTTTTTTCTTTTTTTTCTTTATTTTCAGTTATTCAAAATTTGATTTTTATAATTTTTAAATATATCCATTGAAAGACTAGATTTTTAAGTTCTTGAGATTTTTGGACTATACTTACTTAAAGAATGTCCTATGAAGATACAAACTTCTATTTTTTAAAATAGAATCCCTTTTTTAGTATAAATTATTATTAGCAAATAGTTTTTATAAAAGTGTTAGCTTAAAAAAAAATTCAGAAATCAGAATTTTAATAAATTCATTTTTTAAAAGAAATATGGTACACGTGTCATATGCTATCTTCTCGAAAAAATGTATATTCTTAACTAACCTAAACATTTTTTACAGAAGCTTGTAGTTTTACAGTTGTCATCGAAATTATAATATTCTTATACAAATGTGTCTTTAATGTTTCCTAAAAAACTTTCAAATCCATTGGTAGGATGAACTAAATGCGTCTCCATCGTTCCTATAATTGCCTTTAGAGTATAGGTTTGTTGCTCTACGCGATCTTATATTACATTTTACTTTTATGTATCACAATAAACACTCAAATGTTTGTGTTTGAGCACTTGTATGTAGGTTTATGAAGTTTTTACTATGGGAAAATGCGTAGATAACTTTGTTAATGTAAATAGCATACGATATGTATATAGAAAAATTAATATTAGATTGTTCATGCTTGGTAAATAATTGTACATACATACCTAATTATATAATGAAAATGTATTTTATAAAGTCCATAACAATAATATAACTAAAGATCTTGATAATATTATTAGGTACATGAACAATGAACATACACTGAAATAAATATTATTATCTAATTAAACACATTATATGTCGTTGTGTTGCGATCAACATACTACAAAATGATCTATTCAGATTAGAGTTATATTAATATAAATTAAACATTAAGTATAATAGTAAAATTTTAATAATGTAATACTACTAGTACATTGTAATATTAGTTTACAGTCCATTTCTAAATAAATCTATTATGTTTTGTAAATACATATCTACATAAATTAGTTATAGTTAAATACCCTTCTCTCTCCGAAATCCATGTTGTTATTAGCAAAGATTTGTTTACAGATCGGTATTTAATGATTATTGAAATATTTTTAAACATATCTGTAGTTAAAACTTCACTTATATTACCCTATTACTTTTTTAAAATATAGGAGTAACATATAACAGATTTTCAATTATCGGCATAAAATCCATAGCGAAAAGATTTATTAAAAATACTAAACAAATTTATCAATTTTTAGAAAAAGACACATTTTTAAAAAAAAATTGCAAATTACTCGATATAGGTACTTACATTTTTTTAATAACGGTGTAATTACGCTTAACGTTGTCTTGAAACTCGAAATTCGTGTCATTGGTATAATAATATGTATATTATTTTGATGAATTATGTATAACTTATCTTATACATAATATTATTATGTTTACAATTTCAGTAAAATATTTAGTTAACGTTCCGGAAAAAAAAATGTGAAATTTGGTGGTTCTACGAAGGATATTTATTATTTTTAGCGTGGGATAACGAACAACCCTAATATAATTCCAAGTCCTTTCATGTCGAAACCATCTGTCGGGTTATAAATTTGTAAAAGGCACCCTCCCAAACAAGAAAAACAACGTATTATAAATCAAAAAAAAAAAAAAAAAGTATTTCAGAAATCAATCTATTTTACTTATAGTTGACAGGGTAACAATAAAGAATAGAAATCGAATGAAATGACACACAAGTTTCGAATATTCCTGCAGTGTACGTGCATTTTAACGAAAATGTGTCACTCGTATTCAATTATTGTATTTCGAACGGTATATTTATAAAATACCGTTTGAAAAATGCTTATTTCTAATTATTTTTTATTTACTTAAAGTACTACTAAATCCAATTTGCTATCAGGAATCACTCTCAAAATTGAAAATCGAAGCATTATTATTGCCTCAGAGGGTGATGAAAAATCACGTACACAAAATAAAACTCACGCACACACACATACACCCCTCGCACATGCGCTTCAAAGTTAATACAAAAATCAATACATTCGCAAACGAATATATCATCCTGCGCAGAATCTAATACAATATATTACATATATTATACGTAATCTTTCAAGTACCGACGAATTAAATTGAATTATAAATTTATAACAAAATTACTAAAATCTATGTTGATACAGGTTATATTATTATCTGCAACATAAGACAAATTTAAATTTAACTTTCATGTGCTAGTATATACGATTTTCAATTTCTCCAAACACACTTACGATATGATAATATTTTATCAGATGCACGGATACAGATCAGTACAATCGTACCAAGATAATGCTTATAGATTAATATTATTTAGAATCAAGGATGGACAGTATCTAAAATACGTTTCTTGGATATATTTGTATCTTGTATCTAAAGATACTTTGTTTGGGGTGTATCCTACATATTTATTTGTGTATTCTTGATACTAGATACAAATGAAAATTCGCTTATTTTTTTTTTTTTAAATAAACAATTAACTGAAAAATAATGACTAATCCAACCATTAAACCATATATTTAAAAATACAACCTATTGTACAAATCGTTAGTAAAATTGAAAAAAAACCTACATCACTAAACTCAAATAATGTTGACGAGAACCTGAATACCATTAGTACTTATATGTAACATACTAACATGTAGCCCTTATTATATAGCCATATAGCGATACTTTATATAGCGATAACTGTTTTCATTATCTTAACTCCTGATACATGGTTGTCACTTGTCTAGCTCTATATATTGCAGACATGCACTTTGGAGACTATTATTAACTCTAAATCATTTTTAGACTTACTGTCATATATTAATAATGCAATTTTGGCTAAATTTTTTCACCCTACTTTTAAATTTTGATGGATATCAAAATCACATGAACATGAACGTCAACGATTACAAAATATATGTATTAATGCCGCAGCAATGTATTTCAGTACCGGTAACAATATAATGACTGCAGAAATGGAGTGTGGGTAATTCTGATAGTTTTGTTATATTTTCAAATAAATCCAAGAATAAGCTTCAAGAATCCAGTCGATTTAAAAGTCATTACTTTTTCCAATGACAAGAACAAGCCTTGTCTGTGCTAGATAGTTATCGAATTATAAAAAAAAATGTATTCACTAAAACACTAGTTTTTGTTCATTTGCACCAGTGAACGAATGTTTTCTTCTGCTGGTTTCATACATTCACCAAACACATTCTAGATCAACGGTTCTCATCCTGAGAGGAGGGCCTAGAGGGCATGACAAAATTTCAAGAGAGGTGTGAAAATTTAGAACAAAAACACAAAAAATGAAAACGTCCTTTCTGATTACACTGGTTTACGATGAATTTTCATCGGAGATGGTTTGAACTGAGTCTAATAGATTTTTTATGCTGATTTCAAATCTGTTTTCCAAATTATTTTTAACATGTACATTTTTTTTTAAAAATGATTTGTTTCGGCAGCAGCTGCTGCGCTGTGCCGTGCCGTCGTATTGTCGGGGTACCATCATGGCCGCCGCTGTCGCGGTCGATCGTACACTGAGCAATTATTACGATTACGCGTAGATTGTACAAATCATATTATATTTTATGCACTACAGTAAAAGTATTCAAACTTTTTTATCTTCACAATATTTTGTCGGCTCTCAAATAAGTGATGACAAAAAAAAACAATGGTTATAATATTGTGTATGTAAATTACCTATTATACTGCATGACATATATATTGTCATCATGTTATAATGTATAAATATTTATTTATCATACGACCGTATAAATCAATTTATAAATAAATAGATAATATAGAAAATACATTTTAACGGTATATAAACTATATTTATATTTATACACATTCAACTGGTCATATGTTTCATTATTGATTCCATAATCACTACATTATTACATTAATTTTATTTTTCAGTTTTTTGCCATAGCTCCCTTTACCAAGTCATACGACACCACAGGGAGCCACGACATACAGTTTGCACTACGGTATTCTGGTTATAAATAAAATCACTGTTTCTACGAAAAATCGCCAATCAACGCGATAAGAACAAAATATGTTCGTGACCAGTAAATAAATATTACATACGTATGTATAACATACGAGATACTTTTTATGCGCGCAATACTGGTCTCAGTTCATGATTATTTTGTTTTTAATATTATTATTGGTGATGTGGTGATTAAATATAATATTAAAACTATAAAAATGGCCAAATCTAAAAAAACGATTATATTTAATACGGGTTTACTGTAATTGAGAAAAATGGAAGTCATTTATCTCTGCAGTGCGTGATTTGTCACAGTTTTAAGTAATGACTTATAATGCAAATCGATCAGGATGATTGGAGAGTCATGTCATCATTTAATCCTGATCTGAAAGACAAAAAAATCGATTTTTTCGTACCAAGATAAACTTGGTAAAATTGGTTATTTTAAAGTGGAAAATAAAAGCTTATAAAAACTTCTTACGAGGTTGTTAACCCTTGTTCTAGATAATCAGATTATCAGAAAAAACGTTTAAAAATTGTTCTTAAAAGTAATACGGTGTTGTCAAAATAATATTTATATTTTTGATTTTTTTTAGATATTGATTCATGATAACTGTAATTTTTTATTTGTTATTTTTAATATTTTGTTTACTAATAAAAGTGTATTCTTTTCTCAAATATGTGTAATATATAATATTGGTTTTTTTTTTATTATTATTTCATTAGAATCAAAGTTTAAACCTGAAATCGTAATTTGTAGTCGATTTTAAATATACATACATTTTTTTATCTTAAATACAGTACCTAGTATTTAGTATATATTTTGGGAAATGTTGAATGTATTTAATATCTTGCATCTAGAAGTAAAAATTGATAAATCTAGTATCTTGTATTTAGACACTTTTTTCAAGTATCTTACCCATTCCTGATTAGAATATAATATAAATTATAATATTGTATTAACACATTACTGTTAAGCAGTACGAATAGATTTATAAAATAAATAAGTAATACCATACAATTAATAAGATATTTTAAAAATATCATAAAAAATAGTAAAATTCATACTACCTATATATTATAAAAGTTTTGTGCCCTTATAAATAACATTTTTAAATTATAATATTATTATGAAGGAAGTAGGTACCTATACTAACTATAAATTTATTATATATATATATATAATATATATATCAAGTAATAATATTTTTTACTGACTAGGCACGTAATGCGATATTACGTGCGTCCAGACACCAAATGCAATTTCACCATATTGCACCTCTAACACATAGACTATAGAGCATAAAATAAAAAGAATAGTAGTATAGCAATTCGAAAAGCAGTTATCAGGGTTGCCGAAATAATAATAATAAATGCACGGCTCTTGAGGCCAAACAGAATAAAATAAATAGGTATAAAAAGGCAACTATTCGTGCAGTAAACTCGTGTAACTAATATGAATAAGTAAAACAATAATTTATGGTCCTTCTGGCTCAATAATACAAAAATATAAAGATAGCTATAATTAAAACTGTAAGCTTGGATAAGTGATGTATAATATATAAAAAAAATAACCCTTCCGACTCAACACTAATTAATTATAATAATACCAACATGAGACCCTTCTTACAATATGTAATATAATATAATAATAAACTCGAAATTCGTGAAGCGTAGACCAGTAGGCGGTAGCTGGTTTTAAAGCTATAAAAATTACATATAACACACACACACATACACATACACACACACACACTTACAAGACTTAAAAAATAATATAAAATATACCAAGATATTACAATACAATAATCAAATGACGATTAGCGCATATTTCATCAAAGAGTATAATAAAAAACAATTATTGTAAAATATTATTGTTCGAACATTCCAAACTGTTATTACTAGAGGTTGGATTTTTATGATTTTAGATACTAATTTCTAGTGTATGCCGTTAAATAAGAGTAAGATATCATTACAATTATTCATAATTCTACAATTTCAATTTTCAACTTTCAATTTGCATAAAAAGTATATTTTAGTATTTAGTGGTCGGAGAATATTCAACACATTAGAGAATATTTGAGAATATATTTATTTTTGAAGATTTTATTTTCGTAACATCGGCATAATGAACATATTATTTCACGCATATCGGTATTTTAATAATAGTGATCAATAAATACAATACCCACTTTAAGAGTTATTTTTATATCCTTTTATTCTAAGTTCTAATAAAAATTAATCATCAGATACACCTTACCGATAGCGATAGTACATCGATTATTTCGTTAGCTGTCATGACTATTCAATCGTCCGTCGCGGTACGTGTTAATATTTAAGTATAATATATTATTGCTTACATATTGTCTTTCCATTCGTATTGCTCTTACATAGTTACACACAAATACGCCGAAAGAAATAAGAAAGAATATTTTGTATTTTTCAGAACATAAAATATCATATTTTATTAAAGATTTTAAGATAATATAAATTCGATCTAATCGATCTATAGTTATTACTATTAGAGTAAAAATAATAATAACTACAAAAAAATAATTAAATTATTGAACGTATAATACATTAATACCCAATGTTGACACGAAAATTTACGGTTAAGAAAGAAAAATCACGACCGCCATATTAAAATATTCGCGGTTAGCACCATACCGTTTACCATAACGATTCACATTTGATTTACATATTATATAATTTACAACACACATTTAAATACTTATAAAAATAAAACAATGATTATTGATATTGATTGTGTATGTGACCAGGCGACCACCTATTGCGTAATTTATTTTAATAATATTTTATATCATTTATGTGAGGACTGAGGAGTGACACGCGGGTAGATCACAATTTTTTTAGGTACAAAAATAAAATTGGTCGCGACTTTGTATCAAAGAAATATTGATGCTGTAGAAATATTAATTAAAATTCCATTCACCGCATATCATTTATAAAAATAAATTTTTATTATGATTTTAGTGTTGAAAATGATTCATCTAGTAAAATAAAGTAACTATATTTAATCAGATAGAAAGTTAATTAATTAGTTAAATTTCTTATAACTTATGAAGGTATAATTGATACTACAAGTATTATTATTTAACTTTAACAAGTGAACTTAGAAGTACTAATACCTAATACTATAATCTCCATAAGGTCTCAAGAAACCTTCCATATTCTTATAACCTGTTTATTTCTTAAATAAGAATATCCATTATTTTTTTCCATAATATAGTAATTGAACAAGGGGGTTCTAAACAACTAGTTTTAAAACTTCTTCAAGAAATCGTACATGAGTGTAATCACACTGTTATCTACAGAATTAATTTTATCATATTTTTTTAGTCGACTTAAGGTGACGGATAAACGACTAAACTGATAATATATTAGCTATAATGTTAACTATACAAGTATACTCCTATAAATAATATAATATTATCACAGAATACAAATTATATGAAAATATTATAAATATAATAAAATAAAATACAGAAAAATTCCTACATTTTATATTTTTATAAAATAATTTGATAAGTAGCACGCAGGCCAGTTAAAAATGATAGGGACGGATGCGGGTCCCTGTAATATGGTATGTATTTCATTTACATAAATATATAAATTTATTTCATTTATATTTTTATACGAATAAAAGAACAACTTTTGTGGGATTATTTTGCATTAAATTTTCAAAAATGTTGACCCAGCGACAAATTTTAATTTGTCATTAAATCGTAGATTAATTAAAATTTTTGTCGAAAATAGTGAAAAAATTGAATTTATTGTTTTACTAATATATAATTAGTATAATAAATATATTTATATTATACTGGATTATTGTTATTAACTTTGCGCCAATAACAATAACACCTTAGTGTAAAACAGTGTAAAAAGGTATAAATTAAGTAAACATGGTATAAATAGATAACTTCTTAAAATTAATCAAAATATTTTGATAATGTCTTAGTGTACCTATAATAAAATTTATAGTATATGTATAAGTTTTAAGTCCTCACGAATGTTTTTCAATTATAATTACAACTAACGTTATTTATCAATAAAATATGTAATCTCGTCCAATTTTAAACTTCAAATATATCTCGAAAATTGTTTACTAATATATTTTTTTAGATTTTTTGGTCTTAATATGAAGCTTATAATACAATTTAAAAAGTAAAAACCTTATAAGCTACAAAAATAGAATATTTTATGCATTTTCAAATACAATTTTTCAACACTTGAACTTCTGGTACTTAAAAAAAAAAATTGTGCTGATGAATTGTTTATGTTTTTAAAAATTCATAAAGAATCTTACATATATCCAATTTTAAAGCTTTTTTGATAGAGCCTAAAATTATTTATTAAATGATTCTATTAATTACAAAATATATCATTGGAGGTACACATAAATTGCATCTTTGTAATTCATAAATCGTAAATAGGTTAAAAAAAAATAAGACCTTAAAAATAATAATAGATAGCATTGATGTAATGATGTGTAACTATATTATCATATATGAAAAATACACAAAAACTGTCTTAAAAGTACGTTTTCGTTTGGTGAATGATGGGTACGTTATAAACAAATTTACCTAATAGAAAACTAATAAATGGATATTTAGGTAATTTTAATAAACTTTATACTAATATAGGTATTAGGTATTATTTACTATTCTGTAAATATTTTATTAAGTATTTAATAACGTAATCAATATAAATGGCGTAAGTATGTCAGGATATATTAAAAATATTACAGGTGGCATTTAAACGCCATTTTTTTATAGCATTCATAAAATAATAAACATCCCTCCAGCACGGATATATTCGTCGGGCGGACATGGTTTACAAGTTAAGGACGTTAGTGCGTTACTTAACGTTTCGCATTTGTGGATCGCGATGATACCAAATCTAACAGCGCATTCTCGCGGCCGTTGTTTTGTTGATATGTTTCGCTTTGGACACTTATCACTTATCAGTTATCAGTCGACACTCAGTAGTTATTGTCCTTTTCATTTACAATCGTATTTCTAATTTGTAGTAAAAAATAGTAAATACAAGTACAGAAATCATAAGAGCAATCATGAGTGAAAACGAAATGAATTACTGTGTTTCGGAACAAATCAATGATGAAGAAGAAGAAGAAGAAGAAGAAGAAGAAGAAGAAGAAGAAGAAGAAGAACCTCAAATATCTATTGAAATGGCCGGCGAAGTAATTCAACTTCCAGTATCAACCTACAATAATATATTAGAAAGTAAAATCACCAATATATTGAACAACGAGACAGGCGAGGATGATATTATTGAACCAAAAGAGTTGTTAAAATATGCAGAATACGAGAATAAAAATATGACATTTAAGGAATTCCAGAACCAAGTTAAAGCTTTAAAATGTGTTATAAAATACTTGGAAAAAGACATAAAAGAAGATAATATATTTCCACAGTCGATGAAATTTATGGACACTTCAAAAATTCAAATTATTAACACTTCCTTGACCAGCAAATTGGACAAGTAAGACATTTAGCCATTTAGCTACTTATATTAAAATAATTTTTAGCCTCATTAAAATTATAATTTTATTTTTTAATAAAGTTATTGAATAGATCTTATTTTTAATATGTAAGAGTTTAATAATTAAAGTTCGGCTTTATATGCATTTTAAATCAAAAATTATGCATGTAAACATTCACTAAAAAAGTCAAAATATGCAAGAAAAAATGCATAACATGCAAAATTAAATTTCAATTTTCATTAAATTTTATATTTGATTTTAATTTTACAGTGATAATTATTTATTATTTTTATTTAAATTTTCATAAACAAAAAGTATAAGATGTATAATATAGCAAATATATAAATACAATACAAAAATATAATTTGTTAAATTGTAATTTAATTTTTAATCATTAAATAGGAAAAAAGTACGGTTTAATGTAGCATGTTAATTGGAAAAACAAGTTATCAAAGGTTATTTTTTGAGACATAACATATTTGATATTATATAAATGTATCTATAATTTGTTTTTTTACTCAATACCTTTTTGGATCTTTAAGTATATATTTGTACAGTTTCTTGTTAAAATATGCAGTATAAAATGTTGAAAATAGCAACATGCATTTTATGCAAAATCTGATTTTTAATAATAATATTTTATGGTTACTCTAAATAGTAATTTACTTTAACTTTTAGGATTATTGTACATAAGGATTCTAATGAGGAACATGAAATATCTACATCATCAAAGAGTGAAGATGAACCTGGTGTCTCAAATGATACATCAAAAACAGATATTTTTATATCTGATGACAATATAATTAGTAATGTAAACGATATACTACCTTATTAATACTGAACCCATCCCGAATTTAAGTAATAGGAAATTTTTATCTACAACTAAACGTAAACTAAATCTTGAGCCGAAATAGAAGGCAATGTTTAATGATGATAAAGATCCTTTTAATTCTGAAAATATGGAAGCTGAAAAAAAAAGATCTGTTTAAACAATTGTGAAGTTATTAATAATAAAAAACTAAAAAAAAAAATTTTGCCATTTTGCAGGTCAGTAAAAATAATTGAAGTTGCAGAGATGCATAATCATAAATTTCACTCCAAGCCTTCAAATTATCCACTACCTAATCCATTAACACCACGATACAATAACAAAAAATCACGAAAAAAAAGTGCCACCAATAGCTAATTTGACAATCAAAACTACAGAAAATAAAGTGATATTAACTTGGGACTTGAAATTGTCTTTGCAAACAGCAGTAATCATAACGTTTGAATTGTTTGTATGCCAAGAGAATTTAGAGGTGGTAAACTGCTATTAAATTTAGTAGCAACAGCAACTGCTAATGCTATTTGAAAATAGCAGTGAAAAATAGCAGCTTCTGCTATTTTTTTAGATAATAGATATCAACCTAGTTCTAAATGCTATTTTAATAATTAGATGCTAATTCATTCTAGTAATCATTTTATTGGGTTATAGTTTTATTTCATAATATGAATTCTTAGTTAACTGTGATAAATTATTTCTCTGTAAAGAGTAATAATTAATGCACTAGATTACTAGAACTAAAATATAGCACTAATAATATATAGTAGATCAGTCATTGTCATTGTCACATGTTTAAGAGGTTCCGGGGTTTAAACCTTTTCCATTAAAAGAGTATTACATTTTGATACTTGGAAAACAAACTAATACACTTTACCTATTACCCCTAAGTCAGTTAAGACAGTTTAATGGTTAACTTTATAAGAAACGAAAACCAAATCCAAACCTCATTCCTTGTTTAGTTGTTGAGTTCTTCCAACTTAACTCGGTCAGTTGTGTTTTATACTTTTATTATATTTTTTATCTATAATAATGAATTTAAATAGAAAATCAAGTTATGTTTGGTCACATTTTACTGTGATCGATAACACTAGTTTTGCTAAATGTGATATTTATAAGCGAAAATACTCATTTAAGACTAGTGTTACAAATTTAAAAACGCATCTTGCAAAGGCCCATTGGATTCAAATTACTGCAGATCAAGTAAATATTTTTGATTTAAATATATATGGGGAAGAAAAAAATTAATACAGTTCTCCAAGTTGTTTTAAATTGCATACCAACTAAGTAGATAAAAGTAAAATATTTGACTAAAATTGTATACTTATTTTGTAATCAAAAGTAGACGTATCTTAATTATAATGAATTCAATCAATAAATTATATTTGTTGGATTAGAATTTTTCTAAAATCCTTAAGGCTAAAAATTAATTTTTTTTAATCTAAAATTAAATAAAAATTATTATCTAATGTGAAACATTTTAAACATTCATTCATTTCCTCTTGTAAAGTAAAATAATATTTATAAAACCATTAAAACTACAACATGTTTTTAAGTTAAATCAATATTCAGTAGTACAATTGAAATCTTCAACTAAAATACTAATAATAGTTTTTATTTAGATGAAGTATTTTGTATTAACTATATATTTAAAAGGATTAATAATATTTTGTATTCATGTTTATAAAATACATTACTAGTTGAAACTGTTTTTAACAGAATAATGAATCATAAACGTTTTGGTATTATAGGCTTAATTCACTACTAGCCTGAAAATAAAAATAAAATAAATTAAAAACACACTTAAATTTAGCTTAAAGGTTTATTCAAGTTAGCTTAAATTTAAAGTCAAAAACATATTAAAATAGTATATAAAAACAATTATATTACTCAAGTTATGGTAAAAAAACACAACATTAAATTAAGTACAATTATATGTATATATCTAATAATTATAAAAACTTAAACTTATATTCATAATATAAATAACTCAAATTTATACAGACAGTTGAAAATGAAGAACTTGTTGACAATCCAGATACATCTTTCCTAGTGTTTCGGGGTCGACCAGTTTTTCCGGGTTGCCCCGGAGACACTCGCCCTTTTGTATAACCGCGAGGTTATCTCTTCCGGGCAGTAGCCCCGGATGACTCCGGGGCGCCGCCTCACCTCGGGCGCCATAATGAGTGACCGCCGCGGCCAGGGCCCGACGGATTATCGCCCGAGTCAAACCCCTTCTACTAAGGCGGTACTCCCACAACCACCACGAGTCCTTCCTCAAGTGTGCCTTTCCCGGTGCGGGCGAGCGCGTGTCCTTGGTAAGTCCATGCAGTCGTGCGCCTCGGATCCGGCACCCCGGAGCGTCGAGGCGCTATTAGCAAGCCGACTCGACGGGGCTTACTCCGAGTCCCGTGGTACGAGGTTCGAACCCGGCGTTCAGGCCCTCGCAACTGCCTTGTCCGCAAGCAGGTCGATCGGGGCACCGCTGTATGTACCGCGACGACCCCCTTTTCGTGCGTACGGTTTTGCTCTTTATCGACAGATTGCCGTTTCTGCCGGTGCCTCTCTCATATCAAGCCCCGAGCCGGCTGAATATGTGCACGTGTTTCGCCCGATGGGTGGTCTGGCCCCTACAATCCAGATACAGTCAATAATCTACCATCAACATCTAAATTATCTGCACCATTAAATGAAACAATCCAAAGTAATTTAGGTTCTCTTTTACATCTACATCTACAGCCTTCTAGTACTAGTTCTAATACAGTAGTACCTCCAATACAAAATAAACGAAAACAAGCAACTATTACTTCCTATGTTCCAAAAAAAATGACTTGATGTTAAAAAAAAAAAAAATTGATGATGGGCTTATGAATTTGTTTACTAAAGATTTTCAACCCTTAAAGTGGTAGAAGACAAAGACTAAAGATTTTGTTCAGCTTCTTAATCCATCATATAAAATGCCTGATCGCCACACAATTTCTAAAGTTCTTATTCCAGCCAAATATCAGAAATGTGTGAATGACACAAAAGAACTCCTAAGAAACGAAGCTATAAGTGGCTGTCTTACAACTGATTGCTGGACTTCTAGAAGCAATATAGCATATATATCCCTAACATACCATTTCATTAACACTAATTTTGAACTAAAATCAGTATTGTTAGGCTGCTATGAGTTTTCTGAGAATCATTCTGGTCTTAACTTATGCAAAACAATACAAAAAACTTTAGATGAATGGGAAATATTAAATAGCACAATTGTCTTAGCTGTGTCGAATAATGCCAGCAATATAAAAAACGCATTAAGTTTATTATAAATAAAATCGTTTGGATGTTTCGCTCATACACTAAACTTAATTGTTCAAGATGCTCTAAAACTAGAAATTGACTTGATTGAAAAAATAAAATCTATTATCACACATTTCAAAAAAAGTAGCAGAGCATCTCATAAACTAAATGAGTATCAAAGTAATAATGGTTCCAAAATACCTAAAAAACTTATACAAGACGTATGTACTCGATGGAACTCTACTTACTATATGCTGGATCGTTTTGTAGAATTAGAAGATTCCATAAGGGGAACTCTTGGCCTATTAGACAACCCACCTCAAGGACTGACATCAGAACAATGGACCATCATTAAACAACTAATCCAAGTGTTACGTCCTTTTGAGGAAGCGACAAAAGCAGTTAGTGGTAACAAATACATGACTGCATCCATAATTCAAATTATAGCACAAGGACTCAAGAATGTTTGTGAGTTGATGACTCAAAAACAGTTTTCATCACCTGTTCAAAATATTTTACAAAAATTAATTAGTGGTATGAGTCATAAGGACAGATGAGGGACAATAGAACTAAGTAAAACATTAATTCGGTGTATCTTTTTAGACCCGAGGTTTAAAGATGTTTCTCTTTCAACATCATTGAAACAGTCCACAAAAAAATGACATAGTTAAACTTACTGCTGCTATAATTTCTGCTAGCAGAGTCCCCAATAATGCTGTTAGAGAAGAAATTGAGTCCATACCACAACAAGAACATGAAGATGATAGTAATAGAATATCTATTTGGGACTCAATAGATTCTAAAGTAGCACAAGTACAACCTATCGGAACAAATACATCAAGGGCATTAGTAGAAGTTCAACGGTATTTAGAAGAGGCAATCCAAAATAGGAACAGTGATCCTCTTAAATGGTGGTTTGAAAACAAACATAATTATCCTTACCTCAGTTAACTGGCCAGAAAGATGTTATGTGCTCTTGGAACATCGGTACCTTGCGAAAGAGTTTTCTCCAAAGCAGGAACACTCATAAGTGATCGACGCAGTAGTTTAAGTAGCAAAAAGTTGGAAATGCTACTTTTCTTAAATTATAATGCATAAAACTGTTATAATGATTATTTAGTTTGTTGTTAGTCTTTAAACTTATTGTCATTTTCATTTTTTTCACTCACAAATGTACAAATGTAAGAAAATAGTAAAATAAAATACTTTTTTAATCATGTTTTCACTTTAAAAGAATTGTGATTTTATTTTTGTGTTATGATAGCAATAGCAGGTCTTTCATAAATATCACATTTATTTCATATTATTTTATCATGTTTTTAGCAGTGTAGGTAAAGTGATATAAAATAATAGCAGTCACTGTTATTTTTGTTTTGGATTAACAGTCTGCTACTGCTAAAATAGCACTGCTATTACAGCTGCTACTGCTATTCTTTACCACCTCTACAAGAGATAGATTCATTACCAGATATCTCGATGTGGAAAATGAAGGGCAACATGAAAGCAAAGACATTGCCTATGAGTTGTGAAATTGAAATATTTAAATTAGGGTATGTTTCTTATTTTATTTTAAGAGCAGTAAATTCTACAACAGATGTACACCATTTGCTTTACAAAAAGCAAAAAATGTAAATAAAAAATTTTAATATGTCATGTAAATTAATTATTAAAACAAAGTTATTGTCAATATTTGATAAGTTAAGTATTGTTAAATAATTTTAAAAATAAGTATAATCCATGAATTTGTCTTCATAATTTAATGCCAATTATACATTTTCTAACTATAAAATTTAATACTTATATTGAATTTATTTGATAATAAGTTATTAATATCTATAGTTTTACTTGATTATAATTTAAATAAAATATTAATATGATACTTGTATTTGTATTAAAAATATTTTATTTCATTATTTTGATTAAATTTTATTCATTACTATGATTATATAACTATTTAACTAATTTAAATTAAGTATCTAATTGTAAAGATTTTAATACAGTATTTTATGATGTACTTATTGTTGCTAATTGATTTAGTACCATAAATATTTAGATAGTATTTTTTCTTACATAAGTAAAGTAAAAAAATGCTTAGTGTCTCGTGTACAAAAATTGATTGCAGTAATAACATATCGTATAGTGCAGAAGTGGCAAACCTTTTTTGGGTCAAGTGTCAAATTTTTCAAATCAAGGTTTTGAAAATTTTTCATGTGCCCAAAGTAAATTATATTTTCTAAGGATAAAAATAAAATTACACAATAAATATAGTAATAATATAGTAATATAATACATTTTACAAAGGAATATTATAATTTTTAAGTATAATTTGTTTCTTTGAATTTCTTATAGCCAACATTTTATAAATAGCATAATTTTTAAATTGAAATTTAATCAACGTGCCACCTCTGGCACGCGTGTCGTAGGTTCACCACCCCTGGTATAGTATAACATGTGACTTTTGTAACATAGTAAGCAAATTTAATAGTTCATAAAAATCGTAATCAAACATCTAACTATAATTCTAGTTACTTGTGATGTAGACTTAAATTGGAACAATATTATGTACAGTGCTTAAACTGGAACAACATTGGAAAGGGAAACACAAAATTATAAAAATAAATGTGTGTACTTAGATATTAAAATATCTTATTGATTAAGATAAAACTAGAAGGTTAAGAGAGACTCTGTATTCTTGGATCCCTTCCTTAATTAAAGCACTGATAATATTTCAAAGAGAAAAAATTAGACACATACAATTTTTTTTGCAAAGTCAAATACTTTTTATAGAACTTTGACCAACTCTAGAATAATTTTTTTTATATTTAATTTAAGAAGACTCAACTGATTTATAAATTATAATCAATGCTTAAAAATGAACTGCTATCTTAAAGGTAAGGATATTATCTGTGTTTACACAAATAATTTTGAAGATTTGCTCATAAATTAAAATATAAAAACACAAATAATTGGTTTACCTTTATATTTTATAATAGGTTAATTCACTCTATTATTAAAGATTACCTATATAAAATTGAAACTGCTGAAAACAATATAATTACATTATATGTTAATAAGTCAGTGTATTGTTCTCTTAATAATTACATTCAATTATAAAGTGATATGTATGTACTTATATAAATACCAAAATAAACTAACCAACAACAATACCACATCGTGCACCAGTTTTTGTCTTATTATTAAATTTAATTACTGTTAGCACTTGGATAAATAACTAACTGCTTGGAAACAACAGTTGTACCATTAGAATTTACTCAGTTTTATTTTTCACATATAATTCATTTAATATAGAACTCTACAGGTGTTAATTATTTTTAAAAATTCAAAATATTGGATATTCTTGCATTAAATATTTAATTTACAGCAATAGGTATAACTATTAGAAAGCTCTTACCTCATTATTCGTCCAATATTTTGACAACCTCTTGCTTCGACTGATTCTTGCAACACTTTAAACCTTGGCATGTTAATATACTTTATTTTTTAAAAAGTGGATGTTTAAAACAGCACTAAATGTTACACAATTCTATGCTAACGCAAACCATTAAGATACTTTTTACTAGCCGACTAATCAATAGATTGGTACTTATATTTTTATTTTCATTAATAAACAAATAGCGACTTATTAAAAAAATACATGACAAAACTAAACTTTCTATGATCAAGACTAAGATTATCTACTTTTTTTATGTAGGCACTTACTACTGTATGCTTTGCATACAAAAATGATCGAGAGTAATCGCACGGTGATTACATTCAACCGGAGGAATGAACTAAAAACGTAATAGAATGAATAATAGAATGAAATAGTAACAATAATTATAGAATTAAACAAAAAAATTCGATTATAGAATGGACTGTATATTTTTGATATATTTTCGAATTTATACCTTAAAACAATACATTACACGTATCACCTAGTCACGACTCACGACTATACAAGACTAAGTAGACGACAACGGCAACTAGTTACACAAAATTCAAGTGATGACTGAACAGAGAACAATTGAACACTAGGTAATAAAGTTATATAATATCTAAAAGATTTGCCACAAAAGTCAACGATAGTCGTTTTGACATTATCGCGAGTTCCGACTATCGTGGTAATATCTATCGTGTGATATATATGTTTTTCATAACTAATTTATGCCGATACGTTTGCATAGGTATAAATGACTAGGTATATTATTTAATATCATGGAAAGTTTATATAACGTACATGAGTATACATTTTAGATTAACACGATTAAATTGATTCGTATAATAAAATGAATACAGTACAAAATAAAATACGATTAATGTTATTAACACTATGGTTTTTAATTGTCACTCATTTATTATTCGTATTCTATAGGCTATAGCACCATAGTTAATCTTGGGTAGTATTCCGAAAACTTTAAAAATATTGTTACCTACCCGAAAATATTTTATGATGTATTACTTGTATTTGGAATACATTTGAAAGTATTTCAAAATTTCCAAACACTATAATATTCAGATTAATACTTTAATAGTACAACAATGAATTTTGAGTATTTTGACTAGTCCATTATAGGTAATAGATATAATTTGAAAAAAATAAAAATACAAAACGTATTTTGTCTTGGGTAATTCAATAACATCTATAAATATCACACAATAATAAAATCATGACCGATTTAAGGCATTGATTAGTTCACACACAGATATATGAAAAATTATATTATATTTTCTTATAATATATTATATTATAGTCTGTGCCCTTGTGGTTCTTATGTTTATTGTTTAGAGTTACTGATTAGTGATTGATGATTGTCGATTGACGAATTACGATGCCATTAACGATAACAAGAATGCTATGTAATATGTATAAAGTTGTATAATAAAGCTTAAAATTTTAAATTTTAATTAGATTTAGATTTTATATGTCTTGTCTACTGTAAAAATACGTCCAAGTCGTTAATTTGCGAGTTCACAATATTACAGCAAATACAATTTTAAGTAGTGTAAAATATAATTAAAAGAAGATTTTGGAATCATATCAAGGATATTAGTGCGTTGTAAATATTGTATATCAACTAAATTATTAACAGCAGACAAAAGGAAATGTTCAAATTTGTTAAAACATTTAAAAGTAAGTACTTTATTCTAACAAATAACAATCATCAATCAATAATTTATAATAATTATTATTATTTATCTTAATTCTTATTATAATAATAGTTTAAATAGATAAGTTTATGACAGTTTTGGAATATTGCACATACTATATAGCAGGGGTAGCTTACGATAAGAGACTTGTGAGCCGCCCTATATATTTATTAATATATAAATATAGAAGAGGCAAAATTAATAAAAGGTCATATTAATGTATATATGATAATCGTTTATAACATAAGATATCAAATGTAATAAAATGTGTAGAATGCAAAACAATATAAGATATTAATTAATAATTAAAAATAAAATAAATATTTTATTGTCAGTCTATGTCGCAATTGTCTTAACACCAAAATGACAACTTTTCAGGAGAAACAAAAAATGTTTCATTAATTTAAAAACATCAATTAAATCCTAAAATATGTACGTGTATATTATTTATGGTATTGTCAATGTTCTTTTTAAATAATTTTAATGTATAACTTGACTAGTAGTAAGAACAATTTCTTACGAAAAACCACAATTTTTTGGAGCTAGAATACTTTCTTCTTTGTTTTATTTTAACTTAGAAATTATGTTTAAAAACAATAAATTATTAAATTATAGTAAATAATTGTTATTATTAAAAATCATTAATTTTAAATAGTATTAAATAATAAATATTATTAATAATATAAAATTTTAAGGAAGATACTGTAACAATATACATGTTACTGACACATCATTTATGCTGCACTTTGTGATTTTTGCTTAGGTCAGGAAAACACAGGAACGTAGATTATGAGTACAAATCATGATATAGCTAATCAGTCGAGTTTGGTTTGTGAAATAGAAAAAACAGTTGTCTTTATATTGTGAAGTAACAATTTTAATTTGATATACTATAGGTTAGGTTAACCTACCTTATAGATAATCATAATTTATTCAATTGCTTCAACTCATACTCTACTATACCTGCGATCTTCAAAATAATACCCTCAAGAACAGGGTTACTTAGGTAATAGTGTACTTTATAATTATATTGATATTTAGTAATATGAATAAACCTTGTTATACGTTGCTATAATATCGATTCTATTGTGTTAGTTTATGAGCGCAAGTCATAAGTTTTTAAGACCTGTAAAATATAACTTAGAAAACTTAATTTGTATAAATTCAACAACCCGGTCCTCAAGACCAGTTCGTGTAGTGGGAATAGCTAACCAACTACTCCTTAGTTGGTTAGAATTAGAATAATTAGATATAAATGTTGACAGCCACCTGGTTTTAATAAATGGATAGGTGTGTTGCAATACCAAATACTTGAATATTATATTTTACTCGTTATAATTATAATACAATTAATTAATAATTATGTGAATATTATGATAGGTAAGTACATAATATTAATTCATATTATGAATTAATGCAAACAAGCTGGGTTAAATTATTATGTTTTTTTTTTTTTTTTATTGTAGTAACAAACATTATGTTTAATTACAATAATCATAAAATATAAAGCAAACATACCCAATTATCCAGACTTTTGGATTGTAATTTTTTTATTTTTATATGAAATCAAAATCAAAGTAGTAACAAAATTATATAAATGTAGTTAAAAAATATAAATATAAAATAAACCTTTAGTCTTGTTAAGTAATAAATTATTTTTAAAATATTAAAAACAAGAGAGTTGAAAAATGTAGTTGAAAATATTAATTAACAAAACATACTGTGAGTTTAGTTAATACTATAATATTTTAGTTAATAATATTAAATAAAAATAATTTTTCTCTTTGGAAAGATTGTCATTAAACAAATGAAAATAATTTTCCATTGACACTTTAAGTTGAAGATTGATTACCTAATTTGTTTTAGATGTGATATAAAATTATTAATAATGTTTGAACTTCAATAAATAATGAGACAATAAATAGTGATTCGTTTATTATTAATAGATGCCTATTATTATTATTATTATTTTTATCGTATTTTATCATGCGCAATGTGAAACGTGTGTGAGTTATGCTAAAATCGCACTAAGAAACTTGATGGGCTTTTCGAAAACCTATCTGTATGAACAAGCTTTATCTGCTTTAATTTTTTTTTTTAATATAATATATAGAAATAAACTGAATGTCGAGAATGATTTAAGGCTAAGACTATCCAGTTTTAATCCAGATATTTCTAACCATCTCATGGTAGACAAGCAATGTTGAAAATCACATTAAACTGTTTAACTTGCGATTAAGTTGGATAGTTTTTTTTTTTTAAATAAACAATTATTTTTAAAATTCTTCTATTTATAATAACTAGCATATATATATAAAAATATGCATACGTTTATGAATGTGTTATTAGGGCCTTAAAGATTTTTTTACAAAATTGGTGGTCCGCACAACTAAAAAGGTCGGGAACCACTGGTGTTAATAATCAAATATCAAACTCACACACAAAAAAAATAAAAAGACACAAATGTCTGTACACGATTATATTTTAAATACAAAACATATTGAACATCAATTATTCTTTATGTTTATATTTTCAAAATTTAAAATAAGAAAAATAAATATTTTTTATTTCATTATAAAACTGTCAATTCAAACAATTTTTAAATTGCTGGTTTATTGACAAATTAACATGCTTACACATTTATAAGTACTCATCATGAATAGCTAATAAATTACTTTTTTTTGCATCTTAAACTTATTTGTTCTGTTTATTATAAGTAAATACTTTATAATTGAACTTTTTCTTAAAGATATTACTTGTATATTTTTTTTTTTATTATTTCTATACATTTATCGTGTTGTTATTTTATAATTGATTTGAATTTTATGGTTGTTTTTTTTGTCAATTATCTTTAGATTTGCATAGGTATGCATATTTTTTAACCTTGTGATTTATTTTAATATGAACCAATGATTGTAATGAAATAATAGACTAACTACAATAACTTTAAAACTAATTATACTACAGTGATATTTTTTTTGACACTAACGTCGATTTATAAAATATTGAACTAATTGTGGAACCACAAGTCAAATACTGAATAAAATGCAAATGTTAATAAAATTATATATATAAAAAAAAATAATAGTAAATTTCAATTTGGGTGATAAATTATAAATAAAAAAAAATTATATTTTTAACATTTTTTTTATTTTAAGGACATAAAGGACGAGTCCTATGACATAATTATAAATATTGTGTATTTAAAATACAAACATAGTTTAAAATAAGTCAATAATATTGCTATTCATATTTAATAAAAAATGTAGTAAAATAACTAATAAGCCAATAATATTGCTGTTTGCATATAATAATAAATTGAGTATAATAATTAATAAGCCAATAATTAATAAAAAATTGAGTATAATAAAAGAAAAACATTAATTGAATATAATTTATAATACAGAAAAAATAAAATAAAAATAATGAGAAAAACTTAATAAATGTATGCATTAATATGAAATAAAAACAAATAACAATAGAGAATTAGATATTAAATAAAATGTTTATAACAAAAAAAAAAAAAAAAAAAACAAGATAAAACAACTTAAAATCTTTAGTATTTGAATAATTAATATAAAAATGATATTTCAAAAAAATCAGTGGAACCTAATAATTTATGAAGACATTTTAAAAGCAAAAGCACACAATGTTCACTAAAGAGAGAATGATAATGCAAGTTTAAAATATTAATACAAATGTAACCATAGGTGTATGTTATTATACATTTGAGTGATAAATTTATAAATATATTATAATTAGTGAGTATATAGTTATATTTTACGTGTAACATAAAAAATAATAAAGTCTGGCTGTATATTGCTTACAAGTTAAATTCCACTCCAATACCAATTAGGATAGGACTGGAGTTGAAGCGAAAACATTCTATCAAGTTAACAAGTGTCAATTTAGCACCTAAAATAAAATTTATGTTACTTATAATTTTATTATTTGTGTAATGAAAAATTATGGGAACATACTTTTGTTGATTTTTATGCTAGAACCTATGTACAATTGACCCTTGTTGTTGAACTTGGCTCGCAATTTGAGAGCTTTGTTCACTTGGTATTGGGAACCAACAACAGCAGAACCAGTATGATGTTTAATTGACCAACAACATTTCAAACCCAAATTTATTCGATCAACATATGTAGTGAACATTGAGCCACTAATTAATTCCATATTAGTTCTGTAAAACATAACAGTCGATAATAAAATCAATTAAGTCTATGGTTATTTTACTTACACATTGGCGGTAAACACAGCATTTTTAATCATATAGCTCATAATAAATTTGCTTAAGTTAAGTGCTTTTTTGCTTGTACTATATTCAACTTTAACACCTCCCGTCAACCCTAAAGGAAAAATAAATAAAATGTTGATTATTACATACTCAACTGCGATCCAAGTGAGGTCTTATATTTGTTTTTTTATTAATCACTTGGATTGACGGTGGCTTAAATCATATAATTTACGTAACACCGCTTGGTGTATTCACTGTCAAATTCAACATTAACATTAAATGTAAATAAAGACAATTATATTTAGTATGAACTATGGTGTAGACTATAAAACTTTGATCTCTTTAAAAAAATAAAAACCTCTAAAATTCTTTAATAGACTATTAATAAATATACTATAATTAATTAATTTTATTAAATTGATGTTTATATTATGTATGATCTATAAAAGAAAAAAATAATATTTAAACACAAAAATGTATTTATTAAATATTGATAGAAAAAATACCAGCCCGCAACCTAAGATCTTTTTTTATATATGATATTATTAAAAAATAACTGATTATAATTATATTAATTTTAACAAAATCAAACAATTGGAATTATTTTATGAAAGTAGATATTTATAACAAACCAAGTAAAAATAGTGTAGTTTTACGCACACGTGCTGTAGACGTGCGCTGAACTGACTTGGGTCGCCCAGAAGTATTTAATATTCTAGTTAAATAGTTAAAATTTATATACCATTGTAAGCAGCTACAGCAGAGGCATTAATAATCGGTTTCGATCCTTTGAATTTAGTGTCCAAGTTGAGTGCGACATACTCATTATGATATTCAGACGTCAACTTTAGAATCTTAGAACTTTGAACAATTAAAATTATGTAATATTATGTTAAATTTGATTGAATTTTATTATTTTAGCTTACCGTTTGTTGCACTCCATTATAACATCAGCTGAAAGTGTCAAACCTGGTATTAAGCCGATTATAGAAGCTTCAGTATTTATAGAACGTTTTGAATTCCATTTCTCAGTCAATTTAATTACTTAAAAAATAAAAATAAAAATGTATTAAAAATTAAACATAATTTGTATACGTTTAAGTGTGGAAAAATAATTAGGTAGTATCAATGCGTAAATAATTTCTGAAATAAATAGATTGATAGAAATTTTTAAACTGAGTTAACGAAACCAATTTAAATTGTTCCACTAATAAGATAAGAGAAAGTATAAAAAAAAAACATGACTTTTAATAGGCGAATAACTTACAGTAATTAGATTTTTTGATCACGTTACTGTTTTCAAAATAAGTGTCAATTTTGTTCGACCTTATGTTATGAATACCGACAACCGTGATTCCCATTTGTTTAGGCGTTTTCACATGTAGCTTGAACATGTTGATCACATCATATCCGGATAAAAAAAAATCATGCATTGTTCTGTCGACTTCAGAAAATCGAGTAGCCATCTTGATTGGGATCTTTAGCGGAATTCTAAAGGAAATGGAATGAAAAATAAAATTTATATTATTTTCACAATAAAAATTATTAACGCAACTTCTCCAGGCACAAGTTAACGTCCGCGTCAAGTAAACGTCCTAATGGTGGTGCGCTGCAGCGGGGCAACGAGGGAGAAAATAGTTTGTCAACGCCAAACTGCGCATTCGCGGTATCGGCCATTGCTTACAGGAGGTTAGAAGGCGGTTGCGATGCGAATTTCTGTTTAGGGGACGGGCTGCGTTTATAACTTACCTTTGAATATTTGACAATCAGTGGTAAAAATTATTCCAACACCAATGGCCGCCAGATCGGAGCTCAGACTAAGCGTGCACGAGCAGCGAGATAATGAAGAATCGAAGAGTATTGAATATATATTAGATAATGGATCGATAATACGAACCATGACAGTGCATACAGCACTTGGTCACGTGATTGGCAAAAAGAATAATGTTCGTCTTGAACGGATAAAATTTTTCTGTGCGCGTTCAAAATTCAAACAAAAAATAACTATTAAACAAACTAATGCAATTTTTTTGTTTTGTACTGAAATTTGACGGAATTATATTAACATTATTCGTTTCATGGACGAAAAAGGTTCGTTACTTGTTGGACACGGACGAATATTCACGCGGGGCATAATTATTGATTTTTTCAAAATTCGTTTTTACCACTAGATGGCAATTAATATTCTAAATAATCAATAAAATAATAATTCAATTTATTATTATAATGGTAGATAATACCTGTGTTGTGCTGTTATACCTAAAAGGCCATGTTGTACAGCGACCTTTTATGCGATTATAATATTAACGGTTACTTTTATGCTGCATAGTCGCGAGGTTCGAGATGAAAATGTAAAAAAAACTTATTGAATATACCAACATGTGGACGACACATATCCGAAATTTTGCTACCAACGTGTTAAGTATTTCATGTGTTGGATAACCTAACAGAGTGTGATTCACTCGGCGCTTTCTGCAGTTCTTACCCCTTTTTTTCTTCGTTAATACGGCTATTCAAAATATGTTTGGATTTATCAAATAGTATACTCTAACACCGGTGTTATGTTCAAATTTTTGAAATTTTTCGAATGAATTGGTAAAATTTCCTGCGTAGAAACAAACTCCTGTTTTTCATACGAGAATCGCTTTTTATAAGCACTGCAAATTGTTTTTATTATTTTTTTTATTGATCTGATTTTAAACTCGGCAACTAAGGCCATTAGCTGGGATAGGAATAGCAGGTGTTTTTTGTATGGGGTTTGTTTGTAAATATTGTTTTGCAGGGTTGGAACACGCGTGTGTATGTTTGCATGCCATGGATTCGTCACTAAGGACCCGGGTGGTCACCCATCCGAGAACTAGCGACGCCGACTGATGCTTAACTGAGCCCAACTACCGTGCCACACCAGACTACTGCAAATTATTTATTAGATAATTTTTCTGTACATTTTGACGTATCAAAATTAAAACTGTGCTTACGAGTACGAATAGTTTTTTTCTTCAGATTATGATAGATACTGCTTATGAAGCATTCATTTTTATAAAAGTAGGTACCTACAGATATTTTTAGTTTTTAGTTTTTTACGACAATTGTTAATATATATATTTATTTTAAATATAATATTAAAATGTAATATATTTAATAAATATTATGTTTTAAGTACCTACATGTGAATTAAATTTGAGAACTCTTGACCCGTAGTCATCAACTTTTTGGACTTACAACTAAGTTTTTTTGGTCTAAATTTTTCGTGACCCACATAAGCTTTGTAGAAAAACAAAATAAAGCTACA
The DNA here is from genome assembly GCF_002803265.2 of Melanaphis sacchari. Lineage (NCBI taxonomy): Eukaryota > Metazoa > Arthropoda > Insecta > Hemiptera > Aphididae > Melanaphis > Melanaphis sacchari. The sequence goes on along the minus strand of NW_020270491.1, from coordinate 834,015 downwards.
ATCGCTTAATGTTTTGTAGTAGGTAGTACTATTATAATTTATAACTGAATAGTAGGTACTAAAAATTACATTTTAGTAGATAAAATATTTAATAATTATGAATTGAAAACGTATAAAATTCATACAAAAAAATATAATAAAATAAAAAACCATACAAAGGTTTTTGTGATGTTTGTCCTCGAGTGTTTTCATATAAAACATGATAAATTCCACCTTGGCTCAATTTGACTAAGCGTAATTCGTAAATCATCTTCAGCTTCAAGTCTATTTCGTATTTTAAAAAGAAGATATTATCGCGACCCAATTTCAAAGCTTTTTATTAGCTTTAAATTTAAAGACTCAAAAATGGGTCGCAACCCGCTGGTTGAAGACCACTGCACAGTGCACTAGACTAAGACTTACTTGTAAGAAACTTTATATTACTATGAGCCATTAGGTCTTGGCTATACAAATTGAATATTTTTTAATACATTTTCAACTGTAAAACAATTTAATGAATTTTGTCCTTATTTAAACTTTTGATGCTTTTAAAAATAAATTATACTTAATATTTGGGATATATATTTTATTTTTTTAATTACCCACTTGACTTAATATAACTATCTATATGATCCAATAATAATATTTTTAAATGAAAATTATTTTATTTTTATTGCATAAAATATAGGCATATAATTAACGAATATTAATTTAGCTGTTTCTATTTCCAACTCAAAAACCATTAATCATTAACCGTTTCTTCTAGAGGGGAACAACAAGTCAACAAATATCAACAGACAACAAATAATAATTTATAAACATTGTGTTTGTTGACCTCATAAGAATATCAAAATGCTGACATTTTTTTTATAGTATATAAAATTCATATCAAGTATACTTGATCATTATATATTTATTGATACTGCTAATAAATAAACTGTGGTTAAATCTAAATAATATATATTAAAATGATTGCATTGAGTTTGCGTAGGTAGTTATGCAGTATCGGTTAACGTTCTAATGACTGATCATAGGTTTGAAAATAAATTTATTTTATATTTTATTTTTTAATAGGTATTGCTTTATCAATTTATTTTATCATTAGTAATAATATCATTGATTTATAAACATTAGTATAAAAAATAATTAATATAGTATAAACTTATACTATGTAGTACCTTTTTATAATCAATGATAATACATTAGGTTGAATTAATTTTGATCAAGAACATAACATTTGAAATATCATTGTGTGTATACAATTTAATAATATTCGTAAAAGTTTTATGTTCTTATGAGTAACGTTTTTGAAATAAAAGAAAATAATAAGTATCATTATTTATAGTTGAATTATGTAATTTCGTTCAAACTTAAACTAAAAATATCTAAATAAAAAAAAATTATATTTATATAATATTTTATAACTGCAGCACATTTTATAAAATGTCTACTGCAAACTAATTTGAAATTTTAGTGCTTTTAAAATTGAATTATTCCTTTTGAACTCATATTTTAAATATTTTAAAGAACAGGTTGTATGGGATCTTGACGATCTTGTATTCAATTGTCAAGATTATTTAACAGAACAAACAATTTTTAATGACGGCTTTAGAAATAAAAAAAAAATTTAATTTTAAATTTCTAAAAATAACTAATAGATAATAAGTAATAATCATAAACCACCGTGTAAAAAAATTAATTGAAATTAAGAAAAAAAATTTAAAACATTAAAAAAATAATATAATTGTTTATAAATAATTCAAAAAATGTCAATACATTTTGAAAATAATACCACGTATAGAAAATAATAATTTAAACATCTGGTGATAATTTTAAATGTCTATGGCTATTTGCTTTTTTAATTTTAACATATTAAGAAATAAATTTGTCAAAAACTAGTTAAGCTTGAAAATTTCTGTTTTTCCTTATTTTTTTCCTCAATAATTATGTAAAAGACCGGACATTTTTAACCCCCCAAAGTATTAAATAGATCCAATTTACTATTAAAAACACTTCCAAATTTCAATATCGATGCATTTTTATCGCCTCAAAAGGTGATTATAAGCACAAATTAAATTATAAAACACATTATTTAAAATCAATAGATACATCATTCCATTCGAATCTGCAGAAATCAAAATTTTAAAATTTATATTTCGTTAATTTTAGTAAAAAAAATACATATTTTATTGATTTTCATAAGTAGAGTTTACTTATTTAACATTTTCTAATAATAATTGATTTTACTTATCTATTTATTTTTGTATTTTAAATAATATCTATAAATCTTAATAGGTACCTACTTATTCTTGTCTTATGCATTCTACGTTTACTACACAATATGTTTCTACTTGTCATACGCGGTGATCTACCACATATTATGATATGTATTCAATTAAAACATTAATAAATAGGTACATAAACAAGAAAAATTATAGTGTATTTAATAATACACGTCACAATATAATCCCAATTTAAAAAAAATATGTATTACATTAGGTACGTACCTATAGAAAAATAGTTTTCAAACAATATGTATTTAAGTTTAAAATATACTGTAATTTTTATTATTTACATTGGATATAATCGTCTCTTATAAAAAAAAACATTCAAACGTGTTACAAAGCATGAAATAAACTGTAACTGATTATCTCGTTTATTATTTATAACCAAAGTCACAATTATTACTAGAATGAAATTTTATTATAGTATTATAGTATTTATATTAAAGTAGCAACGTCTGAGATAAAGCTCAATATCATCATCGTCGTCGTCGAATCGTCAGAAATGTCCATATACTCCGTAGGTATATGCGCAGTAGACGACAAAATATGTGTGGTAGATCGCTACGACAAGAATACTTCTCGATATTATTTAACGTAAGTATTTATTGTCATCGTCACAGTCAAATATTAATTTGACGACAATGATGCAATACGCATTTAATCATTATAATATCTGACTTACATACCGAAATACTATTTTAGTATCTATGTTTTATAATATCTATCATCCATTATATTCATACCTAAGTAAAGTAGTTCTACACGATTGAAGTTTGACAGTTTTTTTAAAAACTTATTTTCCATTTGAATAAGTTGTCAAAATTCCAACTATAATAAAGTTATCCTCCATGCCTTCAATAGAGTAGAAACTTATTCGAATGACATTTTATCTACAGATGATAATTTAGATAATATTTTATTCGAATGATTTTTTTACAATTATTCAATTAATATTAATACATTATTATTAGAAATTTTCAACTATGAATATTCGACTAAATTTCAAAGAAAACTTTTCGAAGAATAATTTTCGGTTAATTTATTTGAATAAACTTATGGTTGATAATTTAAAAAAAACATATATTAAAAGCAATAACTGACATTGTATTTTAAGTTACACGATTGTAAAAAAAACAAATATAATATATCAATAGAAGAAAAATTAGATGAGTATTTTTTAATCATATTTTAATAATAATAATTTAGCAATATTATAATATGAATAATATTTAATAATTAATAATCATATTTCATAATAATTAGGTACAACAATAATAAATAGTATTAAATTATTAAATAATAATAACAAAGATGTAAATAAAAAATAAAATAAAAATTATTCGAATAATTGTAAAAAAAATCATTTGAATAATTATCTTAATAAAGTTTCAATACAACTATAATACATTTATTTTATCATATTTTACGTTTTGTTTTTGTGCATATTGTTAATAACATTAGATATTTTTTATCAGAATTTTGAATAATTTTTTTGTATATTTTACAATAATTTTAGTAGATATATATTTTGTTTTTTTTAGGTACTACAATTATTAATGACTAATGTATACATGGAGACATAGAGTCAAGGTACTCTTTATATGTTATTACCTCTTAAAATACGTTAACATTTTAAGAACTGAAATTATTAACTAGAACTAGGTTAAGAGGAGATTCATGTAATAAGTGACAATATTTAGCATTAAGTCAGACATTAGATAAGTTTTAGTAAACTAAAAACAATATTTCGCAAAATAAAATTTAGGTTAAACCATAATAATATAGGTAATATAAAAGCTCATGAGAATTATTTAATTATATTATTAAATGTAGGTAAGTAGGTACCTACTGCAATATTTTCATACTAGGATGGTTTTGTAATTAGGTATCGACTTTCGTTATTAATACCAATTAATAATGTATTTATTTAAATTGTAAGTAAATTATCTACTCATTTAAAAATGATTCCGATTTTATCAAATAAATATTGAAATGTTTGTATAAGTACCTACTTGTCAGTATATATAGGTGTCCGCCTTAGTATAGTAGCTACATGATTATGATAATTAATACATTTTCAACATTTATGGATACCTACCAAGAATTAAGATGTAAGTTATACGTAATAAGTTTGCGGCACTGTACAAATCATGTCATTTAACGATACAGTGAAAACTGTCTAAAGCGGAATCGCATGGGACCAACAAAAAATTCCGCTTTAAGCAGTTTTCCGCTTTATTCAATAAAACGGAAAAATTCCGGATTATTCAATTCAAATGAATAAGAAATATCAAAGAATATTTCTCAATTTATTGTTTTAAATACATAACATAATTCATTAAAATTTATTAAATTTGATCAGTTGATATTTTTCATTTAATGAAAGACACTTATATTTTGACATTTTAATACCTATTTAATGCGATGAACGGAAGATAAAATAGAATTAAAAGTGTATGTACGACTGTTGGTGTAAGACTGTTTCACAGTTACAAAGAAGAAATTTTGTATCGTTTAAGATACGATAATATGCATTGTATGTACAATACTACAATGTACATATTATATTTTACGAATATGTACCTATAGAACAATTTTATCTTCTTTATCACTATTTAACGATGTACAATGTACATCGGCATATCTATATTTTATACCTTATTTTTGGTTTAGATTTGATACGCTCGTGTCATTTTTCCGGTTTATGCAAGGTTTTTACTTGCATGGGACTTACAAAATCGTTCCGTTTCCGCGTTATGAAGGTTCCGTTTTATTGAAGTTAGCGTCTATATAAAACTATAGGAACGTGCCGGGACCATAGAAAAATTCCATATTGGATAGTTTTCCGTTTTATTCAGGGTCCGCTTTAGACAGTTTTCACTGTATTAGTAACAAGTACCGACATCAGACATGGAGGTATGCATATAGTTTGTTTTCTATGGAGGTATATTTAACTATAGTGATTATTAATTATTTATCCTACAACTTAAGAATCATTTTGTTATGTTATTATATGAATATTATTACTTTATGATGTTTATGTTTAGAGATCGTTCACATTAAAGTATTCTACAACACTTTTTTGGAATTGAATTTTCAAAATATATTAGCTATGAGGCATGAGCTTACTATGTATATTATACAGCGTACAGATAGCGTGAAGTAACATAATTTTTTATCATTTATGCTATCACACGTTTGTCAGTTTATCATTTTCTTGTGAATAACAACAAACGCACGTTTTTTCGAATTTCTGTTGTAGACGTTTTACTTTGTTCTTAACGTTAGTATTTTTTTTCGAAGTTTTTTTAACTCTGTCGAATGTCATTACTCATTACAGTGGCATAAGAACTGAAACAAATTAAAAATGGTCGAAGTGCTTCGTGACAAGGAATTTTTAGTCAAAGAATACTTGGAAACTCGTGGATTATACAGTCATCATATTAACTCTTTTAACGCATTTATCGATAGTGATTTGAAGAAAATCATTCAGCAAAACCATTCTGTACGAAGCGATGCAGATCCAAATTTTTATTTGCATTTTAAAAATGTTACCGTTGGCCATCCACAGGTACAATAACATAATAATTTAGGTTACATGCCATACGTATTATTTATTTTATGAATATAATAATTTATAATTATGTTTAAATAATTTAATAATAATAGGTATTATGCTAATAGTGCTTAATATAGGCAAATAAAACATTACATTATAAAATATCGATTTTCGTTTTCAAATTAACAAAAATAACTATGAGATAAAGAAGAATAGAAACATTATTCACATTGGAACCTAAGTCTTTTTACAGCTTGATTTTCGTTATAGAAATACAAAACTAAAAATAATACAAGTAAAATAATAAAAAATCTATTCCAATTTTATTTTTTATCTTTCTATCAAATTAAAAATGTATTTAAATAATAATTTATTATTAATTTAATTGTATTTTTTCAATTCATCTAGTAACAGCCTGCAGGTATATTTAACAGATTATCATATTTTTAATGGGATAATTGGTTAAACTTTAAAAACATAAATAAATTATGTATATTATTTTCATTTTTATCTTTTTTAGTTGTATAATATATTCACATTGTAGAATATTATCAATAATTGAATCAATGATAAATATTTTTTATTATCGTATTCATTAACTCAGACTTTTTCTTAATTTATTATGGTATTTTCTGTTCTTCAACATTTTTTTACTAGTGTGTTCTATAATATTAATGTAACCTGAAATTAATATAATCTGAGCCATGAAAATGATTTATTCTTTTGTCCACACATTACATAGACAAAACCCATTTACGCAGAATCACTTTTTGAGTAATTTTAAAGTGAAATCATTCATAATAAAAATTACAAAAAAATATTTTTGAAGGTATAACGTATCTAATTAGCTAAATATTATTTCAAAATCATTTAAACTTATAATTTATTTATTTTGAAAGTTCAATACTATGTCAAATAATAATGAAATATATAGTAATTCTATGATTACTCAAAATTATCAAAAAATGGTTTTCTGTAAAGGCATTTTGTCTTTGTTACGTGTAGGCTAGAAAAAAAACAAACAGTGCGCTGACATCTTCTAAGTATATGTTTTAATGTTATTTTAATATTGCTTTTAATCATTATCATTAATAAAAATTATTTATTTTTTGAAAAATTATCGTCTATCTTTTATAAATATGTTATTAATTTTACTTATACTTTGAATCACAGTATTAACATTATCTAAATAATATAAAATAAATTTTTAAGTTTTTATTTTTAACTAATATGTATATATTTTTAAATTTACTTTTTTTACTTAAAATTGTTTGATTTCAAAGTTTTTAACTGAATTAATGTTAATAATGTATATTATAAGATCTTCATTTTTGATAGAATAACAATATTATTTTTTTAATCTATTAGGAATTAAATAATTAGTATTGTAAAGCAATTCAATTATCGGAATTTTTCATTTATTTGTTTAACCATATAACTTTTAGAATGTTTAGAATTATTACTTTAGATGAAGTAATAAAACTTAAAAATTGTATGCAATAATTTTATTTTATTTTTATTTTATTTTTTATGTTATATTTAGTTTGAATGCAATATTGTTTTTTTTTCTGATAGCAATAATTAGACTATCAACTAATAGAATCTTTCATTTTAAAAGTACTATACTACACATAAAGTTCAAAGGAATAAATATATATGTTTCATTAAAATCTTCCAGGTTACATACAATAATTGTATCATAATAGTTGTTCATAACTTTATAATATTCCTAATAATTAGTATATACTGAATTAAATAAACTGCTTTATCAAGAAATTCTGTATAATAAATGATAAAAATAATTTTTCAAACATCAAAATAAGCCAATTAACTTTATAAACCAGAAATTATAATATATTATTGAAAAACTGCTTGAAAGCACTTTAAAACAATATAGTATACATTATATCCCTGTTAAAATAAACCATTATACTAAAAACACTATTAAATTACAATAAAAGTAAAAAAAAATGTTTGAACCTTAAATAAAAATACAAAAAATAATTGATTTATCGTAAAACTTTATGTACTGTTACAAAGCTACAGTCAAGAGCTTTAGAATAGTATACTCTATAATTCTATGCCATTAGACAATCATATTCTTTACAACCATAAACTTTCCCGAGGCTCAGAGAATATTTATATTTTATTTCAAGTGGTTTGATTTAATGATTCAAGAGAACACTCTAGACAATAAAAATCCTACATTTAATTATGATATATAAATAGCTAGTGCTATGACTTATTTTTATTAATTGTCGTCATCAAAGTTTTCAAATTCATTATATCTAAAATAAATTTAAAATTTTTTTATAAATACTTAAATATGTTTACAGCTACAGTAGTAATTCTTTTTTTCTGTTTATTTTTGGACTTTAAATTTTTGAATTTTAACTTTGTTCAATTTATAAATAATAATTCATGTAATAAATACAAACTGTTAATCAATTATTTTTAAATGTAACTTTTGAAATATTTTATATTTCTAATATTTCTTTTTCATAACATTCTGATGAAAAATGTAATAAAAAATTCAGTATGAGAATTAATGATATTTTTATTTTTTAGGTAGATGATGGTTTTAATGTTACTAGAAATGTTACACCACAAGAATGCCGCCTACGAGATTTAACATATTGTGCTCCTATTTATGTTGATATTGAATATGTTAAAAGCGGCATGAAATATCTTCGAAAAGGATTCATTATTGGTCGTCTACCTATAATGTTAAGAAGTAATCGGTGCTGTCTTTACCAGAAATCAGATGCTGAGTTAGCAAAAATGAAAGAATGTATATATGACTCTGGTGGTTATTTTATAGTAAAAGGAACTGAAAAAGTAATATTAATGCAAGAACAACCTGCCAAAAACAAAATATTGGTCGAAAAAGATTCTAATGGAGTACCTACAGTTCAAGTAATGAGTAGTACTGTTGACAAAAAGTCTAAAACTAACATTATTTTTAAGAAAAATTTAATTTATGTTTGTCATAATGCTCTTGAGGAGAATATACCTTTTGTTATTTTTATGAAAGCCCTTGGTGTCTGTTCAGATCAGTTGATACTACAGATGGTTGGCACAGAGTTTGCTATTATGAATCAAATGTATCCATGCTTTTTAGAAAGTAGCAAGTTAAATATTTATACTCAAAAACAAGCTCTTAGATTTATTGGAGATCGTATTAAAAAAATGGGATTTACCTCTGAAGACTATGATAGCAGAGTTATTACTGAAGTACATGATTTTTTATCTACTGTAATTTTGGCTCATATACCTGTGACTAATACTAATTATCATATGAAAGCTATATACACTTCAATCATGGTTAGACGATTAATTTTTTCTTTGTCTAATCCAGATTTATTTGATAGTAAAGATTACTACGGTAATAAGTGTTTAGACTTGCCTGGGTCATTTTTATCTTTGCTTTTTGATGACACCTTTAAACGCTTCACTTTTGAATTGAAATCTGTAGCTGATAAGAATATACCAAAAGTGAAGGCTACTCCATTTGATATAATCAAGTACATTAGAACCGATACAATTACAAATGCTTTGGTATTTGCTATTCAAACTGGTAATTGGTCTATCAAGAGATTTCGTATGGAAAGACATGGTGTTACTCAGGTCTTAACTAGATTGTCATACTTATCAGCTATAGGTATGATGACTAGGGTCAATTCACAGTTTGAAAAAAGTCGAAAGGTATCAGGACCACGTTCATTACAACCATCACAGTTTGGAATGTTGTGTCCTTCTGATACTCCTGAAGGAGAAGCTTGTGGACTCATAAAAAATATTTCACTTTTAGCTCATGTGACGACTGAATCTGTAGACGATGATGCTGTATTACGATTAGCTCTTGATTTGGGAGTTGAACCTGTGGGTTTACATTCAGTAAACGATTTACATGAAGATTATACGTATTTAATAATATTTAATGGAAATATCATTGGTTCCACTAATAAATGTATTGACTTTGTTGAAAAATTCCGGAAATGTAGGCGGAAAGGTATATTCAGCAAGTTTATTTCCATTTACATATCAGAACGGCACAAGTGTATTTACATCAACTCTGGTGATGGTAGATTATGTCGACCGTATTTAGTTGTAGAAAATGGTCAGCCATTACTGACTAATGCTCATATTGATGACTTAAAAAGAGGGTATTGTACATTTCAAGATTTTATAGATCAATCTCTTATTGAATTTATTGATGTCGACGAAGAAAATAACTGTTTAATAGCATATAATGAAGAGAAGATTGTTCCTGAAACTACTCATATGGAGATGGCACCTTTCAGCATACTGGGTATATGTGCTAGTGTTATACCTTTTCCACATCATAACCAGTCACCTCGTAACACTTATCAATGTGCTATGGGTAAACAAGCAATAGGTACTATTGCTTTAAATTACCAACATAGAATAGATACACTTCAATACAATTTGTGGTACACACACATACCAATGGTTCATTCTAAAGCAGTACCAATGATCAATTATGATAAGTTGCCAGCTGGTCAAAATGCTACTATTGCTGTTATGAGTTACTCCGGCTATGATATTGAAGACGCTATCATATTGAATAAGGCTAGTGTTGATAGAGGTTTTGGAAGAGGTGGAACATTTAGGAACTCCAAATGTTTCTTAAGACATTATCCAAATCAAATGATGGATTCTATACAGGGACCTATTGTTGATAATGCTACAAAAAAACCAATCTATAAACATAGGGCATTAGAAAATGATGGTATAGCAGCTATTGGCCAACCAGTATTTGATAAACAAGTCACAATCAATAAAGCTACACCAAAAACTATTACTGTAGAAGATGTAGGTGGCGATAGAGGGTTTAAAGAAACGCCCTTATTTTACAAAGGATATGACCCTTCATATATTGACAAAGTGATGATAACATCAAATAGTGATTGTTTTTTGATTAAAGAAAACTTTAGACAACCAAGGCGACCTGAAATTGGTGACAAATTTAGTAGTAGACATGGTCAAAAAGGAGTGGTTGGTTTGATTGTAGATCAAGAGGATATGCCTTTTAATGAAGTTGGAATATGCCCAGATTTGATTATGAACCCTCATGGTTTTCCATCTCGTATGACAGTTGGTAAACTTATTGAACTTTTAGCTGGTAAAGCTGGCGTATTAGAAGGCAAATTTCAAGACGGCAGTGCTTTCGGTGGTGCAACTGTTACTGATATTAGTAATGAGTTGCAGAAACATAATTATAATTATCTGGGAAAAGATGTATTATACTGTGGTATTGATGGTAGACCAATGGAAGCATATATTTACTCGGGTCCAGTTTTCTATCAACGTCTGAAACACATGGTAGCTGATAAGATACATGCTCGATCCAGAGGACCTAGGGTGCTGTTGACTAGGCAGCCAACTGAAGGTAGATCAAAAGATGGTGGACTTCGAATGGGAGAGATGGAAAGAGACTGTCTTATTGCATATGGTGCTAGTATGCTGATTATTGAAAGATTGATGTTAAGCAGTGATGTGGTGGAAATGGACGTTTGCAAATTATGTGGTTTATTTTCATATTCTGGTTGGTGTCACATGTGCCAAAAAAGTAATTCAGTTTGCCGAATCAAAATGCCTTATGCGTGCAAATTACTATTTCAAGAACTGCAAGCAATGAGTATAGTACCTAAAATATCATTAAAAAAATATTGTGATTGAAAAATATTTTTATTATGAATTTAAAACCATTCTATGTTTCCTAAGTTTATTTGTTTAATAAAATAATTTTAATAAATAATTTGTTATTGTTAACAAAATTGATGAAAACATAGATTTATAAAACATCACAATTTTTGTTTAATGTGATATAAAGATGAGTGTTTACTGTTAATTTATTATTGATTTTTACAAATAATTAAAGATTATTACTTAGCCTCGAGACATTTTGTTTGTCCAGGTCACTAAGGGCCACAGTTAATTTCTCAGATATTCAGTTTTAAAATAAATTTTAATTTACTTGTATTAATTAATTGCTGATGTTCAAATTTTTGGGTTAGTATTCTGTAAAAGTAGTTGTCTATGTTCAATACTATTCAACTTATTATTTCAAATCTATCCTTTAATTCTTTTTAACAAATAATAATTTTAAAAAATCTTACAATTTCTTAAATAGTATTCTGTTTATTTAATGCTTTTTGTTTATAATTTATAAATATTAAATAACATACTATGAGCTTTTAAAACTGAATAAATCGAGAATACACTTTAAAAATATCTATTGAGGTCTGATCTCTGTTGTCCATTTATTAATTTATGATAATATTGTTCTTAACAAAATATATATTTTAATTCATTAATAAAATCATTTTCAGTACTTGTATAAATAAATATATATGTTTATTAATTTTTTTATTGCGTCAATAGAATATTTTTGTTTTTTAATGCTTGTACCAAAGCAGAATAATTATAGTTATTTTACATAAAAAATGTCTTTTAGTATTTTGGCCAATTTAGGTGAATTTTTGTTTTAATTCTAGGTAAGAGCACTAATATTATGTTATAACTCTGATGCTATAATTTGTAGACTTGGTGTTGACTATATAAATAATAAAATAATAATAAGTAGGTACATTATTTTTAATTTATACACAAATTGAAAACTTGAAAGCTGTTTATATCTAAACAGATAATATATTCTAAAACATAGGTTTCAACTGTTTAGGTGACCTATTATTTTTTTTCTAAATCTCACAGGTCAAATTCATAAAAATATATATATCAAATGACTAAAAAGTAAAAATGTATTAAAAAATGAATGCATTGCTTAAAATGTGCCTGTGGACTTCAAATAGACAAGATGGATTGCAGGTAGAAGAGCCTTAAGTGTGTGATTTGGCCAAAATAAAAATGCATTTAAAAACAGGTAAGCAAACAAATCATAAAAGTTACTCACTTGAAAACTTTTTAACAAATAAATACCTATTGAAAAGAAATTTACTGATCTTTGGAAATATATTTAATATTCTTCTTTATTTTATATATTACCATCCTGTAAATTAATAGTATTCACTTCTAATTTGTAATTAATTATCATCAAAGTTTTATTTAAAACTTTTTTTTAATGATGATTTTAATTTGGATACAGTATACTAAAAATATTAAAAGCTTGAAAGAAATTGTTTATTCTTTAAATTATTACTTAAATAATACTCAATTTGCATTTCAATGAATCTATTTTTTTGATGCAAAATTTATTTTTAATATCGTTTGATTTAAAATAATTTTGAAATGTGGTTAAATTTATAGATACATTAGAATTTGAAATTTATGTGAATACAAATTATAATTACCATTAACTTTAACATTAAAGTAGATGGTATTTAAATATTTGTCAACAATTCAATACAAGTAAATTATGTTAATTTAGTAGTAATTGATCATTGTAATTCAGAATTCTATATACTTGAATTTATAACAACAATTCTTGACTGAACTTAATTTTTATACATCATTCACCTAGCAGCTAGCTTATTACAAATTAACTTTTTTAATAGTACCTATATCTGACCATAAATATGATAAAATCTCAAAATATTTTAATTTATTTTTGATTTAATTCATCTATTGACCCACATATTATTATTAGATTTGCATTATTATGCATAACCTGGAATTTTTGTTATAAATTAATAGTTAAAGATTAAAATTTTCAATATTACTATGATAGTAAATTATCAACATAAAAATATTTCATAAATATAAATATTAAAAGTGGCGGATTCAGAGGGACTTCAGCTCTCCTCTTCTCAGACCTCTTCAATAGTCTGCTTGTCTTTTTACAATTATTTTAAATTGTGTAATAACGCATTATAATCAATTAAATTAATTAAATAAGTGTAGATTCGATTTTGTATCATAGGAGTTATTTTAAAATTTGTGATAGTATAATTATTATTATAGGATAGGTATACCTGAATAATATAAACGATTTTTAATCTAACTATAATAAAATTAGTAACGTTCTCTTAACCATATTTTTTTCATATTTTTAGGAACACTTGACCTAGAACATCATAATGTATATACGGCTAAAAAGTAATTTTTTAGGAGTCCTCCATCCAAAAAAAAAAAAAAAAAATTCAACTATGGATGCGTCACTGAATATTAAAGAATTTAGACTTGTTACACGTTTGGATAGGAACTTATTTTATATAATTCAGATTTCGTGATATATAGTCTTAGAAAAAAATGAATATTTATTTAAAAAAAATAAACTTAAATATTAAATTGTGTATACATTAGTAAGTACTATATTAAATGGCTAATTTAAAAAATATGATTTTAAAAATATATCGGAACATTAGTTCCAAAATTTAAAAAGACTTCATCTAGTGACAGTTATAATATAGTGTAGGTATTTATATAATATTAAATAATATTAATTTGATTGATAAATAAAAATTTTTAAAAAAAAAGTTAGGTTGAACTTAAAAATAAGAATAGTAAAAGATATTGTACAACCGATGATCGATCTACCAGATATTGTATATGTCGAAGTGTGTTTCTCTGTCTATTAAGATTGTAATATTATTTGATTAATCCAGTCTTTGAACTTTGAGATTCTCATGTACACTCCGGGACTATTTGGTTCGCCACATCGCATGCCCCACGACACGATACCCACCACGACCCAGCGTTTGTCGGGTCTCTGTACAACCAAGGGGCCACCCGAGTCACCCTATATATAAGAGCATTTGATATTTAATTTATCGGTTTGAATAAAACAAGTTGCACGATTGATATAGTTTACTTACTTTGCATGCATCGACACCTCCGCTTTCTGTGCCCGCGCAGATAAATGTGTCCGGAATTTGTTTTATATATCCAGCCGCACGGAACATTTTTTCACAAGCGGAATTGCTAATTACTGGAACTGCTACTCCTTGTAGAATAGAAGGCGAATTTCCGCCTGTAGAGAATCATATAAAACTAAAAACTTTTTGGCTTTTGTAAATATTATACATTATATAGCAGAGGCGGCCAAACAGTCGATCGCAAACGATTTTAAAGTCGATCGTTTTTAAAACAATGGGAACTACTAAATTGTTAAAATTATCATTATTATATGTTTTTATAAAATATAATAATATAAATAGCTATGTTAATATCAAATTAATTAGTTACACTACATTCAATACCATTATTTTAATTATTTAAGAGTGGCATATAAAATAGAATATAACTAAACTAAACTATGCATTTATATTTGTATACAGTAGTCAGTAGGTTTATTAACTTCGATTATCCGAACAACTGGAATCTTATACTTAATTCGGTTAGGCTAGAAAGTTCGGAACTTTTTAAAAATTGTATGAATATGGGTTTTTATATACCCATTTAATATTATGTAGTACCTACGAGCATATAATATTATGTATATTACATATTATATTTTTTTTTTCATAAATTTATCACATTATTTGTACGTAATAAATGTAATAATTGTAAAAAAAAAAAAATAATGAGAAAATCGGTAGGTATACCGATTAGGTATCAGCTGTATTAGCTGTAATGTTCGGATATACTTATAAATTGACGTATATTTTTGATGTTTTGATAATAAATGAGAGGGTTTGTGTAACGGAGGTTCGGATAATCGAGGTTATATTGTAATACCATTTATTATAGCAAATTGATTTTATATATTATTAACACAATTTTTACCATAATACAAAGTTCCCCAACCAGTAACATGAGCAGAAAATCCTACAAAATTTAAATCGTCTTCTGGAATGCAAACTGGTAAAATGTTTGGTTGAAATTTGACAGGTTTATCAAATTGCAATAGTGCCAAGTCGTAATTCGGTTTATTTTTCTTAAACTTTGGATGTATAATTACTTTCTGCAATGTCCTAGTTACATTACCGTGAGGTTTTTTCACTGACAAATCGTTTTCCCCGAATAAGAGATGTAAGTCTCTCACTGGAACGCTAAAAAAAAATTCAATTTAATCAGTTTAATAAGAAATACTCTAATGACCGTTGTTGCCGTCGCGAATATACCTATATAAAATAATAAAAAACAAATTTTAAAGATAAGTTAAGGTGGATAGACATCAATAACTTTGCGCCCTGGTGCTATATTTTTGTTACCTATACAGGATAGTGTTATATGGGGAACAAAAAAGGAATTTTCGTCAAGTATTTACGTTTATTTATTTTTATTATAACATAGTAGAAAAGAAAATTGTTCGAAAACTTTTGGTTTGTACTTATTCTCGTTTTTTTAGTTTTGAAAAGAACTGTATAAGTTTTATTCCGACTTTTCTAAAAATATCAACCAAATTGTATTTGCTATCAGAAATCACCCTTAAAATTTAAAATAGAAGCATTTCTTTTGCTTCAAGAGATAAAAAAAAAAAAAAAAATCAAAATTAAAAATAAATATTCTATTGTAAAACCATTTATCAGCCTCAATCTAAACTAAAATAATAAATAAGAATATTTATTTAATTACTTAATTTTAGTGTACAAAATTAATATATGATTTCGTAGCTTAAAATGTATTGAAATATCAAATGATCAATTTAATGTAATGTTCAATAGGTGTAAACAAAATTGAAAAAATGTATTTAGTTTTTTTGTTATTAATCAAATAATCTCCGATTCTTAAAATGATCAAATAACAATATTGTATTGTAATTGTATTAAAATTTATAATAAATTATAATAATTATAAATGCAAATAATAAATCCTTTTAAAAAATACTACCCGGGAGACTATCGTTTCCTCGTAAAATACATATGAATAAATACTAAGTAGGTACACAAATATAGCATAAGACATGATAATAATATATAACCGATAAACTATTTATTATATTTAATATATTTACTTTATGACACAATGAGCAGTAGTTATAGCCCAGTTTTCATTGAATAATACCGCTCCGCATTTGTGTAAAAACTGTATTTTATGTCTTAATGAAATCTTAAATGAAAAAACGAATTGTATTAGTTATACTCGTAAATTATAATAAGTATCGATATAGGTATTTATAAATGGGCTGTAGCCCATTTGCGCCACGAGGGTTATGGACATTTGCGCCCTAAATAAAAAACTTAACACCTTGATTTATAGCTCAAATGCGCTCATTTTGCATGCAACGTTGCTGTCAGTTATCGTTTAAGACAAATAAGTAAACAGTAATCATTTTTAAAATAATGATAAATACTACACAGTATATATATATATATAACATACTATGTATCTATATATTATTTATATTAAAATTAATAAATTAGAAATTTGTTCAATTGCTTCGATGAGTGATTTAGGAACTGGGGGTAATGTTTTTCGACATACGCTGTGCATACTGAATATTATGAACATCAGAATGCTTAGCTGTACTGCTCGTGGAAAACTTTGTACCTACGTATTATTTTATCGGTCGTAAAGTTAAATCTTCGCAGGCTTTTCTTTTACATCTATCTTGAACGTCCAGTAAGTTTTAACTTTCTTCAGTTTCCGGATCATGGGTATGACTGTCTTTAATTTCGGTTAACTTCGTTTTTGAATTATTGATTTTGACATATTATGCACTATAGGTTTTTTTACACAACGTCAACTTGACTAACGTTTACTCAGGTGATATTTAAAATAACGAAAAACTAAACAAATTTTTTGTTTACTTGAAAAAGTTATATAAAATTACATTATATTATAGTAGTACTACTCATTGTCCATGTACAGATGAAACTGACACTTAAAATACAATTAATAATTAATGCATTTTTATTTAGTATAATCTTTATTGATTGGGATTTTACAATTACGATTTTAGCACGATTAACGACAAAATATTATCACTATCGATTTCGATATTGTTTTCGATTAGCATGGGTAACGACAAAATATTATTCTAAATTTTATAGTTATACCAATATACTCAATAAATGGTAATGTCGTACAATTTTCACATGATCTTAATCGGGCGCATATGGGTTATGATTTGGAGCGCAAATAGGCTACGATAAATCCGTTCGGGCACAAATGGGTTGCACCGTATACAATGTATACTATACATGTATTTACCTGCCACGGCCACTCGCCAAAAGCAACATTATCGCCTCCAACTATTCTAGTTATTGGAATAAGTTGCCTTCCGCACGCTTTTTTTGTGAAAACAGAAAATTTATTTATTAATTATATCCGTGATTATTAATATTTAAAAATAAATTTTAGACTGACCATCTTTATAGTTGGACATATTAAAAGAAATTTTTTCGGTATCAGTAGAATTTGTTGCGGTCGTCAAATTAACCTTAGAAGGGTATTCACGAGTACTGCTTTCTGTTAATGGTTTACCAAAAGTATTGTTAATGTGTGTTTTGGCAGTAAGTGTGTATAGTGGAGAAATATTCGAATCATCGACGGCTGATAATTTATGTGTCACTAAAACCAGAACATAAAATTATATATATTATAAATATATATTGTGTTATAAAAACGTAAAACGATATTTTTCATTAAACCCATTACCCATAAATCTAACCATACTCAGAGTTATAGGTACATTAATTATTAAATAAAAAACTTTTTATTATACTTTATTTTCGTTGATCTAGAGGATTTTCACAATTATTACACGGAAAGATGTATTGGTGTAAGGTGGACATATATCACATTTAAAACAGAATTGTACTTTTTTGAACATCATGCCTCTTTATTTCGACAGATTATTTTACAGCGGAACCTCTATTTAACGAACTTAAAAATTCTTTAAAAAAAATTGTTAAATAGAAATTTTGTTAAATTTCACTTAAAAAACTAATTTTTAGTGTATGAAATTCACTCAAATATATAATCATATAATATATAATTTATGTATAATATTAATAAATAAATTAAAATAAAATAAATACTTTTAATTATAACAAATACATATTATGTACCTAATATTTTAAAATGTTGTAATCTTCTTTTAAATCGCTATTACTTTCTACTGCATATACAATTTTTCAGTGGACCTGTTTTACCCAAAGTAATATTATTCATCGTAAACGAAAAAAAAATGTTGGCTACTACTGTCCACGAGTCTGTATGATACGAATATGAAATATTAAAATATATATAAATATATAAAAAAAATTAATTCAACTTATACATAGAACATTCAAAATTTTTAATTAAATTATACACTGTAAGCTCACTAATTAATCAGGTAAGTAATAATAGAAAATTGCGCTGAATGTACGGATACAATTTGAGATAAAATTACACGCCACAATCGCGCCAATATATCAGACAAGTCACTCAATATTATAATCGAGTTACAATTTATTTGAATAGCCTTTACTTAGTTTGGCTGCAGTGTTTTTAAAAAGTAAAAAAGAGAGGGAAAAAATTATTGCTATTAATAACTATACGAGTAAAATTTTAGCTTGGAAAATATTACAACTGGCTCAATTCGTTGGCGCTGTATTAAACATAATTGTTTAGCAAATATATATATCACTCATGGAATAGTAACAAGTGTTTGAAATTCTATTTAACACGACCACGAACCATTAAATGAAAACGAAAATATTTACACTGTAAGTACAGCGTGTAAATGTAAAGTTATAGATGATATCCATACTTATAAAAAAAAAAGTAATACAGTAGAATCTCGTTAATCCGGCTGTATTAACCTATATGTACCCATATGTATTTATATATAAATTTACTATCGTAAACGATAAACCGTTAGATAAAACTAAGTAATAACAGATCTAATCCTAATAAACAAAAAGAAAACTGCTTTCAAATTAAAAGATTTTAAAATCATTTTTTAATACGAGTAAAAATGCGTTTTTTTGTGAACTCCCCATTAATCCGGCGTTTTCGTTAATCCGGCGTGGTCTGATATGTGTCGGATTATCAAGATTTTACTGTAATACTAAAATTGTAAACACGAAATAGCTTTTTTATAGATAACTTCACTTATGACGATATGAATAAAATTCAAAATATTGTATATAAAAATCGTAGAAAAGTTCTGCTAGTAATTCTTAGAAATATTATAAATATTAGCTAATTTAGCTTTAAAAGATAAAAATGTGATAACTAGTAAAGGCTAACAATTTTCAATTCTCAATGATTTAATAAAAAATATTGTTATTTTTTCATGTGATACAAATTTAAAATTGTTACGTGAGGTTGATTCGATTTATGTTGATGAAACATTTAAATGCTGTACTTGATTTTGGACTCAAATATTTACTATACATTGCTCTAAAAATAAAAGTTATATTTCATTGGTTATTTGTAGTTAGTTATTAGTTTATTACAATGATAGTTTATCAGTTATTGATACTTGGTTACATGATGCATTTGGTTTAATATTTTTAAAACTTGAAGAAGTTTCTGACTGTTTTGTTGAAGATTTAATGACCGATTGTTCAATTGTTGATAGAATAACAAAATTCTGTGATTATACGTGATTGGAAATTATATTTCAGATGATAATAGGTACTTTTCCTCCTGAGTTTTGAAAGTGTAACTCTTTAAGTATTAGATTAACAACGAATACATGAGAATTATTTCACTCGTATTTTAATAAAATTTTCAATACAAAATCGCCGTCTATCACGCCATGATTGGATTTTATTCTTAATGAAATCCAAACCGAAATTTATCATTAAATTAATAAAGCAATTTTTTTTGAAAATGTCGAAATAAAACTCAGTATTGAAGCGATAAGAAATAAATCAATTTTAAATTACTCAATACAAATATAGTCGAATTACACATTATGAGTTTATCAAAGCCATGTATCATAATTTAAATAAATATTTTTTTTATTATACATGAAACTATTTATTTTTTTTTATTTATGAATTTTACTTTTATATATTTAAATTCGCTTTTAAATGTCTTGCATTTTATCCATAAGCCATAGCTTTGGTAAATGATTTGTTTTTTATTACAGTCAAATTCGCTTATTATGATCTTCAAGGGACCAAGAGAATCTGATCATTATAACTGAACTTCATTATATCCGGATTATAAAATGTAACAACACATAAGATATAAAACCAACCAAATACATTGCTTGGAATTGTTTTACCCGGAATATCGTTGTAAACGGCATCGTTATAAGCCAATTCGACTGTATAACTATATTTGTATATGTGTTTTATATTTACATTGACGCTTATCAATAAAAAGATTAAATAGCATTTTTAATTAAAAAAAAATACAACGGTAACTAAAATATTTATTTTTATTTTTTGTTTATAGTGAATAATTTTAGAGTATAGGTAAAAAAGATCATATGGGCGAAAACCAAAAGGTCAATTTTAAGCAAAAACATGTACATTTGTGTGTAAAAGAAAAAAATAAATAACAGCAATATATTTTTAATATATTTTATTGAGTGATTGTAATTGAAATTAATAGTTATAAACAACGGTTTTTATGTTACGAGCGTTGAATGACAACGAAAAGTTTTGTTATTGTCAATGTTATATAAGCATTTATTGAGGCATGGCATATTGAACAATGTAATATTATGAACCCACACAACAAAGGTAATGCTTTATATATTATTATGGAACAGAAAAATATTATCTCTAAAATATAATTAAACATAAGAAAATCAGTGCACAATTTTTAGAGGTTTTTTTTTAGAGCTGAGCAAATTTGTCTGCCTGTTTGTTGTATAATATATCAATGTCGTAATTTTATATTAGTAGTAAGTTCAGTTAAAAAAAATAATTGTATTTAAAAAAAGCTATATAGATCATAATAAGATAGGCATTAATTATTACTTTCAGCCTCAGCCAGATTTTTTAGTAGGTGGTACTTAATAAAATAAAAACGTGTTTGTTAAATGAAAATAAAATTGGGTGGTAGTAATAATATTACTTATTAATATTGTTACGTAGTTGTAACTTTAAAACTTTGTAAATGTATGAGACGGCGTGACAAATGAATACCTAACAATATGTAAGAGAATACGAAAGGAATTTGATGTTAAATTGGACAATGACAAGGTATTTATATTAGTCATACTGAGTACATTATTAATTTAATGTAGGTACTCAGTATCTACTAAAATAAAATATAAATACTGTAGGTACCTACGTAATTTATTTTATTTTATCATGATTCAGTATTATTATTACGATGGAATTGTCAAGGCACACACATTTACATAATCGTTGTGGCCCAAAAGATAATAATAATAAATTTAGTGAAGCAATAAAAAATATAGTTAGATGTATAGACGAACTTTGTAATAATACAGAAGAAATATAACACAAAACACATATATATTATATATATATTATTTTATATACGTATATTTAAGAGCATCATGAATAAGTTTAAGATAAATACGATATTTATTTTCTCAAACCGGAATAAGACGTAAATAGTGTAGTTGTAGCAACCTACAAAATGATGAATGACCAGAAAATTAGGGAGCACTATCTACGATATATTTTTTTTAAATAACACGTTTTTCGATTCGAAATATAAATTATCTTTTAACTTTTGTTGATTTAATACAAGAGTTTATGGTACCGTAGATAAATATTTGATTGTATTTGTAGGTATCTAAAAGCCTGTAGTTGCCGTACTATCATTTAATTGAAATTGTTTATTTCAGACGAATCACAGTAAGTATGGTAGGCCGTAAGACATAAGATGATTATATATATATATATATATATATATATTTAAAATAACATAAACTCCCTATAATTTTATTTTATTTTTACCGTTAATGTCTTATTTATTATAGTATGTCCAATAAGTTGAAAATATTATTTAATATTTTATTATAGTTGAATATTTATGGGTTTTCATAAATTAATTTAAAAATGTAAGTATATTGTACAATAATCTTATAAATACAAATTAAATATTCAAAAAATATGTTCACATAGGAATATAGTTATATAGGAGCCCCAAATCAGGATCTGTTAAAATACTGTTTTGTTGATTTAAAACATTTCAAAACATAATGTGTAGGTAATATAATATACAATAGTCAGATTAAGGTATGACTTACCTTCTACGTTTTTAGGCGCAACGAGAGGAGCATTGTTACCGACTTCGTCCGACTTTGATTTCAATGTTGTCGTTGAAGAATTGACACCAACGATATTATTTTCTAATGGTGTGTTAATTGTATTGCTGAATTCGTGTGTTTTGACCGGAAGCTTAAACCGAGAAAGAATAAAGAGAAAGTCTGATGGACTGATGTGCACTATTAAAACAGATACAAGTATGATATAATTATATCAACTATCTATTATATTATTAAAATGTGAAATGATTTACATTCTGAACATTTAAGTCGAGATCATAATAAGCATAATGTCTTTACTATTAGTTAGTCAAAGTGATGTGAAAAAAAAAACAAGAAAATGTTTAAAAAAAAACAAACGTAGATCATTAGATAATTTCTCGACTACATCAAAATTCCATTAGTACTAATGTTTATAAAATGATATATTTGAACAAGTTTCGACTTGCCTTCTCCCTTATTGGACATATTGTGAGGACCATTTTCGATACCACGAGAATCGGTTATGGTTAACATTATCGTTGAAGAGTTTACATAAGTATTTTTTTCTTCCGATGGTGTATCAGTAGTATTGGATACGTTATTTTCAACCCCAAACGTATACCAAAAATGAATAAATGTCATATTATTTAAGTCTGGTGTACTGTGCATCACTAAAACAGAAAAAAAACACAGTATATATATATTGACCCGTTGTCAACTGATGTAGGTACCTATTATAAAAACATAAAACGATTTCTATTTCCTTTATCTGGAAATCTATTGATCTATACTATCTAATTAACATTATTAAAAAATAAAATAAAAACATATTCAGTATATAGCCATGTAAGTATACATGATTTATCTTCTTCCTTTTTGGACATATTGTGAGAACTGTTTCCGATATCAAGAGAATCGGTTGTGGTTAACGTTATCGTCGAAGAGTCTACATAAGTGTTTTTTTCTTCTGGTGGTGCATCAGTGGTATTGGATACGTAATTTTCGACTGCAAACGTATACCAAGAAGGAGTAAATGTTATACCATTAAAATCTGGTGAACTGTGCATCACTAAAACAGAAATAACATAATAT